>NC_092382.1:73001438-73335188 GCF_030028105.1 Mobula birostris
TTAACTCAAATTTCATGCTGTTGCCGCACACACAAGGAATTAATTCGTTAGCGCTTTTATATCAGCATTTGTGAATGCACTGTCAAAGCGCTGACGTTCACAGTGTATCTGGTAATTCTGGAAATGCAATAGTTCCTTCTCCATTCAGACTGATAGTTCATGTTTTCCCGCTCTTGGAAATATTTGCTGCCGTAAAATGTTGCTTCAACATCTTGTGTTTCCATACAAGTTCAATCTGAATTCTAACCCACAATATTCCCTTGGACAGCCGGTCTGATTGTCATATATACGCCCGGGCCTCTGCCTACCAGCCACTGGCTCTGGGCTTGCAAATCCTTGTCCGTATCAGCCATATTATCGATGAGAACATTCCGCCACACCGCGCCTCTCAGAACCATCTGCATATTCATACAATCTCAGACCTCCTGAGATACGCTGTCCCTTCCTCATGTCATTCCAGCAGCATCCGCCAATTGCAGCTTCATGTTCATTGCAGCACAAAAGTGTGAACACACATCTGAATCTTCACACGTTCCCTTTCACTGTCCTGTCTCCTCCTACGTGAAGATCATATTTTTTCTTAATTCCATTTCGAACTGTTATTCTGAGGCAGACGTAAAACCTTGCTATAATGAAATGCAAAGCGAGAAAACTCATACCCTGTCTTCTCCACATAAAGTCAACCTATTGTGAATATTTCTGGCTCTAGCTATTTTCTCGGTCCAAATACTAACTGCATTCAATTGGGCAATGTCATCGCAGGTAGGGATTATTAATGAGATTCAAGTTAAATTATGTTCAAGAAAAAACAAATGAAATCACAATATCAACGATCGCTCCGTTGAACTAATCTCCATACCACCGGCCATCCTCCTCCCCACAATGTCTGTATATGATTCCGTCCTCTAATTGGGATGATATGATACTATTAATAAAACGCCAATGCCATTATAATTTCATTTTATTTAATTTCCGATGGGGCATATCAGTGTGAACTCAGTTACTTAGTTGTTGTTCAAATTACCTAAAAACAGAAATCTGAAAACTGGAATGGTAACCAAAAGGCTATGAAGCAGTTGTTTGGAGATAAAACAGGGCCATCGCTCTAGATTATTCAGCTTTCAACCAGAAAGAATAAAATGCGCAGCAAACAAACAGAGCAGCAGGAGTAGTGAAAGGGAATCAAGAGGTAGGATAAAAAAAACTTGAAAGGAATAAACTCTCAGTGTGAGCGAGTGTGATGTAGAGTGGCTGACATAAGTCTGACTGGTGCCATGGTGTTGAGCTAGAGGTAGCTGGGGTAAATTTATTCACATATTTTCAACTGTCACTAGCATTCCGTTCAAGTCCAGCTACACCATGGTGTTGAGCTAGTGGTAGCTGGGGTAAATCTATTCACATATTTCCAAATGTCACTAGCATTCCGTTCAAGTCCAGCTACACCATGGTGTTGAGCTAGAGGTAGATGGGGTAAATCTATTCACATATTTTCAACTGTCACTAGCATTCCGTTCAAGTCCAGCTACACCATGGCTAATGGGACACATCGAGCCCTTAATTCCTCAGGCAGCCAAGGAAATTCAACATTCGCCAGTTACTTTCGCCAATTTCCAGAGACCCATCACAGAAAGAGTCCTGGTTGCATAATACAGGGCTTGGTATGGGAATAGTTTTCTGAAAATTGGAAGGAATTGTAGAATTATGAACGCAATTCATTCCATCGGAAAACAAACTAATTTCTTGTCCATTGATCTTCCCTGCAATTTCTTCAGCCTTGGAAATGCAACGAGCACAAGCAAAGACTTCGCCCCACCTAGCCTACCCTTATCATCGTCTCATACATCTAACTGCAATGCTATATTCTACATTCAATCTCATTCAATTGAATCACATTCAGTTAAGGACTGGGATAAACAACCATGAGGGAATAAACTCAATGTTCAACATCAATGTATTTAAAATGCAGTGAAAGCACTGGATGGTTGTGCACGTGCATACGTACTCCATGTGTACAAACCGTTTGAGAAGTTAGAGTATCATGCACTCCATTAACTGGAAGCAAACTCTCAGTAATAATCTGTCCAGTTAACAAGCGATTCGTGTCCTCAGCATGCGACGTATTAAAATCAGATCTCAAACTTAACATGTCCCAGAGTACCGATTATTTTCTCCAAACTTCAGGTCAGTTGCTTCGAAGAAATTGTTGGGTCGTCGGAAAATTGGCTAAATAGGGCAGCTCTGAATCAATCACCTGTTCTACGAATTGAACTCAGCTGCACGGAAACATTTCCTGACAGCAAGTCAACAGCAACATTCCCAACAGCAAGTCAGAACTTGGATTGTATTGGACAATGGTAAACATTCAGGGGCGGGAGTCCGCCCTTTATCTAAACCCAGTCAATGTCAGGAAAGCTCAGGTAGTGGAATTTGATTTTCTGCACTTTTATTGTTCGATAGGGAATTCACATCTTTCCCCCCAAAACGTATGACATTGTCAAATCATCAGCGGCCATTATCCATGGTTTTCAAACGGATTTGTTGGGTGATGTTCTTTTCCAAATATTGCGGTTCATCTTTCACTAGTTTACCTTACTCGTTGATAGTAATAATTGATTTTCTGTACCAATACATTCTTATAATTTTCTAGGAATGTATTCTTATAGAATTTTCTAGCAATGTATTCTTATATGATTTTCTAGGAATATATTCCTATATAATTCTTCTAGGAATATATTATTTTCTCTGCTAAAATAATTTCCTAATATGCCTGCCCAGATAAGAATGGTATAAATTATATGTAAACAATCCTGATAGTATTCCCTGCTTGATTCCTGTCCTCGCAGTGAATCTGGTGACGATATCAATCCTGTCCCAGGGACAGTGAGGGCTCTCCCGGGTTGTCACTCGCTATCTGGTTGCCATGACTTGGCGGATGTGCTCGTCGTTTTCTTGGACCTGGTATTGAATAGGATTCCGAATATTTTCGTCCCATGGGAAGTCCTCTTCTGGTCAATGGATACGCCGGTTTGTAATATCCACGCCGTCCTGATTTACGCCGCCATCCATTCTTCAGTCTGGTTTACCTTCACTTTCACCTTTGATCGATTTGTAGTCATTTGCTGCCGGAAGCCGAAAACAAAATATTGCACTGGAAAAAAAAAACTGCAGCTGTTGTTCTGGGCACAGTGATTGCGATCAGCTGCTTAAGGAACATTTACCGGAATTTTCAGCTCGCACGGACATATTCAGCAATAATTGCTCCATTTATATGTTCAAAAAGTGTGTTGTATGTGTCCTTATCTATCTCGAGGCCAATCGACCTCCTCCATTATCTTATCACCCCGGTAGTTCCCTTTGTGCTGGTTCTTTTGACGAATGGTTTAGCCGCCAGACACGACTTTGTCAACAGCAGATCCCGTAGGAGACTCCGGAGTTCCAGCAACGGGCAGAGCGCCAGAGACCCGGAGATGGAAAGCCGGAGAAAGTCCCTAGCTTTACTCCTGGTCATCTCGGGTAATTTCGCTCTGCTGTGGGCACCGTTCACTGTGTATTCTGCGTGGAATCTGCTGTGCTTTTCCAACTCTTCGACGCTTCCACCCGATTGCCTGCGGGAGCTGGGCGTCATGCTGCAGCTTCTGAGCTTCTCCACAAACACGGCTCTTTACGCCCTGACACAGACCAGGTTCAGGGAGCCGCTGAAAGAGAAGATGAAATCCCTGCTCGCTCGCACTGTCCGTCTCTGGGCCTGACCCCAGGTATTATCAATGCTTCACTGTAACCCTCTGCTTTTGATGGCATCTGGCGCCTTACTTGTTCGACTCATTCCTCACCGGCTGTACAATTACGCATAATGCATAAATCTATCTTAATGATGTTCCAAGCAGTCATGGTCTCCTGTAGTCTGCGGACGATCTATCACACTCTTCCATAAAAGGGCGTCATGCAGTTCCTATTGCAGATCAGTGCGGTCATTGTGCACACGTTGTTTCCCACTGCCCGCCGGGATTTTTTCTCTGGAAACACTGGGAATACAGAGACAAAGGGACAGAAGCCCGAAAGCACATGCTACCAGTCTCAAAGACTGTTCAATCCAGCCCGTCTACGATTATTGAGTGCTTCCTTGACGCTTAATATGGATTCTTCACTTTGCAGTCTATTTTGTTGAGATTCTCCACCTTACTGTTTACTTGTTCTGCAGGTTACATGCAATTAAATGTTATACTGCATGTTTATTGTTTTATCTTGATATACAGTATTGAGGCCAAATTTGGTGATAAATTAATGATGAATATCGCTTTTCATGACTCACATAGCAAACCGCTTGGCGGCCCTGTGATAAAATTTGAAAGATTGGATGTTTTAAAGTGACAGCGTGACAGTTTAAGATGTGGTCCCCCGGATTAACATGTCGGGACGAGGATGGGATTCGAGCCCACTCGTGCAGAGCACAATGGATTAGCTGTCCATCGCCCTAACCTCTCGGCCACCTCGTCTGCTCTTCTCTCTCTTCTGTTCCGAACTTCTGATTTTTTTTTTCTTTTTTTGTTCATAACATTTAAAACTTCTGTTTTAGGTCCACCCATGTGTGTTCAGATTCTATGCCGAATTACTTTGCTCGCCGTGCTTACCAGAATTCACCGAGGTGGATAAGGACAGTTTAGACAAATATATGCCAACCACAGGAAACATGGGAATAAGTATTTATGCACTTTGGACCTTATGGACGTGCTGTGGCATAACTACCGAATCCGTGCTCTGTAACTCGGAGAAACTATGAATGTGTTGAGTTGTAAAATGAGATAAATTTATGTTCAATTAAATAATATTTCAATAGTTTTGTTATCATATTGCTTGATTTCAGTAAACAGATGTTATGAGGATTTGCCATCTGGTTCGAGAATGACGATTTTCCGTATTTTGGGCAAATGCAATAACCCAATAGCTACCACATTATGACGCGCTGACGGCACGCCCGGCTGTGCGCAGACGCAGATCCAAACAACCTAACGCTTAGCCGACACTAACACATGGTTGCTCGGTTCTGGAATACCAGACCAACGGCTGAAATACCTAAAAAGAGATCGAAATCACTCTATCAGTAATGTACTGCATTGAATGTGGTGGACATTTTTCACTGATTCCAATCCCAGAATATAACGCCGGGGCAAAGTATAGTGGCATGTGCCTTTGAGAATTCCTTTCTGTGTGACACAATCTGAATATTGAACAGCCCAAAGCAGGAATGCCTGGGGAGATATTGACAACAATAGTCGAATGTTCACCTGGCATGAAATTACCGCTTACGAGTACTTTTAGCTCGGTCAGGAAGTCATTTTACAGGTGGAAACTTCTTGCAGCATTCAGCATATTCCCTTTGGCCTTTCTCACAAAATACGGCCGTGTGGCCTAATGGATAAGGCGTCTGACTTCGGTGCTTGACATGGTGGAAGTCATCAGAAGATTGCAGGTTCGAGTCCTGCCACGGTCGTTTTGAAAAACTGGCGGATTCGGTTCACTCCCTGCAGCCAATTGGTTGTCTCAATTCCGCGTGGGGATTAACCGGAGTACTGCACCATCGGTGAAAACGTAATGTCTCGTCTTCGCAACATATAATATTATGTGGTGTTTCTGCAGACACTTTCATAAACAATTGGTTGGAGTTTCTCAGACGTTCAGAGGAGCTGCTGGGAAGGTGAAGTTTACTTCCCATTGAGCTCCGTCTCCGAGCACACCTTATCCGTGAGAATTCACCACCCAGCACTGACGGTACATTCTCCTGTCTCAAACACTCCTCCTCTTCTTGGACTCAGCGCGCTGGTTCTCTGCCTGCTCTGGGATATCTTCATCACTAATTGCCAACTAGACATCAACCGCCTCAGCATCAGGAATCCTCACTTCTCCTTGTACCTTACCCCTCTGAATACACTGCCCTCCCAAATCTCAACCCCCATCCCCAAATTTACCTTCGATCACGCAGACAAAGTGCTGTTGTTGTAGAGTGGCGGACTGACCTCTACCTTGCTGAGACAAGGCGAGAACTCTCAGACACGTCTTCATCCCTACACCTTGAATAATCCCGACTACGGACGATCACAGAACTGTCTCCGACAGTATCACTGACGTTATCAACTCTGGAGAACCTCCATTCACTGTAGAAAACTCATGGTTCTATTGCCCTGAACTGCTAGCTCTACCTCCGATTTGATTCACAAGTCTGATTGTCCAGGTAGGTTCATTGTCTCAGCCTAATCCTGCCCCACTGATCCTGCGTTCTCATAGCTCCAGTCCATCCTATGCCCCATACTCAGTCCCTTCCCACCTGCATTCGCAAACCTTCCCGAGCTCTTGATCGACTCACTAGATTTCAGTTCCCTGGCTATGACCGTCTCATTTTCTCTATGGATGTCCAGTCTCTCTGTTAAAAGGGCCTTAATACTCTCCACATTTCTCAGGGAAAGAACCAAGCAGTTCCCCTCTATCATCACCATCCTCTGCCTGGCAGAGCCGGTCCTCACATCAGCAGTTTCTCCTTCGGCTGCTTCCACTTACTCCAGATTCAATGGGTAGCCATGGACACCCGCATGAGTCCAGATATGTCTCCCTTTTCGTTGGCTATGTAAAACAGTCCATGTACCTGTCATGGTCCGGTCCGTGAAATCCGCATTCCCGTTCACAGTCCGGTTCATCGATCCTTATTCCGGGTTTTTCTGTTTTCCCTTGTTCCATTGACTGCCTTAATTGAGGCACCTGATTCTCGTTTTGGGCTGGCACATAAATACCTCTGGAAACCAAAGATTGGCTGCTGGGTTGTTCCCTTCCCCTCCCCATCTGAAACTCTCACAGTTACCTCGGCGGTTTCCTCGGCAGTTATCCCGGCACTGCGTCCAAGAAAAGGTCCCGGCCTTGCGCACTGGAAAAGTCCCTGCCCTGCGTCCTAGAAGGGTCTCGGCCCTGCGCTCCAAGGAGGGTCCCGGCTTCGTCCGTAAGAGCCTAATCAAGCCGAGTCCAAGAACCGAGCCAAACCTACTCCAAGAGCCAGGTCCTGGGCTGGAGCTTCTCGTCCTGTGCCGGATTTCCTCGTCCTGCGCTGCAGCTCCTCGCCCAGCCCAGGAGTCGCCGCCATTCCAGGAAAGCCTACCATTCCATCGCCAGACCACATTTCGGGCATTCTGAAAGTCTGTTTCTCTTTCTCCTACCTCCATCCAGGCGGAGGGATGTTTACAAAACGCGATGGCCATTTGCGTAGGTTACGGCGTCGATTTGACGTAGAGTATAAATCAGCCTTTAGGACGGAGGCGCCAGATATGTCGGCAACAATGATGTGGTCACGGGATCGTAGGGCCAACTACTGAATTGCTTCGAGGCGATAGACAAAAATAAAGAAAATGACCCAGGGCTCATAAGAGAAACTGAATGTCACAATCTTTATAAAGACACGGAGAACGAGCGTTTACCACAGAGTCATTCAGAGTCTAGAGTGTTTCTTAACCAGAAGCACTGGGTGAACAAAGGATCTGCAAAATGCTGAGCGGTGGATTCGTGGCAATGTTGATCACATTTACTCATTATTATTATTTATCTATAGGTTTTGTTTTATATTGACCCGCATCTGGGCCGTACCCTCCAAATATCCGGACCTGCCTCTCGGATTTTTTGCACTACCTTACTTTCCATGTTTCTATTTTTCTATTTATGATATATAATTTAATTTTTTTAAATATTTACTATCGATTTGTAATCCAGGGAGCGGGAAGTGCAGAATCAAACATCGCTGTGATGATTGTACGCTCTAGTATCAATTGTTTGACGACAATAAAGTATAAAGTATTTTGCTCATTTGATAGTTGTCCATTGCTGTGTGCTGCGTTTTATCAGCTTCCCTGATGGTCCAGTGGTTAGGATTCGGCGCTCTCACCGCCGCGGCCCGGGTTCGATTCCCGGTCAGGGAATTAAAATATTGTCTGCTGTAATTTAATGTGCTAATTTTAAATTATGGTGTGGATTAGTTTGCTTCCACTACAACCCCATTCCTGTCTATGCTTAATCTGCACTGGGCTGACTCAGCACCATAAAACCACAAAAAAAATATAGGAGTAGAATTAGGGCGTTTGTCACATCGGGTTTGCTTCGACATTTCATCTCAGCCCCATTCTCCTGCTTTTGTATCATTTCATGCCCTGATCAATCAAACGAGGAAATCTATCGATCTCTGATAATTATACAAAAAAAGACTTGGACTCCACGGGGGCCTGTGGCAATGAATTCGACAGATTCACCGCTCTATGGCTAAAGAACTCACTCCTCATCTCTGTTCTAAAAGGACGCTCCTCTATCTCGAGGCTGCGTCCTTTGGTCTTATTTTCTCCTACCATAGGAAACATCCTCTCAGCATCCGCTCTATCAAGGCCTTTCACCATTCGATAGGTTTCAATGAGGTCACCGCGCAACCTACTGAATTCCAGCGAATGCAGGCCCGGCGCCAGCAAACGCTCTTCATATCACTAGCCAATCCATCCTAGCATCATTTCTCTGAATCTCCTTTGAACCTTCCCCAGCTTCAGCAATACTTTCTCAGGTAAGGGAACGAAAACTGCTTACAATACTCCAAGCGAGGCCTCACCAGTTCTTTGTAAAGTATCTGAATCACATCCTTGCTTTATATTCTAGTCCTCTTGAAATGAAAGCAAACATCGCATGTGCCTTCATCACCACAGATTCAACCTACAAATTAACCTTTGGGACATTATGGGCAGTTGTGTACGTCGCAATGAGAGGCCTGTACAAGGACTCCCAAGTCTCTTAGCGCCTCAGTTTTATTGCATGCATTTTCCCTCCTTTGCGAAAGTGTGCACTTTCATGTCTTATATGAAAGTGTATGACCATATATCTCCCTGCACTGCATCCCATCTGCTACTTCTTTGTCCATTCTCCGAACCTAAGTTCTTCTGTAGCCTCTCTACCTCCGAAAAAGACCTCCTGCTCGTTTCGCTGTGAAGAATCTGTACATGGGTGATTGGAGTGTTTCGACTATTCCAGGTTCCAGGTGCCTATACTGTAGCTGTTGGAATGTTTCATTAATTTCATCTGCTTTACCGGTGAGATCAAAGACCGTTTCATAACAATACTCTGTGCCCATTTAGCCCTCGTGTAAGCTACTTCATCTAATCTATTCGCCATCTGTCTACCTGTGCACCAGCAGGACACGTTTAATTAGAAAGAGGACAGTCAACATACCAGTGTCTACTCTGATTCTGACTATTGGTGGTTGATCAAAGTCTTTTTGTTTACACATTCGTCCCGGCGGTGAACGCATCACGGGATGACATTGTTCCGCATTGCCCGTAAGAAGTGAAAAGTGAGTCAGAGACAGTGTGATTGCTCAGCAATGTGACTGTATCTCCATCGCCTGATCACAGCGGTAGTCGGTTTAGTAACCAAGCATTCGTCTTTGCCATTGCCTTCCATATCATGTCTGTCCAGTGATATCTGACATAACCCACTGATACGAGTCGTGAAGAATTTATGAATTGATACAGGCTCTTCGACTCAAAGAACCATTCCGACCACCTTCCCACCAGAGTAAGTACCAGTTTCCAGCGTGCAGGCCATATTCCTCCAAGGCCCGCCCTTTCGTGAAACTATTCGACCTGCCTGATCTACTTCCTCTGGCAGCTCATTCCACATATTCACTGAACTCTTCGTGAAAACGTTGCTGCCCATGTTCCTTCCGAATATTCCAATTTCAAATAAGACTGTTAACATTCATTTTATCTCTGGTTTAAATCTCATTCTCCTCGTCTTGGAATGAGAAAATGACAAGCTTGGACAAACTCATTATATAACACAGTTCTTCTTGTCCTGAAAACGTCATTATATAACTTACTGCACTGTTTCCAGTTTAACGGCGATTATATTTTCTATAATAGAGCGTCCGGAACTGTACATGACACTCTATTCACAACCTCAACAACGACCTATCATAAGGTCTTACTTTTCGTTCCTTCCTGTTGCTCTGAATGAGGCAGGGCAGAATGAGAAAAGGGTTTTCACTAGACTTCCCAAATCAGCGAGCAGTGAGCTTGTGCCTCTGGGTCCCTCGTGTTAACTGTACTCCGTAATGCCCTGTCATTTAGAGCGCAATTGCTTTGCAAGTTTTATTTCCAAAATGCACGACATTATACTTACCTGTATTGGAATCTACTTACCACACATCCGCCACTTCTATAATTGAACCAGGTACGCTTGTACTCAACAGTTATCTCCCCCAGTATCAACAGCACTGCCTAATTTTGTCGCATGCAGAAACTTCCTGATCACGACGAGATTTTGCATCAACATTGCCAACATAACTAACGATTAACGAACAACAGCGACCACTCTGTCATACCACACATCCTCACTTGCACCCTTCAGTTCATTCGCAACTCTTACCCCATTCTTAGCTCCCCTGAGGGAGAGAGAGAGAGAGAGAGAGAGAGAGAGAGAGAGAATGTGTGTGTGTGTGTGTGTGTGTGTGTGTGTGTGTGTGTGTGTGTGTGTGCGTGCGTGTGTGTGAGTTTGTGTATGTTACAGAGGCGGATAGAGAAAGAGCGAGACATGGAAGTGAAGCAGGGGAGAGAGTCACATCGTGGACAGGGCAAGACAGATAAACGGGGGAGTTTGAAAGGCAGTGGAAGAGAGAGAGTTACACTGCAATTTACCAATTTCGTGTTCACTTTGGGCCATCGTTTTCCTCATAGTGTTTTCTTGACCATCAGAGTATTTCACTCCAGCGAGAAAACAAAAGGGCTCTTTCGGTCCCTTCATTTAAAGTCGGAAGCTGGAGGGCTCTTAAGTATTGTCACTGTTCAGACGGAGGAGGGAAATAGTTCATGCGTTTACACCTGAGCGTCCAACAGAGAGAGCAAGAGAGGGCGCTACGTTATACTTATTGATGCTACTTCTCCCAGTTACTTCAATCATAAATAAAGACAATTAGCATTAAATTGGTGCCATTAACTCTTATAATTCCAAAGTTACTGCGGATTTGGATGCAGGATTTCTGCTCAGTGCAATAAATCGTCCACAGTGTTGCTGAAGGAAGTACGTTGGTGAACGAAGGGAGGCGTTTTATGTCCATACAGCTGTAGAACCCACTGATATGAATCGCTCTATTTCTACTCGAAATCTATTGTTATATATTCGGTTGCAAAGTAACAATATCGTCGCTAAGTAGACTCCACAAGAAAGGGTTGTTTAAGCTGCCTCACGGAGATTGATCAGAGTCGGAGTAGAATTGAACTCTGGACACTGAGTAGAAATGCAAGAGTATTGAAGAGTGTTAAAATCTGCCGCCTGGATTTGGCAGAGAATGTAGCTTTCAGACAGCAGCCAGGGAGTTATTGACAGGCAGTTGGAGTTCTGGTCCCTCGTGCCTGTAGAGGGCTCGAACCTGCGTGGGGAATCCCCATTGGATTTCAAGTCCAACGCCTTAACCACTCGGCCATCGCAGCTCCATCTATGTTAATCACCCACCGTAGCACTACAAGAGAAGTGATTTATTGTCAGTGATGGAAATGATAAATCATCATTCCAATACAAATAGTATGATTGGACAATGTGGGAATTTGTTTCAGGACAGGTAGGTCAGAACGTGAGTGTAGAGGGATAACACTGGCGTCAGTATCGTCAATGAAGGAGATTTCCACTGCTGGGGATAAAGGTCAGGATTAGAATCAGGGTTAAAATGACGGATATATGTCCTTTCTTTGTTTTCTGGCAGCTATACCGTGTAACACAGGTAGAATAATACTATAAGATCATAGGTCCTTATGACAAAGAAACAGGAACAGGTCATTCGTCCCACCGAGTCTGTTCCGCCATTGTAGCAGAGCTGATTTATGATCCCCCTCAACACCAGTCTACCGGGCATGGACATTGACGTCCTTAATAATCAAGAAATTATCAACTTCTGCTTCAAATACACCAAATGACTTGGCTTCCATAGCTGTCTGTGACAACTAATCCCTCAGATGCACCACCTTTGGATAAAGATATCCCTGTTCTAAACTATCATCGTTCTATTCTGAGGCCCTGCTCTCTAATCCTAGACTGCCCCACTATAAGAAAACGCCCTCCGTACTTCTACTCTAAGTAGACATTTCAATATTCCATAGATTTCAATGAGATGCCCCTGCAGTGAGCACAGAGAAAGAGCTATCAAACTCTCCTCGTTTGAACACGATAACCCCTGTGTTCCCGGTGTCATCCTCGTGAACCTCCTCTGGACCCTCCGACCAATGTCTTATATCTGTCAACATTGCATTGTTGCTTTTATATTCCACTCTTGAACTGGATCTTAAAATTGCTTGTTAAAATTCCTTTAACTCTGACTCAGCCTAGAGGTAGGCATGCGGGGAATACTGCAGCCTAGAGGTAGGCATGCAGGGAATCTGCTTTCTGAAAATTAGCCTCATTTAGAGACGTTTGTTATCCTTTCTTCCAAGGTGCATTACCGTACTACACGATTATCTATTTGACAGAACTTCGCCCGTTCTCCTCAACAGTGCCTTGAATCTTTTGAATCTTGGAACAGGTTGAAGTGCGGCTACGTGGCATTTAATTGACTTTCTTTTGTTTACCTCCCTTCTTTCACAGTGAAGTGACAATTGCAATTTTCCAGTCATCAGGAACAATTGCAGAATGTAATGATACTTGAAGGGGTACTACTAATGCCTCTAGAATCTCTTCAGCTACCTCTTTCAGGACGCTGGGGTGTAGACCGTCTGGTCCAGTTGACATCTATCTTCAGACCTATTCGCTTCACGAGTACCTTCTCCGTTATTTTAACATCTACTCTCACTTATGCTCTCTCACGCACGTTTATTGGTGCCATTGTGCTGTTGTCGTCCACAGTGCAAACCGACACAAAATATTCACTCAGTGATTCCGTCTTTTATTTTTCGCCCATGACCACTTCTCCCGCGCCATTTGCAGCTTTCTGATATCCTCCCTCGCCTCCCTTTTATTCATATGTCTGAAAAATTGGTATTTTCATCTCTACTATTTTCCATTTCATCTTTCCTCTCATCAATTTTAATAGTCTTCTTTTGGTTTATGAAAGCGTCTCAAACCTCCAGCTTCCAACTAATGCTTGCTATATTATAAGCCCTCACTTTTGTCTTTATGCTGTCTTTACTTTCTATTTTCGGCCACGGTTGCCTCATCCTCCCTTTCGAATATTTATTCTTATTTGTGATGCACCTATCCTGCGCGTTCCCATTTGCCCCCAGGAACCCTGGCCTCTGTGGATCTGCCGTCATCCCTGCTAGTGCCTGTCTCCAATCCTCTTGGCCAGCTCCAGACTTTGGTCGCTGTTCTTTGCTGCGAGTGACGACGTCGAGGACTGTTATCGTCCCTGATTTTATTTCTGCGACTGACGGGCTCAAGGACTGTTACGAAACGTCGACAGTACTTCTTCCTATGGATGCTGCCTGGCCTGCTGCGTTCCGCCAGCATTTTCTGTGTGTTTCTGTTTTGATCCCTGATTTTTTTTCTGCGAGTAACTTGGTCGCGGACTGTTACTGTTGTTGTTTTCCTGTCCTCGACGGGGTCCAGGATTGTTATCGTCCCTGATTGATTTTGTCTGTGAGTGACGTGGTCGGGGCTGTTGTTGTCGGTATGTATTTTTTGGCTGCAGTGGAGGAGGCATTTTGGGGTTTGCGAGATTTAACACAATTATCCTTAGCTTGCAAGACGCAGAAAATTCTGGAGGAACTCAGGAAGAAAAGAGTAAACATTCCACTTTTCGGACTGAGACCTTTCATCATGACTGGAAAGAAAGATGAGAAATCAGATAAAGAAGGGGGGATGGGAGGTGATGCAGAAGTACACTGAAGTAGCTGATAATTGATAATTAGCTTGCATCTGTTTATCAAGATCCCCCTCCCCCCCCAAAGATCTCAAAAGATTTAGTCTTTTTTTACGGATGTATTATCAAATATTCTCTCCCCACGAATTGCATCAGTGGAAGGCATGAGCGCCAGTGCAAACTTTCTTAAATACCGCTAATATATTTGCCTCTGCCACCGTCCTTACCATAAAATACCACACTTTTACTGTTTTTAAACACGTACCAAAGGTAAACTCTATACTTCTCTTTCATGACCTTGAAATTATGCCCCTTGTTTTAGCCATTTCTACACTGGGGATAAAAAACATATCTGCCTGCCCACTCGATGTAGGTCTCCTGTAATCGTGCATCTCTTTTTCAATTCACCTCTCATCACGCTTCTCTCCAAAGAGAAAGGCGCGATCCTGCTCAACCTATCCTCATCAGACTTGCTTTCGGAAATTCAATGTAGAAAGCAAATTCATTGTTAAAGTACATATGTCTCACCAGTTACTACCCTGAGATTCTGTTTCTTGCGGGCATACGCAGTAAATATAAAGAAACTGAATGGAATTACGGAACAAATGCACATAAGGAAGACGGAGAGGCTGCAATTTTCACAAGACAACAAAGACATCAAATAGCGCAAATAAAAAAAAAAGAGAAAGAAGAAAAATGAATTAAGAAACAAGAACATGAGGTTTGGCTTCATTGAATGTGAGTTCATGCTTGGGATCAGTGAAATTATCACCTCTTATACAAGAGCCGATTATTTAGGGGGCATAGCCGTTCCTGAACTTTGTGCCATGGACCTGAGGCTCCTGTAACTTCTGCTTGATGGCATCATCGAGAAGCGAGCATCACCTGGATGATGGGGTGTTGATGCTCTTCACCCTTGATGATGAGCGCCGTCTTCCTGTGACAGCGCTCCTTGTTGATGTGCTCAATGGCGGGGAATGTCTTACCAGTCAGGGACTGGCTGCATCCACAACTTTTCATTGGAAATTCCATGCAATGACATTTGTGCTTCTGTAGCAGACCATGATGCAACCAGTGAGTATATTCTCCACTGCACGTCTTCATACGCGTTTCAAAGTTGTTTTTTTAGATGACAGGCTATCTCTGCACAAATCTACGTAGTATAGGCTGCAAATACTGGAAAATCTCTCCAGGATGCCAGCAAATTCTGCTCCTCGAAGCATCCACAGTTGGAGAATCCCAGACAATGTGTCTCTAAGCTGTAAACAACCGTTTTGTAACTCTTAAGCAACACACAGAAAACGCTGGGAGAACTCAACAAGCCAACCATAAACCGTGGAAAAATGTTTCGGGCAGAGTCATTTCAATAGGATTCTGATATTGTCTGTGTGTTATTTTCCGTTTTGAGGATCTCCAGAATGTTGCGCGTTGCTTTTGTGACTGTGGTCATCACGTTGTTTCCATTCACCCACAAGTTGGGATCAGAAAACTGGGTGTACACAATAAGAGCATACAGGTAGCTGAATTGTAATACGTGATAACATTTATTTCTCACGTTTCATGGGTTTCACAATCCGATTCAGTGGATATTTCACGGCATTTTGGAGTTCCTCTCGGAATTCTTTCTGAGTCAGGGCTTAAATACAGGTGTTGGTGCATTCCCGCTGTTTTTATTGTGATGTAACGGGGATCCGTGCCAGAATAATCAAAACTCATTGAAATCCGTTTATAGATGTAAAATCCCACCTGCGTTACCCACAACAGTATGAAACTACCGGATATGCTGAAGAGCAAAACGATGGATTTGCGTCGGTTCTCCATCTCCCGGTCCTTGTCATTCTCTCCACTCTTTTGTCCCCGGAACCCCCGGCGGGCTCGACTGGCCACTAGAATCTTCCTAACAGTTCGAATATTGAGCAGCAAAATCAGAAAAAATGGGACACAAGGGGTTAAAATGCGGTGAAACATTGAAAATGCCGCCCATGACGGAGAACTTTTGAAGCTGGATGTATAAACACAATACCAGGGAACACCATCAATTACTGCCAAAGGATCGTGTACAAATCCCCAGGGGACACACTCCAAACAGGCGAGCACACTCACGGTCCCGATAACCACAGCCGCCGTTCTTTCGGTGCAATATTTTGTTTTCAGCTTCTCACAGCAAATGGCCACAAACCGATCGACGGTGAAAGCGATAGTCAGCCAGACTGAGGTCGCAGTGCTCGCAAAAGCCAACCATTGACCGAGTCTGCACACAGCAGTGATGAACCGGAATGATCGCGGAAAATAACACCGAGCAATCGACCTCAGCAGCGGCTCGGAAATGACGACCAGGAGATCGGCCGCGGCCATTCCCACCAGGGAGCGAGTGACACATTTGGAGAGACCGCACTTTCCCCGGGACAGGATCACAATCGCCACCAGGTTCGCTGGAAGACAGAGAGGGAACAGGAATTTGAGAAATTCCTGAGCAAAAACCATTGCAAAGGTTTGACGAGGTCCTGTAATATTTCCACTACATTGTTGCATTTAGCTGGGGAAAGGTTGAGACGGCGTGCACACGCAGCGTAGAAAACTGAGTTCGCACGGTAAACTAAAGTCAATATGATCTGAATCCCTATTCTTTACTGATTACCAGAACATAAAGTGAGAGCGGAAAGCTCTAACTGGGTAAACCCTCCTCGGAATCAATAGTGAATGGAATATTTTCTACCGATGCCTTCGCCGTCTCATCTAGTTGTAATGAATAAATCTGGACAGTGATGGAGGGATTCTTCCATTAGACAATCATAAACTTCCATGGTTCTCCCTGTCAGCCACAGGATGCCGACGGACGGAACAGAAACATGGAATACTGTAAACTCCCATCGAGGCAAAACAGAATATATGGAAAACCAGTTAAAGTGTTTCTTCTCAGAATTGTTGGCGACAGAAATAATAACAACATTGGAATTGAAGTTCAGTTCTGTCCAACGGCAGCTGCCTCTGTGGCTTACCGGGAATTCTAAAGACTGAAATTAAAGGTCAGTAAACTTCATCTATTCGGAAGATGCCAGTATTCACCATTTCAGTGAGAACCTGTGACGTATGTTACTCCCGAATTCACAACTCTGGCAGAAACTCTGAGCTGATACATTCTTAACAGCCCTGATTTATACTTTGGATCGATCTCCAGAGATACGAATATACCCCTGACTAACTTGAACAAACACTTTAATTCAACACCATTGTCTGTGATGTAAGTATTCGGCCGATTCAAGACAAACATTTCAAAATTCCTGAGCATTACCTCAGCAATGACTCGTCTGGTGAAATCATGCCTAAATTCTAATGACAAAGACTGAGCTTTGTCACGGAGTAGCTGCATTTACAGATTTCACGTTTTTTTTGGCGAACGATCAAACTCAAACTTCTACTCTGCGGTTTCCCATTTAGAACTTCAATTTCCTATTGCTCCAACATCCCCCCTCCACACACACACACACACACACACACACACACAGACACACACAGACACACACACACACACACACACACACACACACAGACAGATATATCCACGCAAATGCACATAGATACACACATACACACACACACACAGACACAAAGACTGTTTGTCACAGACCGGCCACACTTACTGAACTCCTCCAGCATTTTGTGATGCTACTGATGTAATAGTCTACTGTGAGCGTCTGAAATCAGACAGAAGCCAAACGAAAATTGAAGGAATAATGTCTCATCTGCAAAGGAATGGGCAGACCGCTTAAATAATACAAACAGTCCTCTCAATTGCGAGATGAACAGATGCAGCATGGCTGAAAGTGAATGAGAAGCGTCAGATACAATTTTATGTGTGTGTGTGTGAGTGTGTGTGTGTGTGTGTGTGTGTGAGTGAGTGAGAGAGAGTGAGAGAGAGAGAGAGAGAGAGAGAGGGAGAGAGAGAGAGAGAGAGAGAGAGAGTCAGGCAGAGAGACAGACAGACAGATTGGTACTGGCACTGGTTTCACACAACCGTCTGACATTTACCTCTCCCCCACTGACCCAGCTTCCTCCTCCTACACACAGATAAAGATTTTCTTCAACTCCGATATTCCCTCCTGTGAGAACCAAGGGACAAAGTAGCCACTTCTCTCACACACAGGGTGTGATACAGAGCACAATGATACCGACAGGTCACCATTTCCGCAGACTCAGACAGCAGAGACGTTCAGTCCCATGCTGAGCCCAAGACCCAGACATACAGTTCCAATGACCTTTGTCACGCACCAGCCACGTTTACAGATTTCAGGTTTTTGTTGGCTAATTATACTTTATACTTTATACTTGATACTTTATTGTCGCCAAACAATCGACACTAGAACGTACAATCATCAAAGCGATATTTGATTCTGCGCTTCCCGCTCACTGGATTACAAATATTAAATATCAAAAATAGTAAAATTTAGTAAATATTAAAAATTTAAATTATAAATCACAAATAGAAAATAGAAAAATGGAAGTAAGGTAGTGCCAAAAAACCGAGAGGCAGGTCCGGATATTTGGATGATATACAGAGATCACCAACACCGTCCGACCGACACCCAACATCTGCCCTGCGGTTTCCCATGATGCACTGTCCTTCATTGCTTAACTCCTTCACGGCCACACACACACACACACACACACACACACACACACACACACACACACACACATACACACACACACACACACACACGCACCCACACACACACACACACACACACACACACACACACACACACACACACAGCACGGAAACACAGCTACGGACAGAAATACATCGGACAGAACAAGGACGTGTTAGCAACGATATAAACCTGTTGCTGGTGTACAGACACTAAAAATGTGCAGACACTGGAATTGCAAGGCGACACACAAAATGTGCTGAAAATCTCTTCTGAGATCCTGCAGCAGTTTCTGATGTTGCTGATGTCATAGAATGTGATGAACATCCCAAATCTGCCAGAGTTCAAACGAAAATAGAGATGAAATGCTTCAGTATGCAATGGAATGGACAGACGAAGGGTCTCGGCCTGAAACGCCGACTGTACCTCTTCCTAGAGATGCTGCCTGGCCTGCTACGTTCACCAGCAACTATGATGTGTGTTGTTAAATGATAAAACAATCTCCTCTAACTTGGAATATAAATAAATACAGGACGGCTGGAAGTAAATGACAACGTTACATCTGTGTGTGTGTGTGTGTGTGTGTGTGTGTTGTGTTATGTGTTTGACAGAGAGAACAAGCGAGAGATAGAGGGACAGAGACAGCGAGCGGCAGAGAGACAGCGAGGGGAGAGATAGAGATAGAGATAGATAGAAAAAGAGAGATTGATACTAGCACTGGCTACACCGGCCCTTTCACACGGCCGTCTGACGTTTACCTGTCCTTCACTGACCCTGTTTCCTCTCCTACCCACAGGGAAAGGCTTCATTCAAATCCGATATTCACTCCTGTCGAGGGACAAGGTACAGAACACACAAGGTGCGTTACAGAGCACCAGGAGACCAGCCGCTCTTTAGTTCCACCTTCTCAGACAGCAGAGACATTCAGTCCCACACTAAGCCCTGGATGCAGATACATATTTCCAATACAATTGTTACACTGAACCACAGTCAATCTTCCCATTGTATTCTGTACACAGGGTCCTACAGGCAGACACACAGACCCAGACACAACATCATCCACCCACGGGGCTGCATGGACAGCAACAACGGCATTGACAGAGTCAGCGTGGGTTCGGAAATGGATAAACAGATGGAAAATTGGGAACTGATGAAGGTGGTGTAGGTGGAATGCAAAAAAAAAAATAATTCTGATAAGCACATTAGATTGCGGGTAATCTACCTTTATGGACTCAAAATAAATCAGCAGGTTAAGGGCAGAGAGACAGAATAAATGGGCCGTTTTCGATGTCGGAAGGCATAACCAGTGGGGTTACAGAGGGAATGGATCGAGACCCCAGCAGTTCTCCCTACTTTTCTTCGGCAGTTTGAACGGGGCACGACTGCGCAAGCGCATGAAGGTCGGCCTCTGCGAACAGCCGGAGAGTTTAAAAAGCGAGCAGATTAACGGAGCGGGCGTCGCAGGAGTGGGCGACGGTGTAGTAGGAGACAGAGTAGGAAGGTTTTGGTTCAAGAGACTTCGGCGAGCAGAGGCTGAGAACGAGCTTGCTCCCAATGAGGTAAGGCCGGGTAAGTTCCTTTAATTACTCTAATTAGCACAGGAGTAGGTAATGGAAGCAGTATTTAGGGCAGTCGAGTCCTCTGTTTGCAGAATGTGGGAAGTCAGTGCGAACACAATTGTCCCTGATGACTACACCTGTAAAAAGTGTATCCAGCTGCAGCTCCTGACAGACCGAATAAGGGAACTGGAGCTGGAGCTGAATGAACTTCGGATCATGCGTGAGGCAGAGGCAGACATAGACAGGAGTTACAGGGAGTGATCACCCCTAAAAGTCAGGAGGCAGGTAGCTGGGTGACTGTCAGGAGAGGGAAGGGGAATAGACAGAAAGAGCAGAACACGTCTGTTTCTGTTCGCATCAATAATAAGTATACCATTTTGGATACTGTTGGTGGGGACGACCTACCAGGGACAAGTTGCAGTGGTCGCGTCTCTGGTAGCGAGACTGGACCCTCAGCTCAGAAGGGAAGGAGGGAAAAGAGGAGAACAGTTGTGATAGGGGATTCGATAGTTGGGGGACAGATAGGAGTTTCTGTGGGAGAGGGCTAGAATCTCGGATGGTCTGTTGTCTCCCTGGTGCCAGGGTCCGCGATATCTCGGATCGAGTTCTCGGTATTCTCAGGAGGGAGGGTGTGCAGCCAGATGTCGCGGTCCATGTAGGGACCAATGACGTGTCTTGGAAGAAGGAGGGGGTCCTGCAAAGAGAGTTTAGGGAGTTAGGTGCAAAGTTGAAGGACGGGACATCCAGGGTTGCAATCTCAGAATTGCTACCCGTGCCACCTGCTAGTCATGGTAGAAATAAGATGGTAATGCAGCTAGATATGTGACCTCGGAGTTGGTGCAGGAGGGAGAGCTTCATGTTTCTGGACAATTGGGCCTTGTTCCAGGGAAGGTAGGACCTGTTCCAACGGGACGCGTTGCACCTGAACTGGAGGGGCACCACCATCCCTGCGGGAAGTTTTGCTAGTCACTGCTCCGGGGAGGTTTAAACTAGATTTGCAGGGGGACGGGAACTAGAGCTTTAGAGCAGATAGTGAGGTGGAGGTGGATAAGGGTCATGCGAGAACTGCAAGTACAGTGCATGGAGTAAAGCCAGCTCTAACGTATAAATAACACACATAAGAGTTGCTGGTGAACGCAGCAGGCTAGGCAGCATCTCTAGGAAGAGGTACAGTCGACGTTTCAGGCCGAGACCCTTCGTCAGGACTAACTGAAGGAAGAGTGAGTAAGGGATTTGAAAGTTGGAGGGGGAGGGGGAGATCCAAAGTGATAGGAGAAGACAGGAGGGGGAGGGATGGAGCCAAGAGCTGGACAGGTGATAGGCAAAAGGGATATGAGAGGATCATGGGACAGGAGGTCCGGGAAGAAAGACGGGGGTGGGGACCCAAAGGATGGGCAAGGGGTATATTCAGAGGGACAGAGGGAGAAAAAAGAGAGTGAGAGAAAGAATGTGTGTATAAAAAGAAATAACAGATGGGGAACGAGGGGGAGGCCATCCCTGATTCCCATTTTGTGGCTTGGAATATACCTAGCCTTGGAGCTGAGGGTGGGCTGCTGGTTTGTCTTGTCAAGATCCCCTGGGAGCAACCTGCTGGTGGAAGGCTGAAGCGAACGGCCACTTACCATCTTTAGGCCGCGTTGGGGAACCATCGCCTCATGGAGCCATACTGTCGGTAGTCGGAGCTGTCTTTTCGGTATGCATTTTGCCGCTTCCCGGGCCAGCTGAGAGGCCGTCAGCCGCTCCGAGCTCGGTAGGGATCCGGCTGTTTCCGTAACCAGCCGAGGTCGCTGGCCGTAACTGCGACTCGGAGCAACCTCGATGCAGAGATAGAACTGTCTGTCGTTCTTCGGTGTTTATCTCTTGTTGTCCTCGCCTCCGTGGGGTAAGTCATGCTGCTCTGCCGTTGCACTGCGGAGGGATCTGTATTGCCTTGTCCTCGCCTCCGTGTGGAAATCCAGGCCGTTCTGCCGTTACCCGACAGATGGACCTGTCTCACCTTGCTGTGGAGATAAAGCTGAGTCCATGCTTGTCTAAGGATGAGCCGCGGTTCTACGTCTATGTACTGTTCAGTCTCATGTTAGTGTCGTGTTAAAGATGAGTCCCGGCTTTTCGAAGCATTATTCCCGACTGTATTTGATGTACAGTTCCCAGTCTGTCTCTGAGCTCCAGCCTCCGAAGATTCAAGCCTCAAGACCCCAGTCTGTCTCAAACTCAAGCCTCAAGTCCCCAGCCTGTCTCCAAACTCAAGCCTCAAAACCCCAGCCTGTCTCCAAGCTCAAGCCTCAAGACCCCAGCTTGTCTCCAAACTCAAGCCTCAAGACCCCAGTCTGTCTCCAACTCAAGCCTCAAGACCCCAGCCTGTCTCCAAACTCAAGCCTCAAGACCCCAGCCTGTCTCCCAGCTCAAGCCTCAAGACCCCAGTCTGTCTCAAACTCAAGCCTCAAGACCCCAGTCTGTCTCCAAACTCAAGCCTCAAGACCCCAGTCTGTCTCCAACTCAAGCCTCAAGACCCCAGCCTGCCTCCAAACTCAAGCCTCAAGACCCCAGCCTGTCTCCCAGCTCAAGCCTCAAGACCCCAGTCTATCTCAAACTCAAGCCTCAAGACCCCAGTCTGTCTCCAACTCAATCCTCAAGACCCCAGTCTGTCTCCAAACTCAAGCCTCAAGACCCCAGTCTGTCTCCCAGCTCAAGCCTCAAGACCCCAGTCTGTCTCCAAACTCAAGCCTCAAGACCCCAGTCTGTCTCAAACTCAAGCCTCAAGACCCCAGTCTGTCTCCAAGCTTAAACCTCAGGACCCCAGTCTGCCTCCAAACTCAAGCCTCAAGTCCCCAGTCTGTCTCAAACTCAAGCCTCAAGACCCCAGTCTGTCTCCCAGCTCAAGCCTCAAGACCCCAGTCTGTCTCAAACTCAAGGCTCAAGACCCCAGTCTGTCTCCCAGCTCAAGCCTCAAGACCCCAGCCTGTCTCCCAGCTCAAGCCTCAAGACCCCAGCCTGTCTCCCAGCTCAATACACAAGACCCCAGTCTGTCTCCAAGCTCAAACCTCAAGACCCCAGTCTGTCTCAAACTCAAGCCTCAAGACCCCAGACTGTCTCCAAACTCAAGCCTCAAGACCCCAGTCTGTCTCCAAGCTCAGGCCTCAAGACCCCAGTCTGTCTCCAAGCTGAAGCCTCAAGACCCCAGTCTGTCTCCCAGCTCAAGCCTCAAGACCCCAGTCTGTCTCCAACTCAAGCCTCAAGACCCCAGTCTGTCTCAAACTCAAGCCTCAAGACCCCAGTCTGTCTCAAACTCAATCCTCAAGACCCCAGTCTGTCTCCAAACTCAAGCCTCAAGACCCCAGTCTGTCTCCCAGCTCAAGCCTCAAGACCCCAGTCTGTCTCCAAACTCAAGCCTCAAGACCCCAGTCTGTCTCAAACTCAAGCCTCAAGACCCCAGTCTGTCTCCAAGCTTAAACCTCAAGACCCCAGTCTGTCTCCAAACTCAAGCCTCAAGTCCCCAGTCTGTCTCAAACTCAAGCCTCAAGACCCCAGTCTGTCTCCCAGCTCAAGCCTCAAGACCCCAGTCTGTCTCAAACTCAAGGCTCAAGACCCCAGTCTGTCTCCCAGCTCAAGCCTCAAGACCCCAGCCTGTCTCCCAGCTCAAGCCTCAAGACCCCAGCCTGTCTCCCAGCTCAATACACAAGACCCCAGTCTGTCTCCAAGCTCAAACCTCAAGACCCCAGTCTGTCTCAAACTCAAGCCTCAAGACCCCAGTCTGTCTCCAAGCTCAGGCCTCAAGACCCCAGTCTGTCTCCCAGCTCAAGCCTCAAGACCCCAGTCTGTCTCCCAGCTCAAGCCTCAAGACCCCAGCCTGTCTCCAAACTCAAGCCTCAAGACCCCAGTCTGTCTCAAACTCAAGCCTCAAGACCCCAGTCTGCCTCCAAGCATAAACCTCAAGACCCCAGTCTGTCTCAAACTCAAGCCTCAAGACCCCAGTCTGTCTCAAACTCAAGCCTCAAGTCCCCAGTCTGTCTCCCAGCTCAAGCCTCAAGACCCCAGCCTGTCTCCCAGCTCAATACACAAGACCCCAGTCTGTCTCCAAGCTCAAACCTCAAGACCCCAGTCTGTCTCAAACTCAAGCCTCAAGACCCCAGTCTGTCTCCAAGCTCAGGCCTCAAGACCCCAGTCTGTCTCCCAGCTCAAGCCTCAAGACCCCAGTCTGTCTCCCAGCTCAAGCCTCAAGACCCCAGCCTGTCTCCAAACTCAAGCCTCAAGACCCCAGTCTGTCTCAAACTCAAGCCTCAAGACCCCAGTCTGCCTCCAAGCATAAACCTCAAGACCCCAGTCTGTCTCAAACTCAAGCCTCAAGACCCCAGTCTGTCTCAAACTCAAGCCTCAAGTCCCCAGTCTGTCTCCCAGATCAACCCTCAAGAGCCCAGCCTGTCTCAAACTCAAGCCTCAAGACCCCAGTCTGTCTCCAAACTCAAGCCTCAAGACCGCAGCCTCAAGCCTCAAGACTGGGAACCGAGAAAGGGTCGCGGCGGCGAGAGCGCCGGATCACCACCAGGGAAGTTGCTGAAATACTGCACTCAACGATAAACAACTAAACAGAGCAAAAATACAACCTAAAGAAAATATATAAATAATTATAATAAATAAGTGAACTGTATCGCCATTGAAAATTTGTCAATGGGTTGTGGGATCAATTCTGTGATGGACTAAGCGAAGTTGTCCAGTCTGGATCATTTCCAGTGATGGTTGAGAAGGAATCAGTGTCGGTGCCCAAGAGAAGCGTCATTTTAGGCATATGCTCACCCCAGCCAGTGTTCAAATGGAGCATAGTAAAGTTCCGGCAATTACAGAGAGACCCAAACCATATACAGTCAAACAGGTACGGTGCTTCATGGGGTTTGAGAACATCCACAATTTCGGCTCCATCGCGGCTCCGATAACTGCACTTACCAGGAAGAACTCGGCAGGATTCCGTAGGACGGACGATGCCGACCAACCATTTTTAGAGCTAATGCGACGTTTCACCACTTAGCCACTGGGGCAAAACCCAGACACATCACAAACATTCATATTCTAGTCGGATGCATCCGATGTCGGCATCGATGTCCTCTCTCAGCGCTCGTCTGAGGAGAGCCGGGTGCACCCTCCTGCCGTTCCTTTCCGTTTCCTGAGTCCGGCCGAGAGGAATTACCGAGAGAAATACAGGGATCTTCTGGCTTTCAGGTAGACCATGGAGAAATGACGACACTGGCTGGAGGAGGCAGAGAAAACGTTCTTTCTCTGGACAGATCACAAGAACCATTCCTAAATTCTTGATGCAACGAGACTCAACTCTCGTCAAGCCTTGTGGTCTCTCTTCTTCTCGCGGTTCAATTTCATCCTTACCTGTCATCTCGGCAAAATACTACCAAGGCCGACGCTTTCACTTGGCAGTTCGACTGATCCAAGGACTGCCTGTTCTTCTTAGCTTGTGTATTGCTTCACGGGTGATTTGGGGAGGCAGAGGTGAGGGCTGCATAACAGTGGCACCCAAGCCGGGGTGGGGGGCGGGGGGACCTCCCAACCGGATGTTTGTTCCTACTGCGGTGCCTTCCAAAGTGTTGGAATGGTGTCAGTCCTCCCTTCTGGCTGGATATCCGGGAATTCAACCGACCCTGGAGTTTATACAGAGACATTTTTTTGTGGCCATCTGTGTCCCAGGATCTCCAGGACTTTGTATCTGCGTGTCCCACCTACACTCGGAACAAGACCACGCCAGCGTCCTGCGGCCCTGTTATGTCCAATGTCGGTACCGCTCCGCCCCGTCCCCACCCCTATGTAGAGTGCATCACTGGGACGACACCGTTCAATGTAAGCACGACCATTTTGGCTGCTGTGTATCGATGTTCCAAAGCTGTCCACTTCATCGCCATCCCCAAGCTCCCTTCGGATCGTGACAATGCCACGTTAATTGTTCAACTGTGTGTTAAGTCGCCACGGCTTTCCTCAGGACGTAACGTCTGATCATGGACCACACCTCACTTCCCAGTTTTGGAAGGCGCTCTGCTCTCTTTTAAAAGCCACAGCCAAAATCTCAATCTGCTTTCCACCCCCAATGCCAGACTGAGAGAGTGAACCAGGAGTTGGAGACAACCCTGCGCTGCCTTGCTTCTTCCCAACTCCAGTCCTGGAGCTCCCAATTGGTTTGGGAAGAGATCACCCACAATAACCTGCGGTCTTCCTCCGCGGGTATTTCTCCTTTTGAATGGCAGGATGGATTGTAGCACCCGTATTTCCCTGATCGGGAGATTGCAGTAGGAGTCTCTGCCGCTGAACAGCTCATCCAGCGCTACAAGCACACATGGAGGCGAGCCAGGGCTTCTTTGCTGTGTGATCAGAAATAACATCCCCGGCAGGCTGATCGGCTCCGTCGACAGGTACGGCCATTCAAGCCAGTGGAGGAATTCTTGTTGTCATCTAGCGATTTTCCACTGAAAGTCGACAGCGGCAAATTGGCAGCACGTTAAGTTGGACAGTTTGTAGTAGACAACACTGTCAACAATGTGTCGCATAGATTGATTCTACCACCATCACTGAAGATCTACACAGCATTTCATGTTTCCCAGCTCGTTGGTTACTACCTCACCTCCCCCACCTCCTCGTCTTGTATATTGTTCCGTTGCCTATACGGTGCAGCCTCTCCTGGCATCTCGCTGAGTATGTGGTAGGGTCCAGCACCTTGTGGATTGGGAAGGGAATAGAACATAGAACATAGAATAGTACAGCACAGTACAGGCTCTTCGGCCCACAAAGTTGTGCCGACCTTCAAACCCTGCCTCTCATGAAACTCCCCCACCTTAAATCCCTCCATATACCTGTCTAGTAGTCTCTTAAACTTCACTAGTGTATCTGCCTCCACCACTGACTCAGGCAGTGTATTCCACGCACCAACCACTCTCTGAGTAAAAAACCTTCCTTTAATATCCCCTTTGAACTTCCCACACCTTACCTTAAAGCCATGTCCTCTTGTATTGAGCAGTGGTGCCCTGGGGAAGAGGCGCTGGCTATCCACTCTATCTATTCCTCTTAATATCTTGTACACCTCTATCATGTCTCCTCTCATCCTCTTTCTCTCCAAAGAGTAAAGCCCTAACTCCCTTAATCTCTGACCATAATCCATACTCTCTAAACCAGGCGGCATCCTGGTAAATCTCCTCTGTATCCTTTCCAATGCTTCCACATCCTTCCTATAGTGAGACGACCATAACTGGACACAGTACTGCAAGTGTGGCCTAACCAGAGTTTTATAAAACTGCATCATTACATCGCGACTCTTAAACTCTTTCCCTGGACTTATAATAGCTAAAACCCCATAAGCTTTCTTAACTAACCTATGTACCTGTGAGGCAACTTTCAGGAATCTGTTGACATGTACCCCCAGATCCCTCTGCTCCTCCACACTACCAAGTATCCTGCCATTTACTTTGTACTCTGCCTTGGAGTTTGTCTTTCCAAAGTGTACCACCTCACCCTTCTCCGGGTTGAACTCCATCTGCCACTTCTCAGCCCACTTCTGCATCCTATCAATGTCTCTCTGCAACCTTCGACAATCCTCTACACTATCTACAACACCAAAAACCTTAGTGTCGTCTGCAAACTAGCCAACCCACCCTTCTACCCCTATATCCAGGTCGCTAATTAAAATCACGAAAAGTAGAGGTTCCAGAGCAGATCCTTATGGGACACCACTAGTCATAATCCTCCAATCTGAATTTACTCGCTCCACCACGACCCTCTACCTTCTGCAGGCAAGCTAATTCTGAATCCACCTGGTCAAACTGACCTGGATCCTATGCCTTCTGACTTTCTGAATAAGCCTACCGCGTGGAACTTTGTCAAATGCCCAGTATGGCCCAGAAGAACGTACTTAGATCCCAGCGAGGGACATCTTGAACAAGACACTCATTCGGGACATCCAGCGGACATAGATCTGCTGCGCCTCAGGGGCTGCGCCTTGAGAAGGTGGGGCGGGGGTGTGCAGGGCTTTCACAACCATGGAATCGGTCGCGCAGCAGATACGGCAATTGTGCTCGTGAATATGCAAGTGTTAGCAATTTTTTTTTTCATTGTGATAGTATTTAACTCAATTATTTCTTTCGTAGTGTTGCCGAGACTGGAGCTCACCACAGCAAAGCTTCGCTCCCTGCTTGCATTCAGCCTTGCCTGAGAAATCGGACCGTGGAGTCAACTTACTGTGAAGACTAGCGGAATTAGTTTTATATTTAATTGTTTTCTTCAGCCGCAGTGTAGGCTTCATTATCGATCTGAGTGTTTTAGTTAACGGCTCTGTTTGGCCTAGCGTTTATTGCTTTCCTTTCACCCTATCACTGTTCGCATAAACGTCTGTGAATTCTCGACCCGTTGCAGTGTCTCTCACTCTGCAATTGGGCCATATCAGTACTCCGGTGTCACAGACACCGGGATGTGAGATGAAACAGTGCACAGGGAACTTTACTGTGTGTCACACCTGGGCCTTTTGATGAGAATATGCGGAGGGAGTTTCACTCTGTGTCTGACCCTAGTCCTGTGTCATGAGACGATGTGGAAGAAGCTTCTCAGTGTGTCGGTCCCCGGGAGTATGTGATGGGACGATGCGGAGAGAGCTTCACTCGGTGTCTGACCCCAGCACTCTGTAATGGGACGGTGTAGAGGGAGCTTCACTCTGTGTCCAACCCCGGGAGTCTGCGATTGGACAGTGTGGAAGGAGCTTCGCTCTGTGTCTGATGCTGAGAGTGTGTGATGGGACGGTGCAGAGGGAGCTTCACTCTGTGTCTGATCCCTTTGGTTTTTTACTAAATTTCCTTTATTACAAATTCTGTGCTATACAGTATATACAACACAGTGACTAACACAATTACTCCACTACAAACAGACAATACACATTAAACCAAAATATTCGCATCTCTATCAATGATAGCAATTACACCCCTCGGAGCCCAACAGTCCCGGAATGCCTCTAAGGACGCCGTGGATTGTGCGTGCTCCTTTTCAATATTTGCCCGCGCACGAACATACCCATTAAACATTGCACGGCAGTTTGCCCGGGCAGATCCTCCTGCCACCCGTGTACAAGACCCACGGATAGCTGTTTTCACCAGCTCCAGGAGCAAGTTGGCAAGGACATGCTCATCTGTCTATGGCTCCATCCTCACTGGATGACCTTATTTGAATAAGGTGGGGCTAAAATGCAACAAGAATGAGAGAAACAGCCCATGCAAATACGCAAAAAGGGGCTGCAGCCTCACGCACTTCATGTACATGTGGTACACGGTCTCCTCCATCCCGCAGCAGTGACACTCGGCTGGGAGATCCGTGCACAGAGAATTTATTACAAGGCACCACTCTATGCAGCAGCCTCCAACCCAGATCCCCAAGTTGCATGCGAAGAACGCCCTCGTAAATGTTCTTCCATTGGGTACCCCCCTCATCTCCAGGTGAAAAGACCAACCGCCATACTGTGTCGGAACGCTGGACAAGGGTTAGGAAGTAGAGGGTGTGGAGTAGCAGCCCATAAAGGTAGTCCTGCTTGCATTCCTGAATGGGATTGTGGGTATCGAGGAGAGACGGCTCAAGTTGTGTGGACTCGGCTCTCGGATAAGCTTGCGGTGCCTGGGACCGATAAGCAGCTCAGCCTGAGTCGATCCACACACCTGAGCCGCACCGACATCCGTTGAGGTAGCGCAAGGGCCGGCCAGGACTCCGCTCTCAGCCGGAGGAGGGGATTCTCGGCCTGAGGCAACCATGTTTCAGACTCCCAGTAGGTCCTGATAGAAGCCGGGCAGACTCTGCAAAGCAGCATGGCTGACGCCCACCGGTGGTAGCCGTACACTTCGTGAAGACAGCAGCCCCTCCGGAGGAAGAATGTCGTCAACACGTACCATCTGGGAGGGTGCTCGGCGTACAGGGATCTCCGCAGAGTGCTGAGCCGGAGAGGCGCCAGTCGCGTACGAACACACACCAGTAACTGCCCGCACTCTCCCACTGGGAGACTCAAGACCGCTGCGAAGACCCGGTGTTTCCTGTTACCCCAGAAGAGGTCCACCAGCATCCTCTGCATTATCGTGACGTGAGGGGCCAAGGTGATCATCCGGTGAAACAACATGGAGGTCACCAGCTGCTTTATGACCAACACCCTGCCTCGACAGGAAAGCACCCTGAGAAGGTCTGACCAACGCCCCAGCCGAGCCATGACTTTCGTCTCCCCATCCTGCCAGTTCGCAGGCTAGGTCTCCCCAGAAGGACTCAAGTAGACTCCCAGATAGAGTAGACGTCACGTGCTCCACACAAAAGCTCTCATCTCCTCCGGCAGGGAGTCCACCTGCCACTGACCCATTAAGAGTCCGGAACATTTCGCCCGGTTGATCCTAGCGGAAGAATCTGCTGAGAAGACTTCCTGGTACTCGCTCGTCCTCCGCAGGACAGTGGGATCTGTCACCATGAGGAGTTCATCGTCGGCGTAGGCCGAGAGGACGAACTTCATGTCCGGTTCACGCAGAACCAGACCCGTCAGCCTTCGGCGAAGAAGGCTGAGGACTGGCTCGACACAGATCGCATGCAATTGACCAGACATGGGGCACCCTTGACGTACTCCTCTTCTGAAGTGCATGAGCGCTGTCAATGATCGGTTGATCTTAACAAGACATTCTGTGGCAGAGTGTAAAAGCCGAATTCGGGCCACAAAGTGTGGTCCCAGCCCAAAAGCCTGCAGAGTGCCCACTAGGAGACTGTGGTTTACCCGGTCAAACGCCTTCTCCTGGTCAAGAGAAAGAAACGCTGTAGGGGACCCAGTCTCCTGGAGCAAGTGAATCAGGTACCGTACTAATTGGACATTGTCCTGGATGGAGCGGCCTGGGACTGTGTAAGATTGGTCAGGATGGATCACCGAACCAAGACGGTTGGCAATTGCCCTGGCGAAGATCTTGTGGTCTGCGTACAGCAAGGAGACGGGACTTCAGTTCTTTAGGAGGCGGAGGTCTCCCTTCCTGGGCAGTAGGATCACGACAGCTCTCTACCATGAGGGAGGCATTTCCCTGGCGGCTAGGCTCTCCCCAAGGACAAGGCTGTAGTCATCTCCCAGGACATCCCAGAAAACTGGACACTCATTCCATCTAAGCCAGGGGACCTACCCCACCCGATTTGCTGAAGGGCAGTAGACAGCCCCTTCCGAGACAGGGCAGAGAAGTTGGGGGTCGCTCAGTGTCGTTTACAAACTCAGTTTACAGATGAATAATTAGCCAACAAACACGTGAGATCTGTCAATGTGGCTGCCCCGTGACAAAGATCAGTCTATGTCATTACATCTCTGGCATGACGGCTATGTCATTACGGTTCCACCATATACGTCACAGCTGAGGTAAAGTCCAAGGCTTTGAATACACATGTGATCAATCGGACCAATGTTTGCGCAGGCGTGTTGAAGCAAAGTGTTTGTTCAAGTAACTGTAACTAAAAGGTTAGTCAGGGGTATAACGGTATCTCCGGAGACTGATCTTCTGTATAAATCAGGGCCACTTTTAAAGCATGAAATCAGAGGGTCTGCCGGTGCTGTGAATTCGGGAGCAACAGCAGTCACACATTCTCACTGAAATGGATTATCCAGTCATCAGGCGGATACAAGAAGTTTACTATCCTTTAATTTCAGTCTTTGGAATTCCCGGTAAGCCGCAGTGTCAGCTGCCGTTGGTGCGAATAACAGTTTAGTCAATGGTTTCCACGGCCACATGCCCAGCCCCAGTATTCAGCATTTCAGGAATTGAATTGAGGATTCTGGGATCTGGAACTAAAAACAAACCGCTGCAGGAATTCAGCCTATCCGCCAACATATGCGGCATTCAACGTGTCAGGCAGTATTCTTCCAGCAGTTTGTGTTCATTAATGTGATGTTCGGGTGTCTGTGCTTTTGGTTTTGCAAATACTGTGTTGAAACAGCACGCGAAGATTCTTCCAGTTGATTCTCTGCATTTGAATGTGAGAGGTTGTCTGAGTTAGGTGTGACAATCAAACTATCGACTTCGGCAAATGCGACCATTTCCATGTTGGGGCATGAAATTGAGGATTTTCTTTTTCAGTAAATGTGTGCGCTATGACTGAATGTGAGGCAGTTCATGGACAAGGCAATGAATTGTTTGCTGACCCAATTAACACAACCGACGCGTTGCTTTATGGTTATCGATCCTATTTAATGTAATCTATTATATCTACATTTCACACTTTGACAGACATCCGACTACGGCACTGAGCTTGCTGCTGGCCGTTGAAATCCTCTCCCCGGATTCCCTGTGATGGATTCATTGGGAAGCGGCATGTCTGACTGTGAGGTTGTGTCAGGCTGCGCTGTATCTGCTCGGCTCGGCCAATTTCCTGTCGCAGAGTCAGTGAGGTGTCAAATGCTGGATAGGACACAAACCCGGGGAATGCTCCAATCACTCAGCCCCGACTAGCTGTCTGGAAAGAGAAACCAATTAACATTTGTATCAGGATCCTCTCTGAAAACAGTTCTGGGGAAAGACGAGTTAACAGTGTGTGCTATATTCCGCACGAGAGATTCCAGCATTTCCTGTTTTTGTTCCGTCCATCGGCTGTTCTGTTGCTGACAGAAAGCGCCATGGAAGTTAATGATTGTGCAATGGATAAACACGCCATCAGCGTCCGGATTTATTCATTTCATCCTGACTACACGCGGAAGGCGCCGGTAGAAAACATTCCATTCAGTGTTGAATTTGTGGAGCTGGTGGCCAGTATTGCATTTCCTCTGTCACTGCAGAGTTCGATCGTCCTTTAGGCATCTGTATTCAGATCACATTCACTGTATGTTACTCCGCCTAAGTCTCCCACTGCTCTGCGCACCCTATTGCCTCTTCCAACGCTGAATGCAACAGAAAAGTGGAAATATTACAGGATCCCCTCAAACTGCCGCATTAGCTTCTGCTCAGTATTTTGTCAACTTGCTTTTCCCTCTCTCTTTTCCAGCGAACTTGGTGGCGATTGTGATCCTGTCCCGGGGCAAGTGCGGTCTCTCCAAATGTGTCACTCGCTACCTGGTGGGAATGGCCGCGGCCGATCTCCTGGTCGTTATCTCGGATCCGCTGCTGAGGGGGACTGCTTGGAGTTATTTTCTCCGATCATTCCTGTTCATCACTACTGTGTGCAGACTCCGTCTATGGCTTATTTTTGCGAGCACTGCGGCCTCTGTCTGGCTGACTGTCGCTTTCACCGTCGATCGATTTGTGGCTATTTGCTGTGAGAAGCTGAAAACAAAGTATTGCAGCGAGAGAACGGCGGCTGTGGTTATCGGGACAGTGAGTGTGCTGGCCTGTTTGGAGAATGTCCCCTGGGGCTTTATATACGGGCCCTTAGTAATAATTGATGGCGTTCCCTGGTATTATGTTATTACACCGAGCTACACAAGTTCTCCCTCATGGGCGGCATTTACGCTGATCCACCGCATTTTAACACCTTGTGTCCCATTTTTTCTGATTTTGCTATTCAATATTCAGACTGTCAGGCGGATTATATCGGCCAGTAGAGCTCGCAGGGGGCTCCGGGGACAAAAGAGTGGAGAGAATGACAAGGACCGGGAGATAGAGAACAGACGCAAATCGATCGTTTTGCTCTTCAGCGTAACCGGTAGCTTCATATTGTTGTGGGTAACACAGCTGGTATTTTATATCTACCAACGGATTTTAAAGAGTGTCGCTGTCTATTCTGTCACAGATTCCCGTTACATCGTAAAACAGACAGCAGGAATGCTGCAGGTTCTCAGTTCCTGCACCAACACGTGTATTTACGCCCTGACCCAGAGCAAATTCCGGGAGGAACTAAAGAATGCGGTGAAATTTCCACTGAACCAGATTTTGAAAACCATAAAAAGTAAGAAATAAATGTTCTAATAGATCATAATTCAGCTGCCTTCATGCTCCCTGTTCTGCACATCCACTAACATGTAAATGTAAACAAGGTGATGCAGAGAGTTAAAAAAACAGACACGAGATGATCTGCAGATGCCGGAAATTCAAAACAACACACACAAAATCAGAGCCGTGCTGAAAGGTGTCGGCCAGAAACGTCGGCTGCTTACCCTTGTCCATAGAAATCTCCTTTGCACCTAACCTCCTGGCACTTTTAAATAGAACTTCCAAGCACACCTGTTACTCCTGCTTCCCTGTTTTGACAAAGCCGCCTGATCCTGCTGTATATTTTCGTCAGTATCAGTTGCTCCTGCCGCCGTCATTATCCTTCGTTTTCTCCTCTTTCTCTTCCTGTAGGTTCTCCAACGCTCTGGCGCTTCCAATTGTGATCCAGCTGGAGAATATGAGCTGTTTTACAGAGTATGACAAAAGACAATTGCCTTTACTGGTAGCAGTAAGAGACAAAACGAAAGATATATACAGTATATATACCCATGCATATATTACAATATTTATACTGTATATATATATATATGTGTGTGTGTATATGTATATTTAGAAGGGGGGGGAGAGTGAGAGAGAGAGGGAGGGAGAGAGAGAGAGAAAGAGAGAGAGAGAGAGAGAAAAGGAGAGGGAAAAAGAATGATTGGAAGACAGAACAAGGGAAGGAGAGACAGAGACAGAGAGAGCCAATGAATAATCGGAGGGTGAGTGCGAGGGAGAGCGACAGAGGGACAGATAGACAGGATGAGATCAGTAAGCGGGTATGCTTACACTCTGTGCCGTACTGAAACAAAGGAGGATCTGGTGTTGGATCAAATAGCACTAAGTTGGGGAAATCCTTTGGTGGATTGAATACATAGGAAGAGACAGACCACATGCAGTTTAAATGGTCACATTGTCAGCACACACACAGTGAGCTGAGTGAACTGTCCCTGTGCTGTACTGTAAGCTATTTGTTGGTCAATGGCTGGAGGCTCAGTGGGGACAGCATCCTCGGGGCATGTGAAGACATTTTGTATATCTACACTGACTGTGATTCTCATCTGGGGCACTGCCTGCAGAGATGGCGGGAACAACCAATCGGAGTGTCCAAAGCGGAAGTGGACAGGTCCTCCAGAAGATTTAACCTGCCGAGTTTTAGGAAAAGAGTGGAGAACGGGACAGTGAGAACGTTTTACAAGATCAGTTTGTGTAATAAGAACACACTTCTCAAAAAGCACTTGCACTGCATTACAAGTACACAGAGCTGCCAGAGCACAATTCTGTCTGGTGTTTGCACAGGCCAGTACAATACTCTTAATACAAGGACAGAGGTTTATCAAAACCTAGTACTGATGACACTGAGCTGAACAATCCCAGTTTTGTTCTGTAATTCTGACATACAGACATCGCCAGCACCGTACTGTAAGGGCACAGACCTTTACAGCAGCTGTCACCAGACTAAGGACAGAGCTCTTTGCAGTAGTCAGCACTATACTGTAAGGACATAGAATTTACAACAACTGGCCACATAGTGCAAAGCCACAGTTCTTCAGAACAGCTGGCACCAGACTGTGCAGCCGGTGTGATACTGCAAGGGCACAGATACTGACAACAGATAACACCACACTGAAGGGGCACAGACCTTTACAAATGCTGGCAGAATGCTGTAAGGAGGCAGGCTTTTACACCAGGTAGATTGGAACGACCTGTATCACCATGAAACAGTACTGGAAGGGCAGCGATTCTTGCAATAAAGCGACACATACCTGGCGCCCTGTGTGATCAAAGATCTGCAAAATCCCTGCAATGAACAAAAACTTAACAATAATACAGATCTCACTCTGTTCTGCACTCTGTGACAAACCCACTGGGCTGACTTAACATAACATTAAATGGCGGAACACAGATCCCAACAAACGCAACACTGCTCCGTCACAGCACATATTTCCAGCACAATTCACTTGTTGTAAAGTTAAACTCCTGAACAACTTCACATTTTACTGTGAGTTCACAGCAGACCATACGCAGCCCGCTGAATACACTAGCAACCTGTAACACTGTAAGCTGACAGACCAGCTGAATACACCAGCAACCTGTAACACTGTAAGCTGACAGACCCACTGAGTACACCAGCAACCTGTAACACTGTAAGCTGACAGACCAGCTGAACACACCAGCAACCTGTAACACTGTAAGCTGACAGACCCACTGAATACACCAGCAACCTGTAACACTGTAAGCTGACAGACCCGCTGAGTACACCAGCAACCTGTAACACTGTAAGCTGACACACCCACTGAGTACACCAGCAACCTGTAACACTGTAAGCTGACAGACCCGCTGAATACACCAGCAACCTGTAACTCTGTAAGCTGACAGACCCGCTGAGTACACCAGCAACCTGTAACACTGTAAGCTGACAGACCCGCTGAGTACACCAGCAACCTGTAATAATGTAAACTGACAGACCCGCTGAGTACACCAGCAACCTATAACACTGTAAGCTGACAGACCCGCTGAGTACACCAGCATCCTGTAACACTGTAAGCTGACAGACCCGCTGAATACACCAGCAACCTGTAACACTGTAAGCTGACAGACCCGCTGAAGACACCAGCAACCTGTAACACTGTAAGCCGACAGACCCGCTGAAGACACCAGCAACCTGTAACAGTGCAAGCTGACCGACCCGCTGAATGCACCAGCAACCTGCAACACTGTAAGCTGACAGACCCGCTGAGTACACCAGCAACCTGTAACACTGTAAGCTGACAGACCCACTGAGTACACCAGCAACCTGTAACACTGTAAGCTGACAGACCCGCTGAGTACACCAGCAACCTGTAACACTGTAAGCTGACAGACCCACTGAGTACACTAGCAACCTGTAACACTGTAAGCTGACAGACCCGCTGAGTACACCAGCAACCTGTAACACTGTAAGCTGACAGACCCGCTGAGTACACCAGCAACCTGTAATAATGTAAACTGACAGACCCGCTGAGTACACCAGCAACCTATAACACTGAAAGCTGACAGACCCGCTGAGTACACCAGCATCCTGTAACACTGCAAGCTGACGGACCCGCTGAATACACCAGCAACCTGTAACACTGTAAGCTGACAGACCCGCTCAATACACCAGCAACCTGCAACACTGTAAGCCGACAGACCCACTGAGTACACCAGCAACCTGTAACACTGTAAGCTGACAGACCCGCTGAGTACACCAGCAACCTGTAACACTGCAAGCTGACAGACCCACTGAGTACACCAGCAACCTGTAACACTGTAAGCTGACAGACCCGCTGAGTACACCAGCAACCTGTAACACTGTAAGCTGACAGACCCACTGAGTATACTAGCAACCTGTAACACTGTAAACTGACAGACCCACTGAGTACACCAGCAACCTATAACACTGTAAGCTGACAGACCCGCTGAAGACACCAGCAACCTGTAACAGTGTAAGCTGACCGACACATTGAATACACCAGCAACCTGCAATACTGTAAGCTGACAGACCCACTGAGTACACCAGCAACCTGTAACACTGTAAGCTGACAGACCCGCTAAGTACACTAGCAACCTGTAATACTGTAAACTGACAGACCCACTGAGTACACCAGCAACCTGTAACACTGTAAGCTGACAGACCGGCTGAGTACACCAGCAACCTGTAACACTGTAAGCTGACAGACCCGCTGAATACACCAGCAACCTGTAACACTGTAAGCTGACAGACCCGCTGAATACACCAGCAACCTGTAACAGTGTAAGCTGACAGACCGGCTGAATACACCAGCAACCTGTAACACTGTAAGCTGACAGACCCACTCAATACACCAGCAACCTGTAACACTGTAAGCTGACAGACCCGCTGAATACACCAGAAACCTGTAACACTGTAAGTTGACAGACCCGCTGAGTACACCAGCAACCTGTAACACTGTAAGCTGACAGACCCACTGAGTACACCAGCAACCTGTAACACTGTAAGCTGACAGACCCGCTGAATACACCAGCAACCTGTAACACTGTAAGCTGACAGACCCGCTGAGTACACCAGCAACCTGTAACACTGTAAGCTGACAGACCCACTGAATACACCAGCAACCTGTAACACTGTAAGCTGACAGACCCGCTGAGTACACCAGCAACCTGTAACACTGTAAGCTGACACACCCACTGAGTACACCAGCAACCTGTAACACTGTAAGCTGACAGACCCGCTGAGTACACCAGCAACCTGTAACACTGTAAGCTGACAGACCCGCGCAAACCAGCTCTGTACTGCATGGCCACTGACCAGTACAACTCCAGCACTTCGCAGCAGAGCGGTGGAGAAGTAGAAAGCAAAACCTGTTGCAACGCAGCATGTTAAGGAAGAGTAAGGTGTAACCGTGGTATAAACATGTCCTGCATACGAGCTTGTACAAGAACAGTCGACGACGCGGTATTGAACTTTGCAATATCTAGACATTCACTAACAGGACACAGACCTATGCAACTTAGAACATTGTGCAGTGAGCACATAGACCTTTGCACACCCAGCACTGTATACTACCTTTAAGGGAATGGGCGATGAAAAGCTTTGGATGCAGCCAGTCCATCACAGGTAAAGCCTTCCCCACGACTGAGCACACTGACACGGAGAGATGTCACAGGAAAGCAACATTCATCATCAAGGCCCATCATTCATGCAAGTGATTCTCGCTTCTCGATGCTGCCATGAAGAAGGAGTTATAGGAATGCCCGGCTTCATAGCAGCACCTTCAAGAATAGATTTTACTTGTATTGATCAGGCACTTGAAGTGTAGGGGATAATTTCACTCACCCGAGCAAGGGACGCACATTCAAGGACTCCACAACAGCTGTCCTCGGTATTTACTTCACACTTATAGATCATTTTTCCCCCAGATTTGATGTCTTTGTTGTCCTCTACACATTGGCCTTTTGTCTGTCACTGCTGTGTGGAGTTTTTTCATTGATTGCTTTGCGTTTCTTTGAATGTCCAGTGCATACACGCAAGAAAATGAATCTCAGGCTTGTCAATGGTGACAAGTATGTACTTTGACGATAAATGTACTTTAGACAGTGAACGACCTAGAGCATTTCCTGTTAGGAAAGTATGAGTAAGATAGAACTTCTCTCTTTGGAGGGAAGGAGGATAAGGTGTGACGTAAATGAGGCATACGAGATTATAGAGGACATAAATCGAGTGAACAGCCAGACAATTTCCAGGAAGGGCGGGGTGTGATGCTAATGTTGAAAATAGGAAGGCATGATGTTAAAGTAAACAGAGAAAAATAGACAGATGGAAAACCTACAGCACAATCCGGGCTCTTCGGCCCACAAAGCTGTGCCGAACATGCCCTAGGGTTACCTATAGCATTCTATCCCTTAAAGCTCCATGTACCTATCCAAGAGTCTCTTATAAACCCTATCATATCCACCTCCAGCACCGTCGCCGGCAACCCATTCCACGCACTCCCCACTTTCTGCGTAAAAAAATTGCCCCTGACATCTCCTCTGTACCTACTTCCAAACACCTTAAGCCTGTGCCCTCTCGTGCTAACCATTGCAGCCCTGGGAAAAAGCTCTGACTATCCACACGGTCAATGATTCTCATTTTCTTATGCAGTACACTTCTACCAGGTCACCTCACGTCGTCCTTTGGCCCAAGGAGAAACGGCCGAGTTCACTCAACCTATTCTTATAAGACATGCTCCACAATCCAGGCAACATCCTCAAAAATCTCCCCTGCACCCTCCCTATAGTTTCCACGTCTTCCCTGCAGTAAGCCGACTGAACTCTCGGAGATGCCTGGCACAGTAGGAGAATCGCTACTCCCCATGTCGTGTTAGACATGCATTGCTATATTTCAATGGCAATATCCACTTCAACGATACACCCGATACCGCCCATTTTGTTAAGGAATATCACAGATTCCGTATCGCAGTTACATTTCCCAACTGTCGTCACTCGGTAGCTTTCATTCAACAAGAATGTTGGCTGTCGTCACTTTGCCTTTGCCCCTTTAGAACGCGAGCAATGATGGGAAAATGTGGAGAGAGAGAAAGAGAGAGAGGGGTGGAGAGAGAGGGGTTCGGAGCGTGCGAGAGGGACTGAGAGAAAGAGAAACAGAAAGAGATTAGAAAAGACAAAGAGAGAGGAGAAAGGGGAAGACAGCGACAAAGAAAGAGGGGGAGAGAAGAAAGAGAGAGAGAGAGAGAGAGAGAGAGAGAGAGAGAGAGAGAGAGATGCACAGCATACAAGATTCAAAATGGCACATTCTTTCTCCACATAAACTAGACTGACATGATAGTTTCATCCCTTCACTTGAACCTGAAAGCGGAATTATTTCTGGCTGTTTAACTGTTTGCTCGCTTCATAATTATATTTTATGATAATTAGTGAATGCAACCGTGCGATACTTTGTCATGTTATTAAGTGAAGTATTATATGTTTTATTGTACCAGTTATAGACTGAAATGTAGTGATAGGCTACATCTTGTTCATGTCATAACTATCACTATATTTAATGTCTTAACTATCACTGCACCCCTGCTAAGGGAATACAAGGTATGAGCACTGTAGAGTTTATAGATACACGAAAACAATCATTGGGTGCATCCGAAGCCCGACTAAATAGATACATGAAACACACCAAGTGAAGAAAACAGAATTATCAGGTCAGAAATAATTTAAAAATGGTTTATATAAACCACTGAAACTAAGTTCTATGCAACAAGGTGACACGAATCCCAGCACATATTTATCCAGAAACACAGAGATAATGAACTTTTGCTCTAATAGATAGTTAAACAGGGTTATGCACAATCAAGAAATAAGCTGCATTCGAGAGGGAAAAGATGGCACACGTACGACTGAAGAAATGCAAATACCTGAAGTTAGAATGTAAATGCTTACAGAGGTTATAAAAATCTCCACAACTTGAAAAGTACTGGAAATGATAATATTCATAATTATTGTTGTAAAAATTAGCTTGCCTTCATCCTTGCCTATCAATGGATGTCAACAATTTTCTCAAAAATCGTGAAAACGTAGGTGAATTGTTGACAGAAGGTAAAAGATATTTGTTCCCCAAAGAAGAAATCACAAAAAGATCCATCAACGTATAGTCCTATTACTTGTGTACAAACTATATGTAAAATTGTGACATCATGCATCTCGCAACTAATTACTACTCATGTCGATATCCACAATATATTTACACGAGTACAGAAACGATACCGTAAGGCTATGACAGGATGTAAAGAACAACTGATAATAGATTCCGTAAATATAAATCAAGCCCGGTAGAAAATCAGAATTCTTTCATGTTGCTCTATGGACTGCAGAAAGACATGTGTCCTATCTCTTACCTTGAACAGTAACCGAAACAAGCAGCTTACACAGAGAACAGAAAAGTGTAAAAGAGAAAAAAAATATGAACCATGCGAACCAGGGCATTACAATTATATTATTTATTTTTGGCATAATATCTTGGTCTGAAACTGATCTGGAAATTTTAATAAGAATTGGAACGACACATTTCAGAAACCATTATGTACATTGGAATGCGATTAGATTAACACTATCTGGGACAGAAGGGTGAAGAGGAATAATAGACGTTAAAAAAGCTACACAGAAGTCAGATGAATCTTCAAAGGACGAAAATATGAATCAGAGCTCCACGCAAACACAGGCAATTCCAATTGTACGTGTACTAAAATGAGACCACAACCCAGAAAAAAAGTGAAGACATTATCAGTACTGAGGAAAATGTTAACCAGTGGAAAACACCACCACGATCTGCGCAGAATAAATGCAACAAGGATGCGTAGACCGCCTGGCTCAGAGCTCTGTGAAGGATTCCTTTGGCAATACAGCTGCAGGTGGTTAACACACAAAATAAGATCAAAAATACATAATAAAAGACCGACATATTCGAGAAGATAAATGTAGAGATTGCTGGGGGGGGGGGGGAGGGGGGCGGAGGCAGTCCAACGTATTACAGGATCTTGTTGCAGATTAACAGAATCTGATTACTTACACAGGCACACTCTGTGGCAAACATCATTCGTCATGAAAACACACATAAATAAAATTACACTAATTAATATACTCACACCTTATTATAAATGCAAGCTTGATCCAGCTTTTGAGTTAGAATACCACGAATTATACTATGACCGATTATTTATTACGGGTAGGGCAATTCATAATAATCGTTCAGATATAATAATGCAGGATAAAGAAACAAGAGCATCTTTTTTTTAATAGATATAGCCATTACAAACAGCGTTACCTACAGACAATCAACGAGTTTAAAACACAATAAATATGCTGAATTAAAAGAGGAATTTGAATGTCTTTGGGACATGACCAGGGTATACATTATCCCGCTGATAATATCTGCAACAGGAATCACTATACAGAATAGTATTCAAAAATAGGTCTACACTGTAATATCTATGTAAATCTTCAGAAAGCCACAATGCTAAGTACCACTGGAAAAGCCTCATAGGTTGCTCATGTGTTAACCCTCTCATTCCCGGAATCATTGTAGTGAATCTTCTCTGTACTCTCTCCAACGTCAGCACATCCTTTCTTAAATAGGGAGACCAAAACTGCCCACAATACTCCAAGTAAGGTCTCACCAGCGCCTTATGGAGCCGCAACATCACATCCCTGCTCTTATACTCTATTCCTCTAGAAATGAGTGACAACATTGCATTCGTCTTCTTCATCACCGACTCGACCTGGAGACAGACATGAGATTAATGAGGAACATCTGGAAAACTTCTGAAATGCCCGCTTCGCTGCCGCTGCTACTGTGTGGTAACCAGAATCTCCGGAGCAGAAGGTCCCGAAATTCTCGGCTTTGCGTGTTTCTGCGGCGGGAGCGAGGCCGCAGGCGCTCAGGAGACTGTTTCGGACGGTTGGTCGGAGGTTCGAAGTTATCGGACGGACGCACTTAGTGTCGGCTGTGGTCGGCTGCTTCCAAGGCATAGGCAAGTTGACGGTGCTTGGAGGTTTACGGCAAGGAGTTTCTCCCTTTTCCCGCCTGCTATCGGGGACTGGTGACTTTGAGACTATTTTTACCCAGCCCATGGGTTGTTCTTCATCAAATTATGGTATTGTTTTGCACTGCTGTAACTATATGTTATAATCATGTGGTTCTGTCAGTGTTAGTCTTTGGTTTGTCCTGTTTCCTGTGATATCATTCCGGAGAAACATTGTATCATTTTTAATGCATGTATGCATTTCTAAATGACAATAGAAGAGGACTGAGTGTTCTCATAATCTAACCTTAAGGGTATCCTGCACGACGACTCCCAAGTCCCGTTGCATCTCAGAACTTTTAATACTCCTCATTTAAATAATAGTTTATTTCTTCTGCCAAAGTGCATAACCATACACTTTCCAACATTGTATTCATTTGCCATATCTTTGCCCATTCTTCCAATCTATAGTAACACACTCACGCGCAAACGCAAACACATAGAGTGGACACACATGCAGCACACACACAGACACAAACACACTCAGACACGTACGAACACAGATTTAAGTATGCCGACACAGACAGACACACACACATACACACACTGGCGCACACAATTACTGAAACAAGCAAACAAGCTCACGTAGACACAGATCGACACACACGCAAATGCACACACACACCAACACGCAGAGCCGCACACTATCACACTATTATCTTCACACAAACACGGATGCAGACACCGAAACACATTAACGCGCAGAGACAGACACAAAGAAATAGAGAAACACAAACCCAAACACAAGAGCATACAAACACATAAAGTCACAAACATGCACAGCAGCATTTAGACACACCCACCCACATAGAAACACTGATAGAAACACACCCACACAAAGACAACTACAGTTTCTCATCTCCATCTCCAGCTCTCCGCTGTGCTCTGTGTTCTTTCAGTATTCGTCAGATTTCGAAGTGATTTCCTCCTACTTTTTCTGAACTCAGCGAGTACGGTCCCAGAGCCATCACGCGGTACTCATACATTAACTCTCACCTTCCCTAAAATGTATTGAGTAGAGACTGTCCGAGCTCTACCCACTTCAGATATAAGCCCATAATTTTCCTGTTTCCCTTACGAACAATGTCATGCTTTTTAGCTCCCCGAACCAGTATATACATATCCCTCTGGAGGACTGAATACTTTCTTCCACATGAGCCCAAGTGTTCTCTGTATCCACGCTGTACCGACACAGACTGAGTGTTGTGTGCTTGCTGATCTCTTACAGAAACACATAAAGACAGAGACAGACACACACAACACACACATCACACACGGGCACGTACAGGTATGTAAACAAACAAACACACACACACACACACACACACACAGACACACACACACACACACACACACACACACACACACACACACACACACACACACACACTCAGCTACAGGAACACTCAGCCACTACAGACATACACACAGAAAAGCACGCACTCACTCAACAATAGACGTTGTGACCAAGTCACTGAAGAAATTGGAGATTGGTGGATATGAAAGTGTTTATTCATCAACATAAATAAACCTTTTCCTGACCCACTCCCCGCAGAGGCTCTCAAACTGAAACTACGTTGAGTTTATACTCTGGCAGACAATGTTAACAGTAGCCGATTTAATACAAGTTCACAAGCAATTCTGGCACAATTTACTTCAATATTTTGTGTCTGATATCACGTACTCCGTGACGAGTTAAAGAACCAGCAGACATAGAAATCACTTTGGAGTCTTGTATTGCTATTAACTAATACTATTTATTACTAACAATGTAATGCAGTAATAAAAATCAGATACATCGAACAGGATAGCAAAGATTATATGTATATAATTGTGGAAATAGAAAAGAACAAATTTCATCAAGCCTCGGGGTAAATAGTGATGAGTAAAGTTCAGTTCAGTTCAGTTGGTGGTATTGAGTTGAGTAGTGATGGAGAGAGAGAGGTGTTGTTGTTCGAGTAATCGGATGTTGTCGATTCTTCCCGTTGTGCTCCGAAATCCTTTTGAATTCACTGAATGTGAGCACAAAAAGGGGACGCTTTCTGTGGTGGAGTTATCAACCCAGGCGAGGAGTGGCCCCACTAATAACTTCCCAGCGGTCACACCTTTTCCACACTGCAAGAGACACTGATCGATTCTCCTTATCGATCCTCTAAAAAAAAAAAACACTTTTCTGTGGGCACAACAAAGCTCATCCAGTCTCCAAAATCATGTGTCTGTCTGTCTACCAGCCTCTCTCTCTTAATAACAAGGTGTTTGTCTTGTACACCCCGCTCTCTCTCTCTCTCTCGCTCTTTTCTAAAGAACAGTTCATAAGGATAATTCAGGTTCCCGTCGCACTGACAAAATGGTCCTTTGACGTACATATTTCCAGTAGAAGCACCTTGTAAGTTATAAGACACTTTGAAGGTTCAGACACTTTTGTTGGATCCAAGTAAATCACACATATGGTTAAAAACCTTCCGAGAACAGAAAACCCAGAAGCCCAAGACACCTGCTGTGAAGTTTGACAGGTAGAGAATGTAGGGAGACGATCACGGGATCCGATTAACATGACGTCACGGTTGGCACAGGTTCTGCGAGCCGAAGGGTCGGTTTCTGTGCTTGACCTTTCTCTGTCCTATGTAGGAGTAAGACAACAGACGACCCCAACGTTTATTTTCAGAGTGCGCTTTTCTCACAGTGGTGACAAACATGTTTATGAACCAGGACAAAGTTTGGTACCCTTCACACCAACAAGCTGAGGATGTTTGCTGGTAATCGGGAGTGGGAGATAAGGTTACAGTGGGATGAGCCGTGATTACAATTGGTGGAAAATCAGAGTGGGACGGCCGCATTACTCTCAGCGGGTCTCCTTATGCGATGGACAAAATGAGCACTGACACATCATGAGGAGCAGAGTTCTGTCTGATGGTGTTTGAAAATACCTCCTTTGCTGGATGAATGACAATCGCAACCCCTTAACACCCTCACAATTTCCATTGTTTACAGTTTCACAATTAATTCGCTAAATTAACCAGAATAGTGCGCCTCTGGGATTGCTCTTGTCTGATGTAATCACATTGTAATTGATCTGAAAATATTTTTAAGTAGGTTGAAATCTGCCCCTGCGGAGCGCTGAAATGTATTAAAACACAAAGCATGTGCTGCCTCAACATTTCATTGGGAGGGATCGCCTGCAGCATACGGAAACAAATCACCGGACGGAGAATATGTTGTCAATGTTGGAAAGCTACTAGGGTGTGGAGAGAATATTGTACGTGTGCATTGCCGTCATTGGAGTTCCCGGTGAGTGAGCAGAACAACTCATGTTTGGTATCTCTGCGTGTTAAACGGTGTGAATCTGTTTATGATCATTTGACAAGCTTCCAACTTGATGATCATTCCACAAATATCCATCAGTGATATTGATCCTGTCAATTGAATATTATAATTGTGCATTTTAATGACAACCCTCTGTCTCTCCTCTGATACACAGGATAGTCTCGAACGTTGTTTTTGCCTTTAATGTCACCTTGTCCAGAGTGTACTAGTGTTGGCGACAGGTAGCTCTCTGAAAGGTGTGACTGGAGAATTATACATTGTAGTGTTGACTCTTTCTGAGGTACTGGTCTGAGCGAATTTCTGATCCTTTAATGGTACCTTGTCCAGAGCGGTACCAGTGCCGAGGATAGGCATCTCTCCGGGAATGTGTGACTGGGAGGGTATTAATGACAGAGTTGTGCGGAGTTGTTCCAGGGCTGGGGACAGAACGCTTTCCGAGAAGCTGTAATTTGGACGTTTTAATGTGCCCTTCTCCAGAGGTGACCCAATGCTATGGACAGTGAAGGGCGACTCTGAGGGTAATACATTGTGAAGTTCACTGTTCCTGAGTTCTGGTTCAGAGTGAACCTCTGGTCGTACGTGTCGCGTCTCCCTGTGGAGTCTGTCACAGTCGGATTCTACTGCCCGTCGTTTAATTAATTGTGTCTGATCGCCTGAAGCAGTGTCCACGGATTGTGTGTTGTTGAAATGAACTCCCCTGAGGAATTAACCAGCTCAGCCTTTGCTTATTGAATTGTCCCCGCTTTCCCTTTGAGATCCGTCGTAAAATGGGACACAGCTCCGACCTGGAGAACGATCTCAGTCCAAAACGTTCTGTTAATCTGTATGGATGCTGCCTGATCTGCCCAGTTGTTCCAGCTTCCCTCTGGATCTGGATCACTCCTCGGCCCCATCACATGCTGAGTTTCCAGAGGCCTGGTCAGTCACGGTTAAATCAGTGAAACCGGTTCCACCAGTGACTGGAATCGGGATTAGCACAGATTATTGTTGTTCATGCAGATTATTTTTATTCCCGATCATCCTCCACACATCAGTTTATCCCCACACTGAAAAAGACAGGTCAGTGACAGTGTGACCCGTGTCCGATGCTGCATTAGCAGCCGTTCAACAACACACAGCACTGCTGATCTTTAGCTGAAACCCGGTGAACGGTTAATTCGCTGAAGGTACGTTCAGTAATGGCCAGTGTCTGTTCTGCTCTCTCTATTTCTCTCCAGTGAATTTACTGGCGATTGTGATCCTGTCCCGGGGGAAGTGCGGCCTCTCTACCTGCACCACTAGCTACCTGGTAGCCATGGCAGCGGCGGATCTACTGACCATTGTCACCGAGCTGATCTTTGTTGCAATTAAATTCTATTACTTTCTCTGGAGCTTTGTGAGTGTTACCCCCGCATGTAAGGCTATCGAGGTTCTGAGGTACACAGCCACAGACTGTTCTGTCTGGTTCACCGTCACTTTCACCTTCGATCCGTTTTTCTTCCATTTGCTGCCAGAAGCTGAAAACGAAATATTGCACCGGGGAAACTGCGGCTGTGGTTCTGACAACAACCTGTGTACTCTCGTGTCTGAAAAACATTGCCCGCTACTTCACACAAGAACCCTTAGTGATCATCGACAATGTACCGTGGCTCTGTAAACCTATAGACAATTATTTCACTGACCCCGGGTGGGTAGGATATGACTGGCTCGATACCATTTTAACTCCGTTCCTCCCTTTCGCTGGGATCCTGCTGCTCAACGCTCTGACAGTCAGGCACATTTTAGTGGCCAGTCGGGACCGTAAGGGGCTGCGGGGTCAGAACAAGTCGGAGAACCGCAGTGACCCGGAGATGGAGAGCAGGGGGAGGTCTGTGGTTTTACTCTTCACCCTCTCCGGCAGCTTCATCCTCCTGTGGATAACACTGGTTGTGAATGTCATATATTATCAGGTCACAGGAGGAGTATACGATTTCAATGATTCAGAATGGATCTTTCACTACGTCGGATAACTGCACGAAGACATTTATATACTCAGTGACTCAGTCGGAATTCAGGGAGCAGGTGGTCAGCGTGATGAAATATCCGGTGACCTCGGTGTTTCAGTTCATTAATAAAGCCGCGACCTGAGCACAAACCGGAAGCGGCCATAGTGTCGTCATTCTGGGCTCCAGCTGCCTCCATTCACCGCCGGATCTCCCGGGTGTTATTCCCTGGTCGATTGTCCTATGGACCGGCATCTCCGGGACTTTAGAAACAACAGGGACGTGGACAGCAAGACGGTAGACGATGGAGGATAGAGGATGGAGTGTATGCATGTGTGTTTGCGTGTGTGTGTGTGTGTGTATGTGTGTGTGTGTGTGTGTGTGTGTGTCTGTGTGTGTGTGTGAGTGAGAGAGAGAGAGAGATACAGAGAGAGAGAAAGGTGGAGATAGAGATAGATAGACAGAAGAGAGAGAGAGAGAGAGAGAGAGAGAGAGAGAGAGAGAGAGAGAGAGATGTGGTTACAAACTGGAGAGTGTGTGGAAAGCGTTTGCGGCCGGGACTAGGGGGCCTGAGCTATGGAAGAGTTTGGCCAGGATGGGCATTTATTGCTCAGAACTTAGGGAAGTGAGAGAAAACCAAACGTTAACGATTAAAATTGGCAGAGTTTCAGATCAGCCGGCCGGCGACAGTACAAAATCCCGCTGACGAATGGGTCTATAATACAGCCCCACTAGAGAGACACATCTTGCTTTTAGTTCGACCCACAGTCAGTGTTGGGCTGGCGTTGTAGAAGGGGAGGGAATTCACATGCAGTTTTGCGGTCAGTCCGCAGTGCACTACGGGGCTGTAGTGATTGGGTCCCATTTCTGGGATCAGTGCACAGTCACAGTGAGCTGGAAGGATTGTGTGAATAAAACACGTCCGAGTTGTTTTATGGCTTAACAGAACTTGCAGACATTTACGTCCATCGTGAACAAACCAAAAGCAGTCGCGGTCCACAGACGTCATTACGTCAAGCTCCATCTCTTAAAGTGAATAAACGAACTCAATGACAGTGTTCGTCAATTAGTCAAACAGTTAACCTTATCAGCAGATGGTGTTATTTTCCACACTTGATATTACCCTGCAGTGGCATCGTGACAGTGGGGCCTGTGGTGACGGAGGGGAGAATCAGTGTTGCGTCACCCTCAGTTTTGGGATCAGAGCACACTCTAAATCCAGTCTCCTTCTGACTCGAGTCGTCCAGTCTCGGCAGCAAAAGTCGTGAATCCTTACCGCGCCCTTCTAGGATAATTACGTACTTTCTGAGGCGGCCTACCGCAGATACACACACTACTCCAGCTGTGGTCTCACCAACGCGGAAGAGTACAGCACGGGAGATGGCCAGTCTACTCACCATGTTGTACCGAATCAACTGAACTTCTCGACATGCCTTACTAGTCCAATCCCTGCCGCATACACAGGGTTCACATCCCTCCATTGTCCACACATTCATGGAGTATCTCATAGTCCCGTTCGCATCTGCCTCCACCAGTACCCCGGCATTCATTCCAGCCACCTACCACTATCAGTGTGAACAAAATCTTGAAACGCATAACTCCTTCAAGCATTCTGAGTCAGGTTTAACATGATTGTCTTAGATAAGATGATTACTTTTAAATAAGTGTTTGGAAACGATAGTCCCTCTTTGCACCATTTATTTAAGTTGTAATCTGGAGTAGCGTTCACCATATCACCATAAGCGCTTGCCCTCTGGATTTAGACATTCCCTCCTTATGGGAAATCCCGGCTCTCCGCTCCGTGCCGACCTCTCATATTCCTATAGACTTGTATCAGGCCTCGCGCGGCCTCTGCTGCTGCAGAGAAAATATCCCTTGATTGTCCACACTCCTTATCCAGGCAGCATCCTGTTAAACCTCTGTTCCGGTGTGAGATGGCGAGCTGCCTTTCGGTGCAAATGGAGAACGGTAGCCTGTAACTGTGCCAGATGGCCCAGAGTGCTTTGCTGCCGGGCTACCTCCAGCTCCGCCCCACGTAAAACAGCCTCAGGTGTTAATAGGGCCGACTGTCCGGAATCCTCCCACTCATGTCTGGCAAATTATTTTCCGAAAGATGAGAATATCACACCGAAGATTTATTTGAAGTTACGACCAACCAATGAGCAATGTTGGCGGAAGATGGGCTGCGTTTACGAGTGTCTGTATTTGGGGAAGATAGCGCTCTCAGTGTTACATGGCCATGACTCGGAACAGGACCTCTCGCACTCAATTGCCTACTCCCACCGACCTGCATCGTGACCAAAATCCTCCATAACTTCGTCAACTATGTACTTATCCAACCTCATTGAAAACGAGTGCAAATGCAATACTTTTGCTGACAGCTCGGCCGCACTCTTACGACCCTCCGAGTGAAGAGGTTTTCCCCGATGTTCCCCTGAAACTTTCACCCTTAACCCATGACCTCTGGTTGTAGTCCCACCAAACCTCAGCGGAAAACGCCAGCTTGAATTCACCCTATCTAGACGCCTCATAGTCAAGTATGGCTCCACCAAATCTCCTCTCAATCTTGCACACTCGAAGCACGACAGTCGTAACCTATTCAATCTTTCCTTGTTACTCGGGCCTCCGGAGCCTGTATTATCCTTCTAATTTGTTCTGTCCTTTTTCAAACATAACATCCGATCTCTTGCACTCAGTATTTTGAATGAGGGAGGAAAATGTTCCAAAAATTGGTATTTTTGACTCCATTTACCTGTGACAAACTTTGATGAATTATGCACCTGTATCCCCAGATCTCTTTGTTCTACCAAACTTCTCAGCACCCGACTGCGGACTGTGTAAGATCTAGTCTACTTGCTCCTACCGAGGTGAAACGCGTCGCTTTCGTCTGCATTAAATTCCGTCTTCTCCTTTTCAACCCATTTTCCAATTGACCCAGATCCCCCTGAAAGCCAGGATGTCCTTCCTCGTTGTTCGCTGCACCATTACTGCTTGCATCACTTGGAAATCTGCTGATCCATTTAACCACACAACCATCCAGCCTTCATTCATTCGCATTTAAACCACGTGATATCAAAAACTGAGTCTGGACACTAGCAGAATAAAGTTAATGGTAACGAAACGTAAAGCGGGTGTGGACAATAAGTTCTTCCATCCAACCTATCCCAACCCAGTCACAGTTTCTTGTCAATAATATACAAATTGCCCAAGTGGAACGAACATGAGCAAAATAATTTGACTGATGAAAAACAAAGAATCGCCGATTTGAATGGGCAGCGACAGGTTTGCGGCATCTTCAGCTGTGTTATCAGCAACAGAGGAAGGCAAACTTCCCATGTGTGGATAAAACCGGGACCACTCGGCTTCAGACCTCATCACAGCGATGCTCTGAACATGGTTGAAATCCCCATGTGTAGAGATAGTCACTGGCTCTGATAACAGGGTTGCAAACATCCCAGCGAGTGTAACGTTGATCAGCACATTCCACCGGCTGCCTTTGTACAGGGGCGCTTCCGTCTGCTTCCCCACAGTCTTTGAAAGTTAGAATCTGAGCTCTGAAAGTGAATGACAGCACACTCGGCAATGACAACCAAAATCTTCATAAAATGTTCCTTCAGCTTCTCTTCCCCTACACAGGCCAGATTCTAATCAACTGGAGCGTGGCAAAGGTGCAGCGCGGAAGAAGGCCATTCGGCCCCTCCACCGTTCTGCTGCATAGCAGTTTTATATAAGATAAGTTATATGCTCGAATCATTGTGAGCTATTCTCGGGCTCTTATATGAGAAATGATCTGCTGGCATTGGGTGAGGTTTGAAGGAACTGTACCAGGAGTGATCCTGGGAGTAAATAGGTTACCATACGAGGAGCGTTTTATGGCTCTAGGACTGTACTCGTTTGAGTTTAATACAGTATACTGAGGGGGGGAGAGTAATCTCAATGAAACATATCGGCTATTGAAAGGCCTACATGGAATGGACGTGGAGCACGTTTCTATAGTTGCCCTCGAGGACCAGAGGGCGCAGGCTCAGAGTTCAAGGACGTTCTTTAGGAAAGAAATGAGGAAGAGTGTTATTAGAATTTGTGAAATCCATTGCCAGAGACGGCTGTGGGACCCAAGTCTTTGGGTACATTGAAAGCGGTGGTTGACATGTGCGGGATTAGTGATTGGGTTAATGGTTACAGGGGTAAGACATGTAAATGAGATGGAGACGCATATTTAGATCAGCCATGATTGAGGGGAAGTCCGCCATAGAAACATAGAAAAACTACAGCACAATACAGGCCCTTCGGCCCATAAAGTTATGTCGAACATATCCTTACCTAGAAATTACTAGGCTTACCCATAGCCCTCTATTTTTCTAAGCTGCATGTGCCTATCCAAAAGTCTCTGAAAAGACCCTATCGTATCCGCCTCCACCACCATTGCCGGCAGCCCATTCCACGCGATCACCACTCTCTGAGTAAAAAACTTACCCCTGACATCTCTCTGTACCTACTCCCCCCTTAAACCTGTGTCCTCTTGTGCAAACATTTCAGCCCTGGGAAAAAAGCCCCTCTCTATCCACACAATGCCTATCATCGTCTTATACGCCTCTATCAGGTCAACTCCCATCCTCCGTCGCTCCAAGGAGAAAAGGCCGTGTTGACTCAACCTGTTTTCGTAAGGCATGCTCCCCAATCCAGGCAACATTCTTGTAAATCTCCTCAACACCCCTTCACAGGAGAGTTGCACAGGAGGGTTGGGTACGAAGACATCAACGCCATCCCGTTTGAAACAGAGCCAATGAAACGCCAAAGGAAATCTCTAAGCTGTTCTTCACTGGGAAAGGAAGAATCAGTGAAGATGGGTTGCAGATGGGTACAATTTGAAAGGAGGAAGAGGAAGAAGAAAGTTGGAGGGCGAAGGAACGATTCTGTAGGCCGAATGGACTCATTCTTCTCATGGTATCGTCTTACAGTCTATAAGGGTCTGCACTGTGCTGTCATCTTCTAAGTGGAGGTCTGAGATTAGTGGTATTCCACAGGGATCTCTACTGGAGTCTCCGCAGTTTGTCTTATATATAAATGACGCAGTGAAGATGAACCTGGTTGGATTAATATTGGTGGAGAGTACAAAACCGACGACTGGCAACGAATACAGTGTGATATCCTGTCAATCATTTGCAGATGAGGGCAGAGAAATGGCAGATGGAGTTTAACGCTGCCAAATGTGAGGTGTGGCAACTTGGTGGGTCAAATGTAGAGAGACAGTACACTGCTAAATGCAAAACACTGAACAGTGTTAATGAGCATAAAGATCTTAGGGTCGAAGTTCATAGCTCCCTGAAGGTGGTTCTGCGGGATTATTAGGTGGTTCAGATGGCAAATGGCACATTTGGTCTTATTAGTTGAAGCACTGAATCCAAAAGTCAGGAGGTTATGTTGCAGCTTCATAAAACACCAGTGAGGCCACATCTGGAGAATGATATACGGTTGTGTTAACCAATTATAGATGGACGGTAAGGATTTGGAGAGGGTGCAGAAGAGGATCACAAGGACATCGCCTGGATTAGAGGGCACGTGCTATAATGAGAGGTTGGCCAAGCTTGTTATTTACTTTGCAGCGGCGGAGGCAGAGGGTAGATCTGATAGAGGTTTATGAGATTATGAGAGGCACAGATAGATTGGGCACACCGTAATTTTTTCCTAGTGTTGAAATACTGTATCTAATACCAGAGGCCATACATTTACTGTGAGAGGGGATCAGCTCAAAGGAGATTTGCGAGGCAAGTTCGTTCACACAGTGTGTTGGGTGGCTGCGGTGGTGGTGGAGACAGATACATCAGAGATTTTTAAGAAAAGCTTAGATAGACAATTGAATGTGAAGAGACTCGAGGGATATGGATATTATGTAGGCACAGGGATCAGTTTAGTAGCCATTTGGATACTAATCTATTTGGTTCAGCAGAACATTTTGGGCCGGAGAGTCTGTTCCTGTGCTGTACTGTTCTATGCTCTATGTCTATGCTCTATAACATTGTTAAGTCGACAATGTTTCAATGTGATTTTCAATTTAGTGTGTTATTTTACCATAACGAGCTCCAAAACTTCTTTCAGCATTTTGTCCAACTTTGCCAACCCATTCCTCATTTCCGCAAGAGATTCCCACATCATTCCCTGAGACTGGGAGCCTTTCCCCATCACCAGGCTGAAGAAGAGCGGTGAATCCTCTGTCGGGCTTCGCTTCTCTGTGAGTTATGTGATTTTCTTTAAACAATGAACTTGGTGAGTGACAGACTGAGTGAGAGAGAATGGAGAAGACAATATCTGCTCAGTGATGGGAAGTCCCAGTGACATTGAACACAGGAACTGTCACTGGACAGCCTCTTCACCCACTCTGTAAATTTCTGGGTTCGGTGATTAGCAGAAAGGTACTGATTGTGGAAATTACAAATCAGAATATTATGAATTAATTATTAATTTTATAACTTGGTCAGTTCTGCTAAACAAATGGCAATTGATGAAGGTCCTTTTGTATTATTTAATTAATATTACTTCCTTACGCCAAAACTAACCCTCACTGTGTCAGAATCAGTGATTAAATCCATCCCCAAACACTGTGCTTTCATCTCTGCACATTGCAACTTGAACCATCTCACTGAGGGTCTGATGGAGACACAACCCCTGCCCTCTGCACATGTGATCACATCTCCCCTGATTCTGACATTTCAAATACCCTCAGAATAGTTTTCTGATTCAGTCTGAAGATTATGGTACATTCAGCTCATCTTCAGACCTGACAAACTATGTCTTCCCACAGCTGGTTCCACCTGTTGGTGTGTCCTCTTTCCTCCACCTCCAGGGAAGCTGCATCTGCACACAAACCCCTCACCTGCAAAGATCGCCTATACTCCTGACACAGGAAACCACATCACTGCCACTTTCCCGATACTTTGTCTGAGTTGCTAATCCCCGGGTATACTCCCGGCTCACTCTCCTCCTCAGCAAGCCTCTTTCCTCAGTCACCATCTGTGAGATCATAACAGAACAACCAAACGATCCATTAGACAGTCCCTGTACCCCCCCACTGCTGACCAGTAAAAACTCTGTCTGCTCAGCCCCTTCTTTGAATATACAACCAGATCCGCATCCATTGTAAGGACAATTATATTTCTAAAGAGACTATGCAAACTCGTGTCCTTCTCTGATGCAGAGGTCACTGACACCCCACACCACTTCCCAATCTGCACTTGCAGCCCATGACGGTGACAGATATCCCAGACTCTGGGGCTTTCTAAGAAACACAGTGTTAACAGCAAAATTAGACAATAATTGATTTGAAGAGAGAATTGTTTCTTCCTGAAAGGACACCCGAGCTGTCTGACACAATGGACCAGATCCTCCCTTGTTTACCCCGTGTCCCGTATCCATAATCCCCGGGTGGCGGAATGTTCAATCATCCCACTTTCTCCCAACAACATCCCCCCACGCCAACACATCTTTCGCATCACTTACATGTCCACCATAACCTCTCCCAGCACAGACAGAGAGATTCCCTTCACCCCAGACCCCCTCCCAGTTTTGGGAACCTCAATTTAACGATGCCACAGAGAAGGCACGGGCGGAAAGCTCAAACCAGAGCAGCGGGATCGGAGAGCCCTGAGACTCCGACCATCCGGCAGTGCTCGGTCCCGGCCCTTTCCCACTGCAGCCGGTCCCCGACTTACACAAACCCGGAGTCATTCTGTTCCTCACCGCCGCCCGAAAAGGAGAACCAGCGGCAAATCCGGGGATCGGCACTGCGCCAGCAGTGGCCGAAGTTTCCCGCAGCGCTCCTACTTTTCGCCGGAGGTTACCACAGCGCCACAAGCGGCCGGAGGATCCCTCAGTCCCCATGCGTGTCGCCGGAGGTTACTACAGCGCCACCGGTGGCTGGAGGCGGACAACGCGGGGTGTTCAGCTGTTCGGCCTTTCACTGGGAGACGCTCGCCATCCACATCAGCTCCAACCAGCCAACTGTGTGCGAACTTTGATGGCAAACAAACATAATTCCTCTCAGCGATCAGCTTTCTGAATGATTCACTGTCTTTTAGAGGAAGGGGCATCTATGGTCTACATTGTCAGAGCGTTTTAGTTTTCCAGTGGACGAAGATTGCATGGACGAGAGGTCTTCTGTTGACTAATACGACGTGTATCTGGTCCGTGGACGTTTCTGGATCACTTTAGTAAACCAGTTGTTTATCAAAATACGAGAAGTAACCGATGTCACTCACTAATTAGGCCGAATAGCGGAGGCGGATCAGTCGAGAGGACATTACCACTGCTGATCCACCACCAGCTCCCGCTTAGAACTCGCCATCAAAGCGGAGCAAACCTTAAAGTAAATGTCGCTTTTTAAATTTTATTTCGATTTCCCTCCGAGGGTAGATAGGGGCAATTATATATCATCTCCTGCTGCCAAAGTCTGAAGTTTCGCTGAGAGGTAGGAGGAGACGCTCGGGGCATCGGCTTGATGACGGTTCCCTGGGAGGGAGAGATCCCGACACGAGAAGCGGGGTGGTGGGGGGGGATGAATATGGTGTGACAGCGGGTGGACAGGATGTTTGTCAGGAAGGGTTCATCTGTGGAAATGTCTGAGCGGTGGTGGCGAGCAGAGGGATTCACCGCATTGGGGGGCAAACACCGGCACACTGTTGACTTGCAAGTGGGGCCAAAGATCTGGGCAAAGTGGGAATAGGAGTGGTGTTGGAGGACACGGATGGATCTGCCTGGGGTTTTATTGAATGACAGGACGGACTGGAGTGGCCGAGTGGCCTGCTCCTGTTCCTTCTGTCTGTGTGTTTAAATGAAAGGATTAACCAGACCCTTCTTGAGCCTACAGGATGTCCCAGTCGGTGTTGTAAGGACCGATGCTTGGAGACCAGGTGTTCCCAAACTGTGTCAGCAATTTGGCTGAGGGACAAATTTCAACATTTCCAAGTCCGTTGTTGACACAAAATGTATATTTATATATTAATCATGACATAAAATGTGTATTTATACACTGCTAATGACATAAAAATTATATTTATTTATTCTCAATGACATAAAACCTATATTTCTATATTATTAATGACAGAAAATTGTATAATTGATGTTCCGTGTGTTATCTGAATATACTGCCCTGTGACGCTGCTGCAAGTGAGTGTTTCTCTGTACTTGTATCTTCCCGAACTTGTGTACTTGGCAATAAACTCAACAGCACTTGAGAAAGCTCAGAGAGATTTGATTAGTGATGATCGTCTTGGCAGCTCAGCAGGTCGAAATTAAAGAGACGGGACACTGTTCCATGCAGAGCCTGGATAATGTCGATGAGCAGGAGCATCTTGGAATCCAAGTTCATCGCTCCCTGACAGTGGCCACACAGATTGATAGAGTGGCTAAGAAGGCAAATTGTATGCTTACCTTTATTAGTCAAAGCATTGAGTTCCAAAGTCAGGAAGTTATGTTGCAGCTTTATAAAACAGCTATTAGGCCTCAACTGGAGTATTTCATGCATTTCTGGTCGCCTCATTCTAGGAAGGATGTCCGGGCTTAGAAAAGGGTACAGAAGAGTTTTGCCAGGACATTATCTGGATTAGAGGGCATGAGCTATAGCGAGATTTTGACAAACCTGGGTTGTTTTCTCTGGAGTCCCGCCGGCTGCTGCGATACTTGCAGAAGGATTATAGGATTACGATACTCGTAGATAGAGTAGACAGACGATGTCTTTTTCCCAGGTTTGAAATGTCTTATACAAAAGACCATGCATTTGAGGTGGAAAGGGTAATTTTAAAAGCGATGTGAGGGGCAAGCTCTTCCACACAGAGAATGGTGGATAGCTGGAAAGTGCTGACTGGGTGATGGCGGATGCAGATACATCAGGGGCCTTTAAGAGCCATTTACATTGGCAGGTTGATGGGAAGTAAATGGAAGAACATAAACACTGTGTAGGCAAAAAAGATTAGTTCAGTTGCATGTTTGATTAGTATTTTTTTTAAAGCAACACACACAGCGTGTTGGAGAAACTGAGCAGGTCAGGCGGCATCTCTGGGCAAGAGTAAACCGTTGACGTTTCAGGCCCAGGCCATTCTTCAGGACTACAATGGAAGGAGAGAAGTCAGAATACCAAATGGTGGGGGTGTGGAGGAAGCAGCCCAAGGACGCAGGCGATTTCTGGAGTAAAGATCTGGAAAGTTGATTGGTGAACGAGATAAAGGTCTGGGGAATGGGGAACCTGATATGAGACGGTAGAAACCATGGATAAAAACTAATGGGCAGGAGCACCAGGGGGAAGTTATGGGCAGGTAAGCAGATAACTGGGAAAGGTGAGAGAGGGGGTGGGAAATTACCGGAAATTCGAGAAACTCATGTTCATGGCGACAGCTTGAAGGCTGCTCAAACGGAATATAAGGTGTTGTTCCTCCAACCTGAGTCTACCCATGTCGCGGCAGTAGAGAAGGGCATGGACTGATATATCGGAATAGGCATGGGGAGTGGAATTAAAATGGGCATGATCCCTCTTTTTCTGGCGAAGTTGTCTCCAGTCTACGTCGGGTTTCACTGATACAAAGGAGGCCACACCGGAAACACCGGGTGCAGTAGATGACCCCAACAGGAGAAATGCCGATTTCTCCTTCCGGTGATCAAAATTTGCAGCTCTCCCCCTTTCCCTATTCCACACTCTGACCTTTTACTTCTTCTCACCTCTTATTACTACCCCCTGGGCCCCTGCTCTGTCACTTTCTCCAATTGTCCATTCTCCTCTCCTATAAGAATATTTCTTCTCCAGCACTGTCCCACCCACCTGGCTTCCCTTATCCCCTTCCAGAAGGCCTCTGCCCTCCCACTCCCTGGTCGGATCATCATGTGAAGAAATATCAAGCGCGATAAGCTTTTAATTTAGAGAAACGAGGACGAAGAAGTGAATACATTGAAATACACAACGTCATTAGCGGTTGAACCAATGAAAAATGGTGTGGATTCCTGGGGACTGATAGGAGTGGAAATGTCTCCGAGGGTGGTGAAAGTTTGCAAATCCCCACCACAGAAGGGAGTAAAGAGTCATGATTGTCCACGCATAAAACAGAGTTCGGCAGATGTGTGGAGACCGAAGGGATCGAGGAAATAATGATCAGGGAGAAACATGTGGCTGAGATGCGAGCGCAGACGTCATCTTGTTGATCGTTCGATGGGCTGAATGGCCACCTCCTGCTGTTTCTCACTTGGTGATGTTATTTTTTCACTCTCCAGTGAGGGTGGGGAAATGCGAATAGAAGTTAGTGTTTGTAAACATAGAACCGATCTGAATGGAGCCTGCACATTTCCGTTCTGAGTGTAAACTATATGGCGGACTGGTATGGGGACCGAACCCGTAAATCGTTGACCCAACGGAGGAGAAAGGGAAAATATACGGAGGAATAATTAAAAATGTAGCTGGTGTAAATATGAAATAATGTGGAAAATGCGGCAGGTGGGTCATGCAGCGTGTGAGGGGCGAAGAGTAGAGTCACCAGTTTAGGAGGGAGGCCTTCAGCCCGTCACTTGATCCCGCTCTATTTTCCTATTTTACCGCAGATCTGCAGCATCTGTGGGTTTGTTTCTCGTGGTTGTGCAGTTTAATCTTTCTTCCGTTCAGACAAGGGAGTGAGATCCAGATCTGTCACGTCCTCTCATTGTGGGTGGGCATTTATTTTTCTTGACTCATTTCACTGCTACGAGCTGCGGTGCATCTAATGTTTCCCCATGTACGACAGTATTTATGAGAGAATTAAGCCTTTTCCATTTATCAGTGTGTCTCGAAAATGTATACACTTCAGTTAAACCCCCTTCCAGAAGATTCAAAGCAGCAAACAAGGTTGTCTAATATTTTCATAAAATTAAAATGGAGAATCGGTTTATTATTACTTATATTATTATTATTACTATTATTTTTAAATTTTGAACAACTTTATGCTCTATGGTCTATCGTTCCTTTCTAACCTCTTTGCTCTGCCTCCAAAACCCCCGCCCCGGCTCTGAAGATTTGAAACTCAAATTGTGCATGCTCAGCCTCCGATGTTCATTGGTTTTCTTTCCGTTCTGTGTTGAAGCGGATCGTCGCGGGGAGACGGGGGAAGGATTACTGTCTGCGAGGCAAATACATCAAGTTCCCATCGGTGAGTATTTGAGGCCGTTCCGAGCGGGCATGTTTGAATCCCGTTAACTCACCCGAACTGGCGGGTCGGTCCGGGCTGATGGAGCGAAGCTGCCGGGGTCGATCCGGGTTGTGGGGCCTTCACACCGAACCTCCTGCGATGAGCCGCCGCTCAGCCCCTGTTGCTTTAGTCCTAGGAATAGGTGAGGTGGTGATGCCTGGACTGCACTCATCCGTTGAGTTGTACCTGGGAAAAATTGCCTCCATCACCTCGCGCGGTATCGGATCCAAACTTCACCTGGTTAGATGCCTGGGTCCGATAACTGTTTTAGGTAATACCAGGACACGGGAAGCGGCTATTTGGCCTGTTGTGTTCTTGCAGCCTGTAGTTAAACGAATCAATCGCATCTGCGGGACGCTGTTCCACGTGTATGAGCAGTTTCATCGTTCGTCAGTTCAGACAAAGCAGTGAGATCCAGATTTGTGACGCCCCCTCTTTTTTGTGTGGGCAAAAAGTATATTAGGTAAAACAGTATATTAGATAAAACATTAACAGAGTGTAACAAAGGCTTATGGTTACAGAGAAATTTCAATGCAGGTAGACATGATGCAAAGTCACATCCAATTACATTGTGAGGTCAGGAGTCCATTGTATCATGATGAGGAATTTTCAGTTTGCTTATAACAGTAGAATGGGAGCCGTCTTTGAGCCTAGTGGTATGTTTACTGTTGTTGTTTTTTTTTATCTTCAACCCGTTGGGTGGTTGAGAATTGAGAATGTCCAGGGTTCTGGGAATCTTCGATTATATTTCCTGATTCACTGAGGCAGCGGGAAGCATATAGACAGTGGAGTTTCTATAATGTGCTCAGCTGTGTCCATAGATCTATGCTATTTCCTGCAGTCAAACGAAGAATAATAGCCGTAGGAAGTTGTAAAGTATCCGGATGGGATGCTTTCTATGGTACGTTCAGGGGCTAAGGTTACATTCAAACGTTCTTATTGTTTGTTGTAGCTTTGACATTTCAGGTTCACATATATACTGCATATAGTAGTATGTACTATTAATTCAGTATCTGTGTAATGCTGAAGAGCCATCAGTGATTGTTCTCGATCCCTTCTCCCAACTGGTTCTATCTGATCATTCCGTGCCATCTTGTTAAACCTCCTTCCAGCCTGTATCTCACCACGTCAATGATGTATATCTACCATCTTTCTTCTAACCTTTGCCTCATTCTGAAGTATTGTACTGCACTTTTACATCACTGAGCCTTCCAGGAGCTGTGTTTTTTTTTTTTTGTTCGATTAATTGATGTTTACTTGAATACAGCACAAGGCAGGATAAATGCAGCAGCCATTAAACCATTACATTTTAATTTCACCGTTACAAAATGGCTGCAGTGCTTTTTTTTTGTCATTATGAAACACGTAGCATATTATATTGAGTTTGTTATTTCCTTTCGCAATTATTTGCGGTGAGCTACTTCCTCCGTTTCCAGGGCAACAGCCCCCCGGAGCTGCAAGAAGTGTTGCACATGTTTCTCGCTCTGTGATCACCGTTACTTAGCGTAGAGACGGTGACCTCAGGAGCAACTGCAACAGAGTGATAGATGGACGAAAGGATGCTGTGAGTATTGACGGTATGGAATATATTACACCAGGGTCGGAGTGAACTGAAAACTAATAAATTGGTGTGGTGCAGCTGGCATTACACAAACCTGTTAAACAGCTTTGGCCGCCCCAAATATTTTGCAGTCAGATATCATCTGTGCAGTAAAACAAAGAGAGAAAAAAGACAATGTATTTTTGCAGGAATTCTACATTAAGATGGATAGACGATCGTTAGGTTCGTTTCTCCTCAGTTTGTGAATCGGAAATGCTAGGAACACCACGGCAATCGCTGATGCCAAAGTGTCACAGGGCAGTCATTGTGTAGGTTGTAATATTCGGATGGAGTCTTGGAGAATATGGAACGGGCAGTATATCGGTAATTCTATAGCTGGGATTAAAATGTTCACAGTCTGCAGTGATGCTGAAGATCGTGGCGATTGTCTGTCAAACAATTTGTAGTTTTACCAGAACATAACTATTTTGACCGAACTCAATGACAGCAAGCGAAGGGTGATGATTGAAGATGGATTTAGTAAATAGAGGCCTGTGACGAGTGTGATGTGTGTGTCAGTAATGATAGTGGGAGGAAAGAACGCTGTGAGCATTGACGGTATGGAAAGTATTACACCACCTTCTTCTTCTTCTTCTTCTTCTTCTTCTTCTTCTTCTTCTTATTATTATTATTATTATTATTATTCTCCTTCTCCTTCTTCTTCTTCTCCTTCTCCTTCTTCTTCTTCTTCTTCTTCTTCTTCTTCTTCTTCTTCTTCTTCTTCTTCTTCTTCTTCTTCTTCTTCTTCTTCTTCTTCTTCTTCTTCTTCTTCGGATATCCATCCCATAGGATGATGATGGTTCCTTTTAGTCAGTTAGTGGCGTTTATATTCCACTCCTCAGAAAGGAATAGCGTCTGCGTGAATGAGTTTTAGGTCAGTAGAGGGTTGCACAGGTCCAGACCCACCCTGTCGACATCCCCTCCCGGATCCTGCGGCACAGTGGGGTCCAAGACGCCTGGGGGAAGTTCTGTTGCAGTGAATGGCCAGACCAAACTTGGTCTGTATTACACCAGGGTCGGAATGAACTGTTAACCAGCAAATTGGTAGGGGTGGTGATTGCATCTCCACAGATATGTTGAACAGCTTTTGGGTGTCCCAAAATTTTGCAATTTTAATATCTCTGCATTAAAATAGACAAAAAAAAACCACTGTTGCCGGAAATGTAAAGCAAGAAGAAGAAAATGCTGGAATCGCTCAGCAGATCTGCAGCATCTTGGACAGCCCCATATCTGAAACTGGGTGTTCCACCATTTCTCTTTTCACAGATGTAGACTGAATTACTGAGCTCCCAATATCTTATACAGTATTTTACAATTTTACATTAAAAGCATTTCGTCCCAGCCACCCTGAGGAAAAAATGGCAGCCAACAGTGCTGAGCAAATTCTCGCTGACCAATAAGATAGTGAAGAAATGAGATCCGTTTAGCTGCTGGAGACAAGCAGGTTTATCTGCATCCTCTCACAATCTACAGACCGGTGAGCCAGCCTGAGCCCCGACCCAGGCAGAGCTTTGTTAGCTTCCAGTTCCACCTTAGTTTGAGAATCAGAAATGGCAGGAAAACCACGGCAAATCGCCGGCTGCAAAACGTCCCTATGATAAGGAGGGCGCTGGGGGCCGACCCAAATGCAAGACACAGACAATGAAGGACTAGGAACAGGACTTGACTAGAGAGCTGGGGAAGAACACAGACTTGGGCTGGGACATTGGCTGGGCAAGCGGGACTAGGACAAGGAAATGGGAACTAGGAGCCTGGGCTTGGACTCAATGCCGGAGAGTGGACAAGGACACAGAACCTGCTCTTGACTCGGGTTCGGACTCCGTAACTAGGCGAGGACATGACGTGGCTACAGGAATGGACATGGCTTGGCTTCTTCATGGCTTGGCTTCTTCGAGGCGAGGACATGACGAGGCTTCGGCTCGGACTCCGAGCCAGGGACTGGGCAAGGACCAAGAACCTATGCCTTGACTTGGGCTCGGACTCTGGAACTAAGCGAGGCTACAGGACGGAACGAGAGACTCCTTTCAAGACGAGGGAACTCCAGTACAGGACGAGGAGACTCCAGCACAGGACGAGGAACATGGGGAGGACGGGGCACATGGACAAGACGAGAACACGAAGCCTTGACTTGGTACTCAGGAACAGCCGAGCCTTGGACCTGGGACAACAGGAACCTCTGAACCCTGGACTTGGGACGACAGAAACGCAAAACATAGAGCACGGGAAGACGGATGATTTTCATTCCAGGACGAGGGAGATGTCCTCCTTTTTTAAACAAAGGGGCTTCCCTTCCTCCACCATCAACTCTGCTCTCAAGCACATCTCTCCCATTTCATTCACATCTACTCGCGCCCCATCCTCCCGCCACCCCACTAGGAATAGGGTTCCCCTAGTCCTCACCTACCACCCCACCAACCTCCGGGTCCAGCATATTATTCTCCGTAACTTCCGCCACCTTCAACGGGAACCCACCACTAAGCACATCTTTCCCTCCACCCACCCTTTCTGCTTTCCGCAGGGATCGCTCCCTAGGCGACTCCCTTGGCCAATCGTCCCTCCCCTCCCTCCCCACCGATCTCCTTCTTGGCACTTATCCTTGTAAGCGGAACAAGTGCCCTTACACTTCCTCCCTTACCACCATTCAGGGCTCCAGGCAGTCCTTCCAGGTGAGGCGACACTTCAGCTGTGAGTCGGCTGGGGTGATATACTGCGCCCGGTTCTCCCGATGCGACGTTCCATATATTGGCGAGATAAGGCGCAGACTGGGAGACCGTTTCGCTGAACACCTACGCTCTGTCCGCCAGAGAAAGCAGGATCTCCCAGTGGACATACATTTTAATTCCACGTCCCATTCCCATTCTCATATGTCTATGCACGGCCTCCTGTACTGTAAAGATGAAGCCACACTCAGGTTGGAGAAACAACTCCTTATATCCGTCTGGGTAACCTCCAACCTGATGGCATGAACATTGACTTCTCAAACTTCCGTTAAGGTCCCTCCTCCCCCTCGTACCCCATTCGTTGTTTATTTATTCATTATTATATAGTTATATTCTTTTTCTCTCTCTCCTTTTTCTCCCTCTGTCCCTCTCACTATACTCCTTGCCCAACCCCTGGGCTTCACCCCTCCCCCTTTCTTTCTCCCTTGGTCTCCCGTCCCATGATCCTCTCATATCCCTTTTTCCAATCAACTGTCCAGCTCTTGGCTCCATCCCTCCCCCTCCTGTCTTCTCCTGTCATTTTAGATGTCCCCCTCCCCCTCCAACTTTCAAATCCCTTACTCACTCTTCCTTCAGTTAGTCCTGACGAAGGGTCTGGGCCTGAAACGTCGACTGTACCTCTTCCTAGAGATGCTGCCTGGCCTGCTGCGTTCACCAGCAACTTTTAAGTGTGTTATATTGGTGATGACTTTGATTTGTATATTAATGTACATAGCCTGGTTAGCAAGTTGTGAGGCTAAACGAGGGAGTCTTGTGGATATTGCAATATGTTGGAATGTATTTGAAAGAGATGTTTGTCAGTTATGGAGATAGAACCGAGAGAAAGTAAATGGTTTGCAACTTGGACAAGTGAAAGATGGTGCATTTTGGACAGTAAACATGGTGGGCCTGATATGCTGAATGGCGGATCACCAAGTGTGGTGGCACAGAGCGAACTGGGATTACAAGGGTAAAGTTCGCTGAAAGCAGATCTACAGATATAGAGGGTGGAAAAGCAGGCTTTAATCATGCTGGCCTTCATCAGTCAGGCATTGAGTTTTGGATTACAGACATTACATTGTAGTTATACAAATAGCTGGTGAGGCTACAACGAGTATTCTGTACAGTTGTGATCACCCTATTGTATGAAAGATATTATCGAGCTGGAGAGGGCGCAGAAGAGATTGATGACGATGCTGCCTGGACTAGAGGGCCGTGTCATAGGGAGAGGTTGGCCGAGCTGGATCTTTATTCCAGAGAAGCAGAGGAGAATTTGGGTGACACTATAGGTTTATAAAATCAAGAAGGAGAAAGAAGTCGATAACCATCCCCTTTGTCTTGTTGACATTGGGAAAGTGGTTATTTGACTGGCTCCAGGCCTTAAGCTGTTTTCTCTGCCTGACATATCATTATTGTCACTGATGTGCCGCACCACAATCTGCCTTCGGGGAAAGTTTTCAATGTGGTTATTGTGTGTTTGGCCATTCAGACGTGTGTGAGCAGAGTGTACAACACGCAGCCGAGTTCACGGTAATGGGAATGGACGAGCGGTGCAACCTGACTGGCTGCGGTCTGTTGTCCAGGAAGCCCAAGGTGTGTTTAGATGGCTGACAAGGGATTTGTTCACCAATGTCTGTGGGACAATAGTGTTACCTGCCGAACTGAAGCTCAGAAACAACGTTCTGACACAAGTGTCCCTATTTTCTATGTGTGTCAGGCCAAGGGGAATGACAGATGCTGCGGCATCTGCCCTGCAGTGATTCGGTAGGTCAACTTATTGGTGAGCGCCCAGTGAGCAAGGATTGGAGTTTCTGATGTGTGCCGTTATCAGCCGTTCAAAGCACGCCATGCAGGTCCACCGGGCAGGAGTCGTTTTGTTCTGAATGTGTAGAGTTCGTTGGTACAGGGAGGATGGCGGCTGATTTGAAGCATGTGGGAACAGCAGCCTGGACGAGTGAATTGTTGACGATGAAGACATGAATGCGCTGATGTGCACACTGTATGCGAGCTCAGCCTGGATGGTTTCTGTCCCAACACCTCTGCAGATTCCTTATTTACGTCTGGTGTTACAGACATTGATTGCTCAGCTGTCGGGGGTGGGGGGGGTGTGCGGGGGGAGTTAGTTTTTTGTGGCTGGCTTGTATTGCATGTCTCGAAGCAGTGTTCAGAGCGCCAGGGAGGACAACGTCACTGGTACAGTCAAGTCTATTTTTTCCCTCACGTAGTCTGTCAAGTCCTTGATGCCCAGCCTCATACACCAGGCTGGACGGCGGAGAATCCACTAAGGCGTTCCCAGTCACCAGTGTCGTCAAACAGGGCTGTGTGCTCGCACCCACACTGTTCAGCATGATGTTTACTGCTATGCTGAATGATGTCTTCCAGGACAGTGATGCTGGAATCAGCCTCAAGTACAGAGTGGATGGGAAGCTCTTCAACCTGAGGAGACTTCAAGCTATTATCAAAGTGAAGTAGACTGTTCTGAGAGACTTCCTCTTTGTCAATGACTGCGCCCTGTATGCCGGCTCGGAGCCAGAGATGCAAGTCAATATGTACAAATTCTCCACGGCTTGTGACAACTTTGGACTCACCATCAATATCAAAAAGGCCGAAATCATGCACCAGCCTGCCCCTCATGCACAGTGCACAGAACCGAAAATCATAGTCAAAGGACAGAAACTACAGGCAGTGCACCAGTTTACTGACCTTGGCAGCACCCTGTCGCGACCAGTGACTATTGATACAGAAGTTAACTGCAGAATAGCGAAGGCAAGTTCTGCTTTCGGTAGACTGCGCTCCACTCTATGGGGACGTCGAGTAATCAGTCCAGCAACAAAACTGAAGGTCTACAGAGCAGTGGTACTCACTACCCTCCTGTATACCCGTGAAACATGGACTGTGTATCGAAGGAACGCAAGACAGCTCATCCATTTCCACATGACCTGTCTTTGCAGAATATTACGCATTAGATGGCAAGACAATGTACCAGACACTGAAGTTCTCTTTAGTGCAAGTCTACCATCAGTGTAAACACTGCTGATGAGAGTATAGACCCGGTGGGCAGGTTATTCATCCGTAAGCCGGACGAGCCGGACGAGCTCCTTTTGGGAACTCGCTGCTGGATGACGCTCTCATGGAGGGCAGAAGAAACGTTACAAAGACACACTAAAGGCCTCCTTGAAGTGGCTTGACATAGACACGACCTCCTGGGAAACGCTGGCACAAAACAGCCCGACCTAGCGCGGCCGCGTCAACAAGGGCTGTCAAGCTTACGAAGCAAGGCGCATTGCTGAAGGACAACATAAGCGGGAGCTGCGCAAGTCCAGAGCTACTAGCGAAACTACATGTGCCAGGACATTCCGTTCCCGACTTGGCCTGATCAGTCACCTTCAGACACACGGAATCCAGTCTCAAAATGACTAATGATGTCGAGGTCTTCATCGACGACGATGGACCAAATACATACACCAGGGCTCGTTTCCCAGGGTTGTGGAGTCCGATGAAGGCACCTGAGAGATGAAGGTTCAATGTAGTATTTAAGAGATGTTTGAGCAGGTAGATAGGTGAGGGAGGTATAGAGGGCTATGGTCCGGATGCAGGAGGATGGGACGAGACCGAACATGGCACGGACTGGATGGGCTAATAGGAATATGTAACTGGCAGTGATTGTGCTTCGGTCTACGTTGGTGCCTTCACTGATGCTGCGGGATGTTCCTCCTTCAGCAAAGAAGCAGACGTCTCCGGGGGCTGGATATTGGTAGCGTGAATCTCTCGGTGTGAGATGTGGGAACACCCAGCGTCAGATGTGGAAGAGATGTGCGAGGCTCTCGGTGTGGGCTGTGACCCTCCGAGGTTGGATTCGGGAATAGAAACATAGAAACATAGAAAATAGGTGCAGGAGTAGGCCATTCGGCCCTTCGAGCCTGCACCGCCATTTATTATGATCATGGCTGATCATCCAACTCAGAACACCGCCCCAGCCTTCCCTCCATAGCCCCTGATCCCCGTAGCCACAAGGGCCATATCTAACTCCCTCTTAAATATAGCCAATGAACTGGCCTCAACTGTTTCCTGTGGCAGAGAATTCCACAGATTCACCACTCTCTGTGTGAAGAAGTTTTTCCTAATCTCGGTCCTAAAAGGCTTCCCCTCTATCCTCAAACTGTGACCCCTCGTTCTGGACTTCCCCAACATCGGGAACAATCTTCCTGCATCTAGCCTGTCCAATCCCTTTAGGATCTTACACGTTTCAATCAGATCCCCTCTCAATCTTCTAAATTCCAACGAGTACAAGCCCAGTTCATCCAGTCTTTCTTCATATGAAAGTCCTGCCATCCCAGGAATCAATCTGGTGAACCTTCTCTGTTCTCCCTCTATGGCAAGGATGTCTTTCCTCAGATTAGGGGACCAAAACTGCACACAATACTCCAGGTGTGGTCTCACCAAGGCCTTGTACAACTGCAGTAGTACCTCCCTGCTCCTGTACTCAAATCCTCTCGCTATAAATGCCAGCATGCCATTCGCCTTTTTCACCGCCTGCTGTACCTGGATGCCCACTTTCAATGACTGGTGTATAATGACACCCAGGTCTCGTTGCACCTCCCATTTTCCCAATCGGCCACCATTCAGATAATAATCTGTTTTCCTATTTTTGCCACCGAAGTGGATAACTTCACATTTATCCACATTAAATTGCATCTGCCATGAATTTGCCCACTCACCCAACATATCCAAGTCACCCTGCATCCTCTTAGCATCCTCCTCACAGCTAACACTGCCGCCCAGCTTCGTGTCATCCGAAAACTTGGAGATGCTGAATTTAATTCCCTCATCCAAGTCATTAATATATATTGTAAACAACTGGGGTCCCAGCTCTGAGCCTTGCGGTACCCCACTAGTCACCGCCTGCCATTCTGAAAAGGTCCCGTTTATTCCCACTCTTTGCTTCCTGTCTGCTAACCAACTCTCCACCCACACCAATACCTTACCCCCAATACCGTGTGCCTTAAGTTTGCACACTAATCTCCTGTGTGGGACCTTGTCAAAAGCCTTCTGAAAATCCAAATATACCACATCCACTGGTTCTCCCCTATCCACTCTACTAGTTACTTCCTCAAAAAATTCTATGAGATTCGTCAGACATGATTTTCCTTTCACAAATCCATGCTGACTTTGTCCGATCATTTCACCGCTTTCCAAATGTGCTGTTATCACATCCTTGATAACTGACTCCAGCAGTTTCCCCACCACCGACGTTAGGCTAACCAATCTATAATTCCCCGGTTTCTCTCTCTCTCCTTTTTTAAAAAAGTGGAGTTACATTAGCCACCCTCCAATCCTCAGGAACTAGTCCAGAATCTAACGAGTTTTGAAAAATTATCACTAATGCATCCACTATTTCTTGGGCTACTTCCTTAAGCACCCAGGGATGCAGACCATCTGGCCCTGGGGATTTATCTGCCTTCAATCCCTTCAATTTACCTAAAACCACTTCCCTACTAACATGTATTTCGCTCAGTTCCTCCATCTCACTGGACCCTCTGTCCCCTACTATTTCTGGAAGATTATTTATGTCCTCCTTAGTGAAGACAGAACCAAAGTAATTATTCCATTGGTCTGCCATGTCCTTGCTCCCCATAATCAATTCACCTGTTTCTGTCTGCAGGGGACCTACATTTGTCTTTACCAGTCTTTTCCTTTTTACATATCTATAAAAGCTTTTACAGTCCGTTTTTATGTTGCCTGCCAGTTTTCTCTCATAATCATTTTTCCCCTTCCTAATTAAGCCCTTTGTCCTCCTCTGCTGAACTCTGAATTTCTCCCAGTCCTCAGGTGAGCCACTTTCTCTGGCTAATTTGTATGCTTCTTCTTTGGAATTGATACTATCCCTAATTTCTCTTGTCAGCCACGGGTGCACTACCTTCCTTGATTTATTCTTTTGCCAAACTGGAATGAACATTTGTTGCAGTTCATCCATGCAACCTTTAAATGCTTGCCATTGCATATCCATCGTCAATCCTTTAAGTGTCATTTTCCAGTCTATCTTAGCTAATTCACTTCTCATACCTTCAAAGTTACCCCTCTTTAAATTCAGAACCTTTGTTTCTGAATTAACTATGTCACTCTCCATCTTAATGAAGAATTCCACCATATTATGGTCACTCTTACCCAAGGGGCCTCTCACAACAAGATCGCTAATTAACCCTTCCTCATTGCTCAAAACCCAGTCCAGAATAGCCTGCTCTCTAGTCGGTTCCTCGACATGTTGGTTCAAAAAACCATCCCGCATACATTCCAAGAAATCCTCTTCCTCAGCATCTTTACCAATTTGGTTCACCCAATCTACATGTAGATTGAAATCACCCATTATAACTGCTGTTCCTTTATTGCACACATTTCTAATTTCCTGTTTAATACCATCTCCAACCTCACTACTACTGTTAGGTGGCCTGTACACAACTCCCACCAGCGTCTTCTGCCCCTTAGTGTTACGCAGCTCCACCCATACCGATTCCACATCTTCCCGGCTTATGTCCTATTGTGTTAATCTCTTCTTTGACCAGCAACGCCACCCCATCTCCCCTTCCTTCATGTCTATCCCTCCTGAATATCGAATATCCCTGAACGTTGAGCTCCCATCCCTGGTCACCCTGGAGCCATGTCTCTGTGATCCCAACTATATCATAATCATTAATAACAATCAGCACTTTCAATTCATCCACCTTATACGAATGCTCCTTGCATTGACACACAAAGCCTTCAGGCGCTCTTTTACAACTCTCTTAGCCCTTATACAATTATACTGAAAAGTGGCCCTTTTTAATGCTTGCCCTTGATTTGTCGGCCTGCCACTTTTACTTTTCTCCATAGTACTTTTTGTTTCTACCCTCACTTTACACCCCTCTGCCTCTCTGCACTGGTTCCCATCCCCCTGTAGTGAACTAACCTCCTCACGCCTAGCCTCTTTAATTTGATTCCCACCCCCCAACCATTCTAGTTTAAAGTCACCTCAGCAGCCCCCGCTAATCTCCCTGCCAGGATATTGGTCCCCCTAGGATTCAAGTGCAACCCGTCCTTTTTGTACAGGTCACGCCTGCGCCAAAAGAGGTCCCAATGATCCAAAAACTTGAATCCCTGCCCCCTGCTCCAATCCCTCAGCCACGCATTTATCCTCCACCTCATCGCATTCCTACTCTCACTGTCGCGTGGCACAGGCAGTAATCCCGAGATTACTACCTTTGCGGTCCTTTTTCTCAACTCCCTTCCTAGCTCCCTATATTCTCCTTTCAGGACCTCATCCCTTTTCCTACCTATGTCATTGGTACCTATATGTACCACGACCTCTGGCTCCTCACCCTCCAACTTCAGGATATCTTGGACACGATCAGAAATATCCCGGACCCTGGCACCAGGGAGGCAAACTACCATCCGGGTCTCTGGACTGCGTCCACAGAATCGCCTATCTGACCCTCTTACTATCGAGTCCCCTATCACAACTGCCCTCCTCTTCCTTGCCCTACCCTTCTGAGCTACAGGGCCAGACTCGCATGTTTTGACCCAGATAAAATGCATCAGGGGATCAAGTTGTCTGGGTTTATGAGATGTTCAGCGAGTATTTCTGTTCTGGGTTCAGATATTTGGTTCTGCACTTCCTTTGGAAGCAAAGCAGGGAATGAATTCCCATTCCATCCCTCACAAGGAGAGGCTGTGATTAAATGCGCTGTTTTGTGTTTGCACCAGTAGAAATAGACCGGGGTTTCAGAATTCAATTCACGTTTGGAAATTCCCCTCACTGCCACCTGTCTATCTGCCAGTGGAAGTCAAAGAGAAACTCCAGATGCTGGAGAGAGAACAGAATATAGCACAGTGCATCACAGGAACAGACGCTTTGGCCACAATGGTGTGCCAAACCAGCTGAAAAGTAAATAAACCCCACTCCCCGCCCAAAAAAAAGAGCTAATGACTCCTACCTACACAATGTCCATATCCTCTCAATCTTCCTCACACCCATGGGGCTATCGAAACATCTCTTAAAACCCTCCAGTGTATTTGCTTCCATCACCATAACAGACAGAGCATTCCAGGCATCCACACCTCTCTGATGTAAAACAACTTACCCTTACATTTCCTTCGCACCTACTCCCTCACACCTTCATTGCATGTCCTCTGGTATTAGACATTTCTACACAAAAAAATGATGCTCCCTGTCTACTCTATCTATGTCTTTCATAATCTTATAAACCTCTATCAGATCTTCCCTCAGTCCACACCGCTACATGGAGAACAACCCATGACTTTCCACTAAAAACTGTATGATGTTTGATCCGTTCTGACGAAAGATTAGGAAACCGAATCGCTAGTATTTTTCCTCTCCCACACAGCTGTTCCTTACCAGCTGAGCGTTTCTAGTGATTCCAGTTACTCTTTATTACATTCACCCTGGAACATTATAAATCTCCTGCGAGTGGACCAGTGCACCTGCGCTCGTTTTGTGAGAGTTGATAGAAGAGGAAGGAAACCAGAGCTTTTCCCAGTACATTATCCTGGTACATATCGTCCTGTTTTCCCTGGAAATGTATTCAGTACAGTTGTTGCTAACAAGCTTCACAAAAATAATGTGAGGAATGATAAGCATTATGCATGAGGAGCATTTGATGGCCCTGGGCCTGTGTTCAGAGGCGCTTAGAGGGATGGCGATTGAGTGTTGTTGGGGGGAGGTGAAGTTAAGACAGGAGTGATTATTTACACCAACTGAATAACAGCAAGTATGGATGCAGTGGGAATGGAGAAAACGTCTTGATTAGACGGAGAGTTTGGGATCTGAGTGTGCTGCCTCAGAATATGAAGCTTCACTTTAAAACTGAGATGACAGCAATTATTTAGCCAAATGTTGGTTGATCTGTGGAATTTGATGTCATAAAATGTAGTGGAGGCTACCGTTGGGTATATTCATGTTCTGGATTGCTAGATAGGTGAGAGTTATAGCAGGGAAGCAAGAATACGGTGTTGGAAGAAAAAAATCCTCCATGATTGATTATGGAGCAGAATAGAATGACCGTATCCCCTAAATCTACTCCTACGTATTATGACACATATTATACCATGACTGAACGATGACTTATTTGTATCCTATCACAAACAACAGAAAGTCTGCAGATTCTGGAGATCCAAACAACAGACACAAAATGCTGGAGGAACTCAGCAGGCCAGGCAGCGGCTATGGAAGAGAGAAAAGTCGACTTACAGAAGCTGACTGGCCTGATGAGTTCCTCCAGCATTTTGGTTTATAAAATGTGACGGACAGTTACAGATTTCTTCACTCGGATAATTATGTATGAGTTCAAGATTTAAATTTCAATGAGTTTAATGGTTTATTCTCCTTTGTATTAGTAATATGCTTCATTATCTCTCTGTTTAAAGTTAGATCTGGGCTGAGAGAGATATTGGAAGAAACGCCCACGACTGGAAGAAAACCTCAGCTGAAGATGAGGGAACAGCAGCAAGTGAACCAGCTCGATGACTGAGAGCACCAACTGAAGAGAACCATTCTGACTCAGGGTTTCCATTGATTCACTCAGGGGAAAGTTTGGTGAGTCTTATTTACTCAAACTCTAGTCCCTTAGACATTACATTTCTGTACCAAGGCTGGTAGGAAATAGACAATAGACAATAGGTGCAGGGGTAGCCCATTCGGCCCTTCGAGCCAGCAACGCCATTCCCTGTGATCATGGCTGATCATCCACAATCAGTATCCAGTTCCTGCCTTATCCCCACAACCTTTGATTCCACTATCTTTAAGAGCTCTATCCATCTCTTTCTTGGAAGCATCCAGAGACTTGGCCTCCACGGCCTTTTGGGGCAGAGCATTCCATATATCCACCACTCTCTGGGTGAAAAAGTTTTTCCTCAACTCCGTTCTAAATGGCCTACCCCTTATTCTTAAACTGTGGCCTCTGGTTGTGGGCTCACCCATCGGTGGGAACATGCTTCCTGCCTCCAGCGTGTCCAATCCCTTAATAATCTTATATGTTTCAATAAGATCCCCTCTCAGCCTTCTAAATTCCAGAGTATACAAGCCCAGTCTCTCCAATCTTTCGACATATGACAGTTCTGCCATCCTGGGAATTAACCTTGTGAACCTACGCTGCACTCCCTCAATAGCATGAATGTCCTTCCTCAAATTTGGAGATCAAAACTGCACACAGTACTCCAGCTGTAGTCTCACCAGGGCTCTGTACAGCTGCAGAAGGGCCTCTTTGCTCTTATACTCAATTCCCCTTGTTATGAAGGCCAGCATGCCGTTAGCTTTCTTCACTGCCTGCTGTACTTGCATGCTTGCTTTCAATGACTGATGTACAAGAACACCTAGATCTCATTGTACTTCCCCTTTTCCTAACTGGACTCTATTTAGATAATAATCTGCCTCCCTGTTCTTACCACCAAAGTGGATAACCTCACATTTATCCACATTAAACTGCATCTGCCATGCATCTTCCCACTCACCCAGCCTGTCCAAGTCACCCTGCATTCTCATAACAGCATCCTCACGTTTCACACTGCCACCCAGCTTTGTGTCATCGGCAAATTTGCTAATGTTACTTTTAATTCCCTCATCTAAATCATTAATATATATTGTAAACAGCTGCGGTCCAAGCACTGAACCCTGTGGTACCCCACTGGTCACCGCCTGCCATTCCGAATGGGACCCATTAAATGCTACGCTTTGTTTTCTGTCAGCCAGCCAATTTTCAATCCATGTCACTACTCTGCCCCCAATACCATGTGCCCTAATTTTGCCCGCTAATCTCCTATGTGGGACTTTATCAAAGGCTTTCTGAAAGTCCAGGTACATTACATCCACTGGCTCTCCCCTGTCCATTTTCATAGTTACATCCTCAAAAAATTCCAGAAGATTAGCAAGCACGATTTCCCCTTCGTAAATCCATGCTGACTCGGACCGATCCTGTTACTGCTATCCAGATGTGTCGTATTTTCATCTTTTATAATTGACTCCAGCATCTTTCCCACCATCGACGTCAGGCTAACCGGTGGATAATTCCCTGTTTTCTCTCTTCCTCCCTTCCTGAAGAGAGGGACAACATTAGCCTCCCTCCAATCCACGGAACTGATCTTGAATCTATAGAACATTGGAAAATGATTACCAATGCTTCCACGATTTCTAAACCCACCTCCTTAAGTACCCTGGGATGCAGGCCATCAGGTCCTCGGGACTTACCAGCCTTCAGACCCAACAGTTTATCCAACACCATTTCCTGCTCAATATAAATTTCCTTCAGTTCATCCATTACCCTAGGTCTTTTGTCCACTATTATATCTGGGAGATTGTTTGTGTCTTCCCTAGTGAAGTCAGATCCAAAATACTTGTTCAATTTGTCTGCCATTTCCTTGTTCCTTGTGAATAGCTGGAGTGAGACTGAATAATCCTAGAAATAACATGTATGCCTCTATCAGACCTAGCTGCAATCACTCCAGATCTACTAATGTGCTGTCAGTATCAGCTCTGCGAAACCACGCCCATTCCCTCATATTGTTTGCTCATTTCAAACTCTCATCAGTTCTGTTTCCTTGCTATTCTGTGTTAGATCAAAATTATCTCAAAACGCGTTGAGAATTTTTGCCTTTATAAGACACCACAGTTGTTTCCTGCTGTAGTGATTGCACAAATGTGGAATTACCGTGAACTACAGCAGCATGTCATTGATTCCTCTGGCTATTGCAAGCTGCAATGATATACTTGCCCTCCAGTATATCGTCACGCAAGCCTTTGCTAAGGGCAAACACTCTTGAAGCCAAATGTCCCAGCATCGCATTTCACTCAGTAATTTGCATTTACATACGCTGTCATCATCAAACGCTTTTCTACTAATAAATTGTACGTACCTGTGACTAAGCAGAATAACTTCCAATGAAGTTATGTTCCCATTTGACCCTGTACCAAATGCATGGGTTATATCTGTAGTTGAGATGAGCAAATGTTCTTGGAGGCTGGTCAGCTGGAGCTGCGGGGGTCGGCTTAAACTCAGTAGTTGTGGGATGGAAACCAGAGTGTTTGGTCAGATGACAGAACAGTTGAAATAAAGGCAGATGCAATGTTGAGAGAGACTGTGGATGGATCGGTTGTGGGCAGGGCATAATGTAGTCGGTTGGAAATGTGTTTACTTCAATAAAATAAGTATTAAAAATAAGAGTAACTTAGAGCATGGTTCAGTACATGGATGGTACATGTTATAACCATTTCACAGACCTGACTGTTACAAGGGCAGAATTGAAGTTTGATGTTTCAGGTTTTATTTGGGGGGGGGAGTGAAATGGGGAGAATTGTCTTTACTAATTAGGGATGGTATCACAGGTACATAAAGAGAGGACATCCATGTGGGTGAAAGTCCGAAACGGGAAGGGGGATATCATTCTGAAATTATTCTATAGGCCTTCCCCAAAGCCACCGGTATAACGAGAGCAGATAACTTGGCAGTTTTGGGAAAGCTGCAGAAGCAACAAGGTTGTTATCATTGTTGACCTCCACTTTCCTGATGTTGATTCCACTTCCTTGTTCCAAAATGTGTCAATGGGGCAGAGTGCGTTGTGTGTCCAGGAAGGATTCTTGACATAGTTTGTGGATGGGCTAACTGGAGGAGTTGCCGTACTGCATCTAGTATGAGGCAATGATGCTGGTGTGGTGACAGATGTCACGATGGGTGACCTTCTTGAGATAGTGACCACAACATCCCAACTTTTATTATGATCGTGGACAAGGATAGTAGCAGACGATATGAGGCAGTATTTAATTAGTGAGTGGATAATTACAATGGTATTCGGAGCAGTTTAGGAGTGTAAATAGGGAGAACATTTTCAAAGGGAAATGCACAATGAAACTGTGAAGGTTGTTTCAGGAACACTTGTATGCGGTTCGGGGTCGATTTGTTCCACACACAGTTAAAGAATGTTTATATAAACGAACCGTGGTTCACAAGTGATGGGAACATTTGAGCAAGAGGGAAAAGGAAGCATTCTTTAGATTTAGGAAGCAACATTCAATCAAGGCTCTAGAGAATTATAAGGAAGCCTAGAAGGAGCTTAAGAAGTGACTTAGAGGTCAAAGGGAACTTGAGAAGTCGCTGGGAAGTAGGATGAAAGGAAGCCTAAGGCGTTCTACATGTGGGTGAAGAAGAGGAGGGTGAATAGATTGAGGGCAGGATTACACAGGAGCAAAGGTGGAAACGTGCCTGGAGGATGCGGTGATAGGCGAGGTGTTTAATGAATGTTTTGCTTCAGAGTTACCAATGAGATGGAAAGTGATTGCGACGTTAACATAGCAGCATGGCAATATTGAGAAAGAGATGTTGTTCAATCTACCAATATACACCACGTTACTACAGGAAGTGAGGGGGGAAGGTTACGGGGCACTGACAATGATCATTGAATCCACTATGGCCACAGGCATAGTAACACATGATTGGAGACTGTCAAATTATGTTCTGTAATTCAATAAAGCAAATGGGTTTAATCCTGGGGATTATAGACCAGTGAGTGTTACATCGGGGGTAGGCCAACCCTTGGAAGGGATACTTGGGGGCAGCATTTGGAGAAGCATAATTTTACTACGGGTTGCCATTTTGGCTTTTGGAGGGTAAGTGGAAAAAATGGAAGGAGAGGTGCCGGAGCTATTTTTCCACAACATGGCCCAGTCACACACAGAATATAAACCAACATTTGGTTTGACAGATGTGATCAGGAGTTATGGCATTGTGCATGGAAAGTTGTGTTCAACAATACTTTTTAAAGATTTTTGAAGATGATTGTCCATGAGGGTGGGGGAGTGGATGTTGTACATTGAACTCCAGTAAAGCCTTTGGCAAGATACCTCATGACGGCTTGGTCTGGAAGATAAGGTCACATGCAGTACAGAGAGGGAAGGTTAGATGGATTCAAAAATTGCATAGAAGATATCAAGAAAAGAGTGGTGGTTGGAGGTTTCTCCTCCAAATGGAGGCGGGTAACTAGTTGTGTGCCGCAAATCCACAAGTTGGGACATGTGATATTCGCTATTTGATAGCAGTGATTTGAATGCAAGTGCACAAGGCTTGACCAGTAAGTCCGCGGATGACACAAATTTAGTAGATGGTATTCAATGTGAAGCTTATCGTAGTTTATAGGGGATCTGAATGGGCAGAGGAGTGGTAAATAGATTGTAAAACCAACACGAGCAGCAACGGTTTCATGCAGAGGTTGGTGATGATGTCGAGGGACCTGCCAGAGGAATGAGGCAGGCACAATTGTATAATTCTAGAAGCAAATGGGATGTGAAGATGGAATTAAGAGGCCAGGAGGAAAATGGGTCCAATTTAGGAAATTAAGACCATCTCTGTGGGCACTTTGGTCAGCATTGTCTCGATGGGCTGAAGGGTATGTATCTGTGCTCTGTTGCTCTGTGACTCTATCAGTAGGATGCGCCAAATATTACTGAACAGACATACAGACATGGTGTGAGAGTTGATGTTAATAGTGAATGTTTCGCCCCTAAGCGAACTGCTGCTCTGGTACAGAGGATGGCGATACTGTCACATTTGCAAAGCAGTTCTACTCTCTCTGACTCACTGCCCGCTTGTTGTGTGTAATTCAGGGCATCACCAGCAGGTGGAGCTGTTCTGCACCGCGACAAACGTGTAAACAAGACGACGACAATCAACAATCGTCAGTCAGAATCAGAATGGCTACAGGTACGTTCACTGGGATATTTTTCATTAAACTTCTTCCCTGTTGGTGCACAATAGCTCAGATGAAGAAACTTACTCAGGCGCTAACAGGGCAGAGAAAATTTTCATCGAGCAGTGTCATTGATCTCACGGGTAAAGCGGCTTTGTGTAATCGATCTATCCAACAGTTCCAGCGCAGGGACCTGACACTAGTAATGGTCGAATGACTCCACTCACCATGCAAAGCTTCGCCTGAGTGAAAGGAGCCGGAGAACCTGAATCAACAGGTTGAGAGTTAAACACAAACAGGAATGTGACAACTGTTTTTTGTTACGTGAAAGTCCAGGTTCACGGTTTGTTGCTCATCAGAGCCTGTTCAGAGGTAAAAGACATCGCCAACTTTCATTTATAAAATTCAGAGGCAGGTTGTAAGAACACTTCCGGGACTTCAGAGATTGTGTGATAATACAGCATTTCAGGTTTTGTCGGGGAAGCTATCAACTTCCTCCTCGCTGCGCAAAGTAGATGAGGGGAATTTTTAAACTCTGTTTTCTGTAGCCGAGCCGAGAGCATTGCCAGCCTTGGAAATGGCTGAGGATCATGTGACACTTCATTTTAGATAATCCTGGGGTCTCTTCAGTGCATCACTGTCTGGTATGGAGGGGCTACTGCACAGGATCGAAAGAAGCTGCAGAAGGTTGTAAATCTCGTCAGCCCCATCTTGGGTACTAGCCTACCAATTACCCAGGACATCTTCAGGGAGAGGTGCATCAGAAAGGCAGCGTCCATTATTAAGGACCTCCAGCATCCAGGGCATGTCCTTTTCTCACTGTTACCATCAGAAAGCACGTACAGAAGCCTGAAGGCACATACTCAGAGATTCAGGAACTGCTTTTTTCCCTCTGCCATCCGATTCCTAAATGGACGTTGAACCTTTGGACACTACCTTACTTTATTTTTTAATATATAGTCTTTCTGTTTTTGCACGTTTTTTAAAAAAAAAATCTGTTCAGTATACGTAATTTGTTTACTTGTTTGTTTATTATTATTATATTTTCCCCTGCTAGATTGTGTATTTCATTGAACTGCTGCTGCTTCCGTAGGAGGTGTCCTGATACTGTGTAGTGCCCCGGCACTAAGCCTTGATCCCAAACGTGGTACTGGCTCTGTATTCCGTGTACGGGTCCCGGCCCTACGTCCTGTTCCCAAGGAGGTGTCCTGGCTCTGTGTTCCGTGTTCCTGTACTCACGTCCAAGGCTCTGTGTTCCCATACTCAAGTCCGAGGCTCCGTGCTGCTGCACTCAAGTTGAAGTCCAGGCGCCCTGTTCCAGCCCTGCCCAAGTCTGAGATACATGTCCTCATCCAGTCCATGTGCCTCGCCCAGGCCAGCAGTTCCTCGCCCAGCCCGGTGCTGGAGATTCCTCGTCCCGTACTGGAGTACCTCATCCTGTCCTTGCCAAGATCCTAGTCCCGAGTCCTTGCCAAGGTCCTAGTCCCGGGTCCTTGCCAAGATCCTACTCCCGAGTCCTTGTCAAGATCCTAGTGCCGAGTCCTTGCCAAGATCCTAGTCCCGAGTCCTTGCCAAGATCCTAGTCCCGAGTCCTTACCAAGATCCTAGTCCCGATTCCTTGCCAAGATCCTAGTCCCGAGTCCTGGCCAAGATCCTAGTCCCGAGTCCTTGCCAAAATCCTAGTCCCGAGTCCTGGCCACGATCCTAGTCCCGAGTCCCGGCCAAGATCCTAGTCCCGAGTCCTTGCCAAAATCCTAGTCCCGAGTCCTTGCCAAAATCCTTGTCCCGAGTCCTTACCAAGATCCTAGTCCCGGGTCCTTGACACAATCCTAGTCCCGAGTCCTTGCCAAGATCCTAGTCCCGAGTCCTTGTCAAGATCCTAGTCCCGGGTCCTTGCCAAGATCCTAGTCCGGAGTCCTTGCCAAGATCCTAGTCCCGAGTCCTTGCCAAGATCCTAGTCCCGAGTCCTTGCCAAGATCCTAGTCCCGAGTCCTAGCCAAGATCCTAGTCCCGAGTCCTTGCCAAGATCCTAGTCCGGAGTCCTTGCCAAGATCCTAGTCCGGAGTCCTTGCCAAAATCCTAGTGCCGAGTCCTTGCCAAGATCCTAGTCCTGAGTCCTTGCCAAAATCCTAGTCCCGAGTCCTTGCCAAGATCCTAGTCCTGAGTCCTAGCCTAGACCCGGGTTCCGGTTCCGAGTCAAGACCCAGGTTCGAGTCCCAACCAAGACCCAGGTTCCGGGTCCTTGTCCAGACTCTGGTTCCGGAGTTCTGAGTTCCTAGTCCAGTCTCCTTGTTCCTAGTTCCACGTCCGGGTCCCGTGTTTCTAGCCTAGGCCCTGAATCCTAGTCTCGTTCAGGGCCTGTGTCCATCTCCAGCGTCCTTTCTTCCCGATTTCCCTTGCTTTCTGGATAATCTTCGTCCTGCTCCTTGTACTTCAGTGGCTGTTTCTTGCTTTTTTGGCCGCTACCATCACCCTCCTGACTTCAGATTCTGTTTTAATACCCCAGTCCATGTCTGGTCTGTGGCCAAATGGTGAACGTGAATTCTCAATACTTCCCTCTTCAGATGATCTGCTACTTGAATTTAAATTACCTGTATCTCTGATGCGAAATCCGCTTTAACCAATGACCAACTGTCTCTGTCTCTGGTAGGCATTGTCATTGTGCTCAACTCTGTATTCCAGGTGGAGTAAAACAGATATTACAGTGTGGAAACGGGTCCTTTGGCTCAACTAATTCATGCTGTTCTAAATGTCTCTGAGCTTGCCCGATTTCCCAGCAGCTTTTCCCAAATTTCCCTTGCAGACTTCTTCTATCCTTTTTCCCGCCCACATCTTCACAACTTTGTAATTTTGTTTGTGTTTAAAGCCTCCTCTGGCTGCATGTAATTTATACCCATCAGCCGCCACGTGAAAAAAAAAAATGTCCTTTCGGTCTTTTTTAAATTTCTGCCCTCGAGTCTCAGACTCCCCTAACCTAGGAAACAGACTATGACCATCTACCTTATCTGCATTCCTGATTATTTTATGTAGGTGTGTAAGGTTACCCTTCAAGCTCACATGATCCAGGACAAATTTTACCCGAACCATGTAACACAAAAAACAAACAGCCCCATCCAGTAACGTACTTGTCAATCTCCTCTGCACTCTTCCCAGCTGAATCACATCCATTTTGTAGATTAGCAACTGTAAGTGCACATAAAGCTCTCTAAGGGAGACTTTACGTTTAGCTACTAGAACTGCATGCAAGACTGTCCTTTTGCCAATGACTTGTATAGTTGTTACCTGACGATTATCATCCGGGAGACGGGATGGACCCAGGGAACTAGGCATCAATGGCTTCAAGGTTATGGTCAGTCTGTACCCCAGGGGACTGGACATTTTTCGTCTCAAGTCAATGGTCAGTCTGTGACCCAGGGGACAAGACAGTGTGTGACAAAACAAACGCAGATCGTGTGATCTGGAGGATCGGACCATGAGTAATCCAGTGGCTTGTCTGTGAGTGACACAGGTGACTGGACAGTTTATGATCCAGGGAAATTTATGTTTGTGCAAATAATCCCAGTGATAATTCCCGGTATCACCTGAGGCCGTTCCATTAATAACAGCTGGGTATCAGTGTGTTCAGCTAACGCGTAGTCGGGGATTATTATTACTGTGGCTTATCGGGATGGTCCCCTAGCAGGACGTGTGATTCACATTCACCAGCACAGTCTCACTCCAAATCTGGTGAGATAGAGTCTCGGCTCCATTGCGGACACCCATTGTGAATCCTTCTTCGAGTACAAATCACTCTAAACCTGCTATTCATCATTTATTTCAGGTGGGAGGTTAAATCGGGTTCGGACAGTACTCAAGAGGTTCCTACCATTGAAGTTATTGGGGGAAGATGATCGGGACACGGGAAGCAAGGTACCAAAGCAGGGTCGGATTGAGAGCAATGTCCCAATAGAATGTGGTCCGGCCGCAGCGGAAGTGGAGCAAATTCAGCCCAGAGACAGTGACGTCAGGAACACTGATCGGGACCCTGGAACCGGTACAAGTGAGGCGACTGTCTGTCAGCCCAGAGACAGTGACGTCAGGAACACTGATCGGGACCCTGGAACCGGTACAAGTGAGGCGACTGCCTGTCAGCTCGGAGGCTCATTGAACACGGAATTGTCAAGTCCCCAACAAGGGGCAGGTGAGTGAAATATAACCATGATGTGTTCACAAAATGTGACAGGGAGGAGGGAAAATGTGAGGCCTTGTTGGAGGGTTGGTCAGAGAAGAGGGGGAATGTGTGGGTTTGTGTCAAGTGGTTTAGTGAGACACGGGTTAACCCACTGCAGGAAATGTAATACCTACTCTGAGGATTTTCTGGATGTATATTGGAGGAAATGCGGCTGTCCGGGGTATGAATTAAATGACTTGCATTCGCCAAGATGGAGACAGCATCTCTGGGAAAAGAGCATCATTGACAGCCTCAGCAGGTATCGCCCAGCCTAATTTTAAATAACTGGATTGTGTTGGCTGGAGGTGGGTCAGTTTTCCAGTAAAGTTGCCCTTCTGGTGATGTGATGCCCAAAACATTGTTGGATAGGTTTTAAGGTCAGTGTTGGAAATTGGTACAAAATCCGTGTTTGTTGCTGAAGACGGCTGAATATTGAGTTTCAAGACATTATTGATTTGCTGAGTGCTGTGAGAGCCGAGGAGATAAGGAATATTTGAGTTCATGTCTACGTTCTCATTTTATAGTCACAGAGCCAGAGTTTGCAATCTCTGACCTCCTGGCGCAGGGGGGTGAATATCAACTGTACCAACTGACAAAGTTCTACAGGGACAGACTGGAACAAGCGATTGAAGAAAAGGTTGAAAGGCTCGGTTGGATGTTGACAAAGGAGGGACATTTCAGTCGAGAAGAAAATGAGGTGAGTGTATTTCTTGTATTGTCACCGAACTGCTGGTATCTGAGAGAAAAGTGATCAATATTAATCTCCTGCACATTCTAGGAATTCTACGTGACAACAGAGACTTTGATCTCTGACTGTCTCCAGCAGATCTGGTTTCAGCTGTTAAGGCGGGGAGCACTGGGAAGTGCAGAATCAGCGTCACCTTTTCCTCTCACACCTGCTGTATTTATCAGTGTGTTAGAAGTGCAGTAGTTCATATCTGGACTGTTGAAAAGGCATTCAGTCCAAACTTAATTTTGCATCTTATCAGGACCGTCGGTCAAGTTCACCTCAGATCATTAATTCAGTGTGAAAATTAAACTGTCAGATTGTAAATTGGGCCAACTGGCTTCGCTGCGGTACTTGAGGGAGGGAAAACTGCTAACCACAGCTGGTCTGGTCTCCAGCTGAGATCCCGAAAAATGACTGGCTGAGGTCATAGTCATAAAAAGTTAGAGCACATAAACAGGCCCTTTGGCCCATCTATTCCTTGCCGGACTACTGAAACTGCCTATTCCCATTGACCTGCACCGGGCCATGACGCTTTATCATTCATCTATCTATCCAGTCTTCTCTGAACTGCTTGTACAACTTGCGCTGTAAATTCGTTCCACACTCTCGCCACCCTCTGAGTGAAGAAGTTTCCCCTCATGTGCCCCTTGAACTTTTCACCTTTCATCTTTTACTGCTGACCTCTTGTTGTAGTGAGGCATAAAGTCCTAACCTGTTCAATCTTTTCTTATAACTCCGGTCCTTCAGTCCCGGCAAAATCGCTGTAAATTTTCTCGGTACTCTTTCAAACTTCTTTACATCTATCATATAAGTAGGTGATCAGAACTGCACACAATACTCACAATTAGGCCTCAGAAATGTCCTATGCACGTTCAACATCATATCTCACCTTCTGTAGTCGAGATTTTCATTAATGAAGGCTAGTGTGCCAAATACTTTCTTTCCGATTATCTACCTTTGCTGCCATTTTAAAAGAATTATGGACCTGTATTCCCAGATCGTTTTTTTTTTCTACTACACTCCTCTGTGTCCTACTAGTTACTGTATAAGATCGACCCTTCCAAATTGCAACACGTCACACTTGTCTGCATTAAATTGCATCGATCATTTTCAGCCCATTTCTCAGCTGGTTTAGACACCACTGCAAGCTTTGGTAGTCTTCCTCACTCTCCACTACACTAACCCACTCTGGGTGTCATCCGCAAATTTGCTGATCCAATTAACCACACTTTCATTCAAATCATTGATAACGATGACAAACAACAACATAACCAGCACCGATCCCTGTGGCACCGCACGAGTTACAAATTCCCAGTCAGGGATTCAACAGTCTATATCCACTCTGTCTTCTTCCAAAAAGCCAATGTCAAATCCAATTTACCATTTTAAGTTGAATGCTGAACAACTGAACTTTATTGACCACCCTCCTTGGCGGTACCTTGCCAAATGTTGTGCTAAAGTCCATAGAGACAACACCCACTCCTTCGATTCATCAACTTTACCTTCCTGTAAAAACTTTAAGATTGGTTAGACATGAACTATCACGCACAAAGCTGATACCTTATGACCCCAAAAATCAATAGGTGTCCTGAAAGAGCATACATATATATATCAGACGAACGTTTTGGTAAGCTATTTTACACTATTAGCTAGTCTACCTTCATATTTCATGTTTCCTCTACTTAGGGATTTTTAGTTGCTTTATGCTGGTTAGTAAAAGCTTCCCAGGCCTCCAGCTTTCCACGATATTTTGCTATATTCTATGCCCTTTCCTTTGCTGTTGTGCTGGCATTGACTTCCTCATCAGCCACGGTTGATCATCTTCCCTTTGGTATAAATTTCCATCTTTGGGATTATCTACCTCTACCTGCACCTTCCGAATCTCTCCCAGAATCTTCATCCATTTCTGCTTTGCTGTTGCCTCTGCTAGTGTCCTCTTCCAATTTATTTTTGCCCAGCTCCTCTCTCATGCCTCTGTAGTTCCTTTATTCCACAATAATACGGATACAGCTACCTTTCACCTTCTCCCTCTCAAACTGCAGTGTGGGTTCTGCTGTTTTCTGATCACTGCCTCGTAAGCGTTTATTTACCTTAAGTTCCCCAATCAAATCTGGTGCAATACACAACAACGAATCCAGATACGCCTTTCCTATAGTGGGCTGAAACATAAGCTTCTGTCAAAAGCCATCTCTTAGGTACTCTATAAATTCCCTCACTTGGGATTCAGCACTGACCTGATTTTGCAAAGCTTCCTATATATTGAAATTTCCCATGACTATTTTAATATTGAGCACTTTACATGCCTCTTCTCTCTCCCACTGGAATTTGTAGCCCACATCCTGGTGACTGTTCCATCAGGGTCATTTTTCCTATGCAGTTTCTTAACATCTGCATCGTTCAATCAGATGTCACCTCTTTATAAGGACTTTTTATTTTTCTATGACAACAGAGTCAACCCAACCCTTTCACCCACCTGCCTATCCTTTCGATTAAATATTTATCCTTGGATGTAAGCACCCAAATATGATCTTCTTTCAGCCACGATTCAGTGATGACCACCATCATTTTTTTTTCGCTCTCTCGCTCTCCCCTCTCTTCCTTTCTTGTTGTCACATCTTTTTGATGTAATGTTGCTCATTAGAAATATAGAAAACCTACAGCTCGATGCAGGCCCTCCGGCCGACAGGTTGTGCCGAACATGTCCCTACCTTAGAAGTTACTAGCCTTACCCATAGCCCTCTATATTTCCAAGCTCCATGTACCTATCCAAAAGTCTCTTAAAAGACCCTATCGTATCCGCCTTTACCACCGTTGCCGGCAGCCCATTCCACGCTCACTCATCCCTCTGAGTAAAAACCTTACCCCTGATATCTCATCTGTACCTCTCCCCAGCACCTTAAACCTGTGTCCTCCTGTGGTAACCATTTCTCCCCTGGGAAAAGCCTCTGACTATCCACACGATCAATGCCTCTCATCGTCTTATACACCTGTATCAGGTCACCTCTCATCCTCAGTCGCTCCAAGGAGAAAAGCCCGCGTTCCATCAATCTATTCTCATAAGGCATGCTCGCCAATTCAGGCTACATCCTTGCAAATTTCCTCTGCACCCTTTCTATAACTTCCACATCGTTCCTGTAGTGAGGCGACCAGGAATGAGCACAGTACTGCAAGTGGGGTCTGACCAGGGTCGTATATAGCTGCAACATTACCTCTCGGTTCCTAAAATCAATTCCAGGATTAATGAAGGCCTATAGACCGAATATCTTCTTAACCACAGCGTCAACCTGCGCAGCTGTCTTTGAGCGTCCAGTGGATTCGGACCCCCAGATCCCTCTGATCTTGCACACTGCCAAAAGTCTTACCATTAATACTATATTCTGCCATCATATTTGACCTATCAAAATTAAACACTTCACACTTACCTGGGTTGAACTCCAACTGCCACTACTCAGCCCAGTTTTGCATCCTATCAATGTCTGGCTGTAACCCCTGACAGCCCTCCACAGTATCCACAGCTCCAATCTTTCTGTCATCAGCAAACTTAATAACCCATCCCTCCACTTCCTCATCCAGGTCATTTATAAAAATCATGAAGAGTAAGGGTCCCAGAAGAGATCCCTGAGGCACTCCGCTGGTCGCAGACCAGCATGAAGAATATGCCCCATTTACAACCACTCTTTGCCTTCTGTGGGCAAGCCAGTTCTGGATCCACAAAGCAATGTCCTCTTGGATCCCATGCCTCCTTCCTTGCTCAAAAAGCCTTGCATGGGGTACCTTATAAATGCCTTGCTGAAAGCCATACACACTACATCTACTGCTCTTCCTTCAACAATGTGTTTAGACACATCCTTCATAAATTCAATCAGGCTCGAAAGGCACGACCTGCCCTTGACAAAGCCTTGCTGACAATTCCTAAACATATTGTACCTCTTCAAATGTTCATAAATCCTCCCTCTCGGGATCTTCGCCATCAACATACCAACCATTGAAGTAAGACTCACTGGACTGTAATTTCCTGGGCTACCTCTTCTCCCTTTCTTGAATAAAGGAACAACATCCGCAGCCCTCCAATCCGCCGGAAACTCTCCCGTCCCCATTGCCGATTCAAATATCATCGCCAGAGGCTCATAAATCTCCTCCCTCTCCTCCCACAGTAGCCTACGGTACATCTCATCCGGTTCCAGCGACTTATCCAACTTGATGCTTTCCAAAAGCTCCAGAACATCCTCTTTCTTAATATCTACTTGCTCAAGCTTTTTAGTCTGCTGCAAGTCATCACGACAATCACCAAGATCTTTTTCCATCGTGAATACTGAAGTAAAGTATTCATTAAATACATCTGCTATTTCCTCCGGTTCCATACATACTTTCCTACTGTTACACTTGGTAGGTCCTATTCTTTCACGTCTTATCCTCTTGTTCTTCACATACTTGTAGAATACCTTGGGGGTTTCCTTAATCCTGCCCGCCAAAGCCTTCTCGTAGCCCCTTCTGGATCTCCTAATTTCCCTTATAAGCTCCTTCCAGGTAGCCTTATAATCTTCTAGATCCCTAACATTACTTAACTCTCTGGACCTTTTGTAAACTTTTCTTTTCTTTTTGACTAGATTTATTACAGCCTTTGTACCCTTCCATAAGTTCCCTGTCTCATTAGAACGTAACTATGCAGAACTCCACACAAATATCCCCTGAATATTTGACACATTCTTCCATACCTTTCCTTGAGAACATCTGTTCCGAATTTAAGCTACCAATTTCTTGCCTGATAGCCTCATAATTCACCTAAATCCGATTAAACGCTTTTCTAACCTATCTGTTTCTATCTCTTGTCAATGCTATGTTAAAGGTGATAAAATTATGATCACTATCTCCAAAATTCTCTCCCACTGTGAGATCTGACACCTGACCAGGTTTATTTCCCAATACCAAATTAAGTACAGCCTCTCCTCTTGTAGAGTTATCTACATATTGTGACGAGAACCTTTCCTGAATACACCTAACAAACACCACCCCATCTAAATCCCTTGTTCCAGGGAGATGCCAATCGATATTTGGGAAATTAAAATTTCCCATCACGACAACTCTGTTATTATTGCAAGTTTCCAGGATCTGTTTCCCTATCTGCTCCTCGATATCCCTGTTACTATTGGGCGGCCTATAAAAAATACCCAGTAGAGTTATTGACCCCTTCCTGGTCCTAACCTCCACCCGCTGAGACTCCGTAGACAATCCCTCCATGACGTCCACCTTTTCTGAAGCCGTGACACTATCTCTGATTAACAGTGCCACGCCCCACCTCTTTTGCCTCCTTCCCTGTCCTTTCTGAAACATCTAAAACCCGGCACTTGAAGCAACCATTCCTGTCTCTGAGCTATCCAAGTCTCTGTAATGGACACCATATCATATCCCCAAGTACTGATCCACGCTTTACGCTCATCCGCTTTGTTCATAATACTCCTTGCGTTAAAATAGACACATCTCAAACCGTCCATCTGAGCGCGTCTCTTCTCTATCACCTGCCTATCCTCCTTCACACACTGTCTTCAAGCTTTCTCTATTTGTCAGCAAACCGTTTATTCCCCAGTCTCTTCAGTTCTGTTCCCACCCCCCAACAATTCTAGTTTCAACTCTCCTCAGTAACCTTAACAACCTCTCCGCAAGGATATTAGTCCCCCTGTGATTCAAGTGCAACCCGTTCTTTTTGTGCAGGTCACACCTGCCCCAAAAGATGTCCCAATGATCCAGAAATCTGAATCCTTACCATCTGCTCCAATCTCTCAGCCACGCATTTATCCTCTACCTCATTCTCTTCTTGTATTCACTGTCACGTGGCACAGGCAGTAATCCCCAGATCACTACGGTTGAGGTCCTGCTTCTCAACTTCCTTCCTAACTCCTTATAATCTGTTTTCAGGACCTCTTCCCTTTTCCTACCTATGCCATTGGTACCAATATGTACCACGGCTTCTGGCTGTTCGCCCTCCCACTGCAGGATATCTTGGACGCGATCTGAAACATCCAGGACACTGGCACCTAGGGGGCAGACTACCATCCCAGTTTGTTTCCTGAGTCCAGAGAGTCGCCTGTCTGACCCCCAAACTATAGAGTTCCCTATCACTACTGCGTTCCTTTTCCTTTCCCTACCCTGCTGAGCCACTGGGCCAGACTCTGTGCCAGAGGCACGGCCACTGTTGCTTCTCCCAGGTAGGCTGTTCTCAAACAGGAGAACTTATTATCAGGGGGTACAGCCACAGGGGTACTATCTGGTACCTGACTCTTTCCCTTCCTTCGCCTGACTGTGCCCCACTTCCCTGTCCCCCGTGTGAACACCTGCCTATAACCCCGTTCTATCACCTCCTCGCTTTCCCTGACCAGACGAAGATCATCGAGCTGCATCTCCAGTTCCCTAACTCGGTCCCTTAGGAGCTGCAGCTCGACACACCGGGTGCAGATATGGCCGTCCGGGAGGCTGGGAGACACCAGAACCTCCCACATATGTCCCCTTCCCGCAATTAACCAAGTAGACCTACCTCTGTTCGTTACCTCCTCAGCCCGTTTGAGCCAAAGCACTATCACTCTGCCACCTCTCACTCCGCTGTCCGCTGGATATGGCGGTCTTCTTTTTAATTTTTTTTTCACTCTACGTGCTGACGTCAGGCGCCTGCGCAGTCTTGCCACTCTTTTACTCCGAGTAGTAAAACTGCCTCGCTCCGGAAATCCTTAGCCTTTCACCCTTAGCCTTCTTGCTCCCAATTGATGGAGAAGTAAATTAATCACGTTGAATATACTGTAGGGTATCACTAAATCCTTATTCTTTCACAATTTTGATGAAGAATTTCCTTCAGTTACTGTTTCTCTGTTAATGGCTGAACCCGGGGAGTATGAGGCAGCGGCCCAGTAAGTGCATCTGTTCAGAAGCTACTGGGGCCATGAACAGATATTTTCCTGCACATTCTCCATGTCTGTCTGTCTGCTCTACAATAAATTCACTGTTTTTTTCTTTTATAGAAAGTCACTGAACTGACAGAGAAGGGACACCGCACAGAGAGTTCCAGACTATTCCTCAGTCTGGTGATGGGCAAAGGCTCCCAGGCCCGGCGGGCGATGTGGGAATCCTTTGTGACCTGGAGGACTGAGTTACCAAAGTTGGACAGAATACTGAGGGAAATACAGGAGCTCGGTACGTAAAAAACACGCACTGAACACAAAGGCATATTGAAATAAATTGTTCTAATTATTTTAGCTCTGTTTTCATGGACTTTTGTTTTATTTAAACAGGTCCTGATAGAGAGAAGTACATGAACATTGCCCAAGGGTTATCTGAGTTACCCACTCAATTGATAGGTGAGTGCTGAATGCACAGTTCAAACTACATCTCAAATGTCAGGCTGTGACTTGACAGAATCTCGGAATTAAAATTCACCATTAATCTTTTGGTGATCTCTGCAATTCCAGTAACAATTCAGAGAATCTCTCGTTGCAGCCTGAATATTCTAAAATGTATTTTTTCTATTAATCCAGCTGTTGGTTCTGCAGAAGCCTTCACTCCAGGTCCAAATGCTCTGGGAATGCCCACACAACCCAAGGAGTCTCCTGATACTCTGTATCGTGCAGTGCAGGCGACTTCTCTATTTTCAGACCTTTCAGATACCGAAGCATCTTCTCCTTCGCAATGGCACTAGAAACTCAAATCTGTCCGGTGATGCTCTTTACATTTTGTAATATTCTCGCGACTTCCACATTTTTTTTTTCCTGACATTTTCCTTTTCACCCGTTACTGCATCTACATCATTTTTCAGCGGTCCGGTATCGACCCTCTCAATTGCTTTTACTCTTTATATATCTGGAACAGAAGGGAAAAAAAACGCTTCAGTATCCTCTTTCTATATTATTCTTGCATTTCCTGCATAGCCACGTGTGTCTAGGAGCATCTATGACATCGTTGCCTCCGACATGACCTAGACGGTAAATTTCAGGCACTACCCTGTGGAAAAAAAAAAAACAAACAAACTACCCATAAGTGCTGTAAATGCACCCCATCTCATCTTAACCAAATTTCCTCTGGTACAAGACATGGGTCCTGTGTGGGAAAACAAACAAACAAACAAACAAAATACAGGCTGTCTACCCAATCCCTTATCTCTCAAACTTTTACACCTCTGTCCGATCTCTGTTCTAACGCTAGAGTAAACAAACTAGGTTTATCAAACCTCTACTTGTCTCACATGCCACGAAATCCAGGCAACATCCTGATGAACCTGTTCAGCAGTTCCTCTCTACACCATTACCCTGCCTTCTTCCAGCAAACGGTGATGCTCTTCCTAATCAGGAACGTATTAACCTCCATTTTCATTATACCCAACGACTTGTCCTCCTCAGCCGTCTCTGAAAATAATTTCACAGATTCACCATACGTCAGCGAAAGAAATTTCTCCCAATGTGTGGGTCCCCGCCAGCCAGGACAATTCACCACGGTTCCCAAACATGTTAATTTTCTGTATAAGCCTCTCGTGTTGGGCGTTGTCAAACATCCTGCTGATATCCAAGTAGACAATATCCATGTGTAACTTCATCCATCACTTTTGTCACCTCCTGGAAGATCTCAATCAAGTTAGCAAAACTCGACTTCCCCCAGCCAAAGCCTTGCTCTTGAACCGTAACCCACCTCAAACATTCTTTCTTTCATACTCCTGTGGAGCAGTAGATAAAAAAGGCTGAATGTTTGTAAGACCAGCCTCAAGGGCAGCTTTAATTCTGCATTTATAAGGTTGCTGAATGGTCACCTACTATGTTATTATTCGCTCTTAATAATAATATGACATCTTTATATATAAAATTGTAACACTGTGTATCTCGTAACTAATAACCACTCACTTAGATAACCGCAATATACTTACAGAAGAGCAGAAAGATACTGTTTGGGTATGAACGGATTTAAGGAACAACTGATAATAGATTGTGTAATTCTATATCAAGCACTGGGGAACGCAGTGCTCTTTCAGCGTTATATTGTCTATTAAAAATCATTTGATTTTCTCCCTTGCATGGTTAAGAGAAATTCGTAATATCTATAAAATGCATCGAATACTTGTGAAATTTCCACAAGATTTGATAAAGCATTTGTGTACAATAATCGCCCTATTAACAACCACAGCGGAACAACCACCGTTATCAAAATAAATGTGGGGATTTTCTAGAGCGACTCACTAAGCTCACTATGGTTTTATCTAGCTTTAAACCCGCTCTCTATTTTTTCAGAAAAACAAATTTAAAAAAAACAAACAAACATGCGAGTTATACCTTGAGACAGCTATACAGGGATGATTTGAAATTAGTTGCTCTTGCATGAATAAATCTAAAACAAATAATGCAAATAATGGAACTAATTTCCAAAGAGTTGCACATGAAACTTAGACCAGAAAAGTACAGAACATTGAACATAAAGAAAGGTGCAGTAGAGTTAGTAGAATATAAAGCGGAGCATGAGGTTACAGTACAACCGATAGGTGAATATGAAACATATAAGAAAATGGATGAGTGTGTGATAAAGGAAAATCTTCCAACAAAAGTTAATTCAAGGTTGAAGAAAATCTGAATTAACCTCAAACCTAAAGAAATACTAAATTTACATCAAGGTGTAAGAATATCTGCCAAACAGAGCTGAGAAGTAAAAATAGAATAGACACTGAGCACTCACTATGTACATATTGACGTACTCTTTTTGGTGTAGTATCTTGGTCTGAAACGGATCTGAAAGATTTGTAAAGAAAAATGAGAACTCAAATTAAAAAAAAAATAGAAAGCACTATGTTTACTCGAGCACACTTAGATTAACATGGACTAGGACAGTATGAGGAAGAGGAACAGCAGATATAAAAATGTACAGAACAGTCAGATAAACTTCTCAGAATCAGGTTTAATATCACCAACATATATTATGAAATTAGTTGCAATGCGGCAGCACCACAATGCAATAAACATAATAGAGACCAAAAAAAAAAAAAGAATTATAGTAAAGTGTGTGTGGTGCCTATCTCTGGGTGTATGTGTATGGATGGCTGGTTCTTTACTTGTGAAGAGTAAGAGGTAACAAGATGGCACATCATTAAAATTAGTTCAACAATGTCCTGCGGCCTCTGTCACAAGCCGGCTGCTGACATTCGTTGACTTTGATATTTTCCTGCTGCTTAAAATGGTCTTTGTATCTCTTGCCAAGAGAGAGTTCTCCGTAGAGTACTGATTTCAGTAACCTGGAGTTGTCCCTGCCCGACACTTGTTGAATGCCTTGGGATTTTCCTTAATCCTTTCCACCAAGGCCTTCTCATGGCCCCTTGTGGCAGTCCTAATTTCATTTTTAAACTCCTTCCTGCAAGCCTTGTAATCTTCTAGATTCCTATCATTTCCTAGATTTTTTTTGATCCTTTCGTAGGCTCGTCTTTTCTTCTTGACTAGATTTACAACAGCCTTTGTATACCTTGTACATCTTGTACCTTATCATCTTTTCCATGTTTCATTGGAACATACCTACTCAGAACTCCACGCAAGTATCCCCTGAACATTTGCCACATTTCTTCCGTACGTTTCCCTGGCAACATCTGTTTCCAGTTTATGCTTCCAAGTTCCTGCCTGATAGCCCCGTATTTCCTCTTATTCCATTTAAACGTTTCCTTAACTTGTCTGTTTCTATCGCTCTCCAATACTATGGTGCAGAAGATAGAATTCTGCTCACTGGGAGATCTGACACCTGACCAGGTTCACGTCCCAATACCAGATCAAGTACAGCCTCTCCTCTTGTAGTCTGATCTACGTATTGTGTCAAGAAACCTTCCTGAACACACCTACCAAACTCTACACCATCTAAACCCCTCACTCTAAGGAGATGCCAATCAATATTTGAGAAATTAAAATCTCTCACCACAACAACCCTGTCACTATTACTCCTTTCCAGAATCTGTCTCCCTCTCTGCTCCTTGATGTTCCTGTTACTATTGGGTTGTCTATATATATATAAAAACACAGCCGGTAGAGTTGTTGACCCCTTCCTATTCTTAACTTACACTCACAAAGACTCGATAGACAACCTCTCCATGACTTCCTCCTTTTCTGTAGCCATGACACTATCTTTTATCAACAGCGCCACCTCCCCCGCCCCCTCCCCCCCCCCCCCACTCCCTGACCTTTCAGAAACATCTAAAGCCTGGCACTTTAAGTAGCCATTCCTACCCCTACACCATCCAAGTCTCTGTAATGGCCACAACATCAAAACCCCAAGTGCTGATCCACGCTCTAAGCTCATTCGCTTTATTCATGATACTCCTCGCATTAAAATAGACAGATCTCAATCCATAGGACTGAGCGCGTCCCTTCCCTATCACCTGCCTATCCTCCCTTTCGCACTGTCTCCAAGCTTTCTCTATTTGTGAGCCAGCCTCCCTTTCCTCCCTCACTTCAGTTCGATTCCCACCCCCGCCCCCCAGCAACATTCACAAAAATCTTGCTTAAACTACAACTGATGAAAGACACCATACCTTACCATAAATACAAGCCTGCTCCACTTTTAGTATTAGAGTCCTACACATCCAACTGTGGCCAATCCACTGTTACAGGTAGGACAATACACAATAACTCTCTGGCTGTAATTTTACAGAATAAACAAGCAAAAACAACGTTTTAAAATAGCTATAGCCATTCCAAACACACATAACTGACAGAGATCAATTCATGAAAAACATCAGAAATATGCCGAATTTAAGGGAAATTGAAAGAATGTGGAACGTGAACAAAATGTACATTGTCCCGATAGTAATATCCACAACTAGTCTCATCCCAAAACCACTGTACATTAGTACAATTAGCTCCACCCATGTAAATCTTCCGAAAGTCACAATAGTATACACCACGACAGGAGTCTGAAGTTGCCTATCAATTGAGAAATGTTTGTGCTTGGATATGGCCGTACCTCAGGATTTAACAGTTTGAACTGTGAAAGGATAGAAATAATAAGTTCTTTATAAAGCACCTAATTCGGACGATGTTGTTCAATCTGGGATACAGTGGAAATTAGAAAATAAAAGATAAAATAATGGCAGTGTTAAGAAAGGTTCAATTAATTAAAAAAAGTTTTGCGCGTGTGTTTAAAAGTAACAACTGGAGTCTGCATCCCTTACAGTCTCAGTCTCCCTAGTTATAACTGTGTCGAAGACTTTTCACCAGTACTGTAGTGTTAGGTGCTGAACTCCACAGTTTAGGGCAACAGTTCAAAAAAAAAACCTAACCTGCCAATGATTTCGGCAACTGCAACACTGTTTCCCTCTAATATGCTGTTCTCTTTTACCTTGTACGACTTCATTGTACCGGTGTGATTAAATTATCCGTTTGGATCGCATGCAGAAAGGTTTTCCATTGTACCGCGGTACGCGTGACAATAATAAACCAATTTACCGATTTATCGTTGTCAATAATACAGAGCCCCTTGGTTGCTAAGATTTTATACTGGCGTTGGTCGTGGGGATACGTTGGTGGAAGCATCTCTTCCGACAGGAGAAGGGCACAGGCGAGTGATTGGCGACTTAAAACCGGTCGCTTCGGGCAGATGGGACTCGACTCGTCGGCCATGACCGGCCGCTCATCCAAAAGAAGGAAAATTCTGATCTCAACCCTCCGCTGCTTTGCAACTTTACCCTCATTGGGAAGACTTTGGGAGTAAACCCTGTCACGTACACAGTGATGGGTTAAAGAGCCAGCAGAAATACAAAACACTTTGGAGTCCAGTATTGCTATTAACCAATAATATTTGTTAGTAACTACGCAATACAGTAATATAAATGCAGATAAATCAAACAGGTTTGCAATGATTATATACATGTGGAAATATAAGAAAACCATGCTTCTTTAAGTCTAGGGGTAAATAGATAGTCTTACGATAATGAGTAAAATTCAGTTCAGTTCGTGGTAGTGAGTTGAGTAGTGCTGGAGAGAGAGAGAGGGAGAGATTTGAATCTTCAGGTGAGCTGACGCCGTCGATCTTCCCGTTGTCCTCCGAAATCCTTTAAAAGTCACCGACTGTGACAACAACAAAGGGGACCGCTGTTCTCTGGTGGAGCTATCAACCCATGCGAGGGTTGGACACACAAATAACTCCCCTCCGGTCACACCTTCTCTGCACTACGAGAACCACTCATCGATCCGCCTGATCAATACCCCAAAACCCACTTTTTCGGTGGGCACAACAAAGCTCATTGTGTCCAAAATCATGTGTTTCAGGCCTATCATCTGACCTTCTATTTATCTCACCGTACTGAGTACCAACTGTCTCTCAAATAACTCCTCCCTTCTCTCGTCAAACAGGCACTGTCCTTGGAGAAAGTATAAATTACCTGTGAGCAGTCTTCATCTCCCTCTCCCTCTCCCTCTCTCTCTCTCTCCCTCCCTCTCTCTTGCAAACAAGGTGTTTAAGGTGTTTGTGTTAAATAACTCTCTCTGTCTTTTTTCAAAAGCACAGTTCGTAGGGGTAATCGAGCACAGTTTATAAGGGTAATTCAGGACCCCGTCACAACCCAATGGGAAAAGCCTGGAGCTGGAGCAACGCAGACTGGCAACGCCAGCGCTTCTGGTTCCAAACCGTATCGGTCTCTGCCGTTTCTTTGGGTTCATCAGATGCATGGAGAGATGGAGCTAGCTACATGGGCAGCAGTTTTCTCTCCATATCGTAGTGTCCTGGCTTGCGTATCTAGTCAGCGGGACCCAACATCCATGGTCAACTCTGACAGACATAAGACCCATAATACAGCGCCCCACACCCGCACTGCCAGACTGATCAGTAGCATTTGCCAAGACTGCACCCCCTCTCCCAGAAACATGACTTAAATCACTCAGACGCTTGTGGTCCCTCTCACTCACAGAGATACCGTCTTTCACCGCTCCTCCATCTCTAAAACTGAAAACTACCCATTTTCGTTCTTATCATTCCAATGCGTTATCGATACAAAACTTCACGCATATTCCCCTCCTATTTTCATGCAAGAGCAGTGGACACCTGTAACTACCCAGCGTGCAGATTTGCCAAAATGCACAGTGTCCTGCTCTCCATATTTCCACACCAGATGAATATTAACAACGCCTGTTAATGATACAAGTAGTGTTCTAAATATAGTGAAATGTTGTTTTGATGGAAGTGCAGTCAGGATTGCAATAGTATACCAGGGGAATGCTCACCTTCACAAGTAATCAGTACCAGATTATGAGGATTGGACATTTTCTGGGACATTCATCGCTGTAAATTCAGGTGCCTGTGAACAAAATGTTACTTTCTGTCCTAATATCCAGGGAGTCTTGAATTAATTCATGTAATCTTAAACACTGAATGTTGAAATGCATTTATACAGTTCCTTGTCAGATGAGCCATTTAACATTTTGACAATGTTCTCTGTTCCCATGGAAGATGTTCAGCAGAAACACAAGGAGACTCTGCGGACACAAAATGAAACATTGAGAGTGAACACGATCCTGATGACTGAGAAGGTGAAGGTTTTCCAGCTGGTTGATCGATACGCTGAGCTCACGGTCATTTCTACTCTTCGAGATCGGAGACTGGTGGAGCATGAGCTGCTAGCAAGAGGCAGAGACCACGAGGAGTGGAGAGAGAAACATCTCCGCGGAGAGCTGGAGAAAATCCGCATTGATTATCTGTTTCAGAGCAGTTACTCATATAGTTCCTGGGAAAGAATGAAAAGGTTCTTCACACGATCATCTTCGGGAAGTTCGGCTGTCGTGGCCGGAGTCCCAGGGATCGGGAAAACAACAATGGTACAAAAGTTTGTTTATGACTGGGCCACGGGGAAAATATACCAACAATTCCAGTTTGTCTTCAGTTTCAAATTCCGGGATTTAAACTCCATTAACTGTAGAATAAACCTGAGGGAACTGATTCTGGATCAATATCCTTACTTTGGGAATTTCCTGAGAGAGGTCTGGAAGAACCCAGAGGGATTGTTGTTTATATTCGATGGTTTGGATGAATTCAAGCACAGAATCGATTTTGCTGACGGTCGGAGAGACACAGAACTAAAGCACCAGTGCCCAGATCCCAAGTGGTGGTGTGAAGTGTCTGACATAGTGTACAGTTTAATCCAGCACAAGCTGCTCTCAGGGTGTTCAGTGCTGGTGACCACCCGACCCACTGCCTTAGATTTATTGGAAAAGGCGGAGATCAGTGTCTGTGCTGAAATCCTGGGATTTGTTGGTGAGGAACGGAAGGATTATTTCTATAGGCATTTTGAAGATCAGACGGTGGCAGCAGCTGTTTTCAAACACGTGAAGGAGAACGAGATCCTGTACACCATGAGCTACAACCCCTCCTACTGCTGGATCCTCGCTCTGGCACTGGGCCCCTTCTTCACACAAAGAGACAGGGACCCCCAGCGAGTTCCCAAAACTATAACCCAATTATATTCCTACTATACTTACAACATCTTAAAAAACCACGGCCGTGATATTGAGAATCTCCGTGATGTGTTACTCAGGGTTGGTCAGATGGCCTTCACAGGGCTGTCCCAGAAAAAGATCGTCTTTACAGATGGCGATTTGATCAGCTACAATCTGCAGCCTTCGCAGTTCCTGTCCGGGTTCCTGATGGAGCTTTTGGAGAGAGAGAATTCTGCCCGGTGTGTGGTGTACACATTCCCACACCTCACCATCCAAGAGTTTGTAGCTGCAGTCGCACAATTCCTGACTATACATCCCAGGAAAATCCGGAACTTCCTCACTGAGGCCCACAACACGACAGATGGGCGATTTGAAGTATTTCTCCGTTTTGTTGCTGGTCTCTCCTCCCCAATGACAGCTCGGGGCCTGGAGGAGTTTCTGGGTCCATTTGCTAATGAAAGAACCTGCCGGGTGATTGACTGGGTGAAGGAGGAGATTGAACGTCAGATTAGAAACACAGAGACTGAAATTGGTAAAAAGAGCCTCCTGAACACATTGCACTACCTGTTTGAGTCTCAGAATCGTGGACTGGCTCGGACTGCACTGGGATCTGTGGAGACACTTTCATTCCGCGGGATGACGTTGACCCCGATTGACTGCGCGGTCCTGTCTCATGCTATCGGACTCTGTGATACAATAAAACAGCTCAAACTGGAGTACTGCCATATTCAGTGTGAAGGAATCCAGCGGCTGGGACCCGGGCTACACAAGTGCCAAGATTTGAGGTATTTTTTTTTTGTTGTTTTTTTTAACTTTTACTCTGAACAGCGAAACTGTTCCATTGTCTTGTTTCAATGTAAGGGAATTTGTGTAAAACTCTGGTAAATCAGATTGTGAAGAATTGTGAAAAATGCTCAGGAGATTGGTCGGTATTCCTCAAGGACGAGAGGGTTCTGGGATTCCTTGTAAAGGGACGTTGGAGACGTCATCAGATCAGTGAACAATGGCCACTGGTTTAATAGCAGTGAATCACAGGAATGGTCGTGATTCTCGCTGCCAGTGGCACGTCCATTGACAATGTTCCTTCTCACTGTCTCTGACACCCAGACCGACACTGACTGCAGCAGGTGGGTCAGAGATTCACACCCCCTTACCGGTGAGGGACAAGAGACCGTCAGCAGACTGTCCGAGTCAGTGGGAGAGCATTTCTTCTGTGAGATTCCCTCTCCCTTCCCTTCGCTGTGCCTTGCGATTTCCATCAGTCCACCTGTGTGACTGTGCTCACTACCAGATACCCACACCTCATGGGCGCATCTCTTTTCTCCGGTTTGTGGGCCTCTAATTAGACACACCCGTCCGTGCAATCTATTTCTGCCTCCTGGTCTTGTGGGTTCACCTTTTCCATTGGCTATCCTCATCATGGATCTCTCTTCCTCCTGATTGCATCGCTTCACCTTATTCTACTTCCTCCTATGGAATCTCTTTCCATTCCCCTACATCCTTTGGGACCTCCCTTCCACATACACCTTCGTACTGTGGGATCTCCCTTCCACATCCCCTTTCCTCTTGTCTGATCTCTCTTCCCCATCCCCCTGTCTCCTGTTGGATCTCTCTTCCTCATCCCACTCCCCGCTTTGAGGATCCCTTCCACCATTTCAATCGACATTTTCTCCTTCCTGCCGAACTTTCTCCCGCCCTTCTGACCCTCTCAAGTCACCAACACTTTTCTAACCATCGTGGAATGAGACAGAATTTGGTGATTTTTCTGTGTCACACCTATGGACTACATTACTGACGTTCGGTGAATACTCTGGAGCAGGGCAGTGAGGGACCTTGATAGTGATGGGAACTCCGACCAGTGATTTACTGAAGGGTTTAATGTTTCCTGAAATATCCGAGTGAAAGAAATTTCATGAGACCCACGATTTGAATCGCATTGTTCATCAATTTGTCTGTTTGCGTTTAGACTTGGGGATAATAAACTGGGAGATTCAGGAGTGCAAGTGGTGGCTGCGGCTCTCAGAAACCAGGAGTGTAAAGTACTGACACTGTGGTAAGTACCAGGCTGTGGGAGATTGTCTTTACAGTCACTGGGTGTCTGACACTGAACAATAATGTGATCATTAATTGTGCTACTGATAAACACTGGGGATTTTTATCTCCTGTTTCTATATCCTTCGCCCCACTCTCTCACATCTCCAGGCTGGACTACGTTGGTCTCACAGATTCTGGTGCCGAACATCTCGCCTCCGCTCTCAGTACAAACCAATCACTGGTGGAGCTGAACCTGAGTGGTAATGAACTGGGAGATTCTGGAGTGAAACCGGTGTCCGTGGCTCTGAGGAACCCGGAGTGTGAAATACAGAAACTGTGGTAAGTACCAGACTGAGAGATTGTGTTTACAGTCATTGGGTGTCTGAGACCAAATATTAATGTGATCAGTAATTGTATTACTGATAAACTCTGGGGATTTGTACCGTCTCCTGTCTCTCTGCGTCCTTTACTCTTACTCTTTCTCTCGTTCATCTCCAGGCTCTACAGTGTCGGGCTCACAGATTCTGGTGCCGAGGATCTCGCGTCCGATCTCAGTACAAAACGATCAATGGAGGTGCTGAGCTTGGCATCAAACTCGCTCACAGACCTATTTGTCCCCGCTCTCCGTCGCCTCGTACTGAACCTCCCGCATCTGGAATGGATCCGGTGAGTGTTTGTGTTAATGTTCAATGTGATAAAATATCAGCGGACTCACGGGTTTTCTGGTGATATTTATCTGTGTGTGTTGTTGAAAATTAACCCTAGTTCCCTGTTACGACACTATAGTGTAATCCATTTATTTCAGTTTTTTCCTCCATCTGTTTCAGCCTAGCGGGGAATCAGTTTAGTGAGACAGGGAAAATGGAACTGGAGTCTCTGACGGAACTCCGACCCGGACTGAAAGTGGAGCTGTGAACGTCTGCATGTGTGAACATCCCCGCCCGCGGGATAGGGGTATTTTGACCAATTTCCTTCCCTCCTTCAATGCGCGCCCTCCTCTTTAATTTCCAACGGATCTAATGGACCCTGGTCCTGGGCGAGCCCTCTGTGTCGTCAGAGTTGGCCCCGCAGTGACGTATTCCGCCTTACGTCAAGTGTCGCTGCCTTCCAGCGTTCGTCCGTGTTGAGAGCTCCGCCAAGTGTGACCCCGGGAAATTACACAGACAGGAAGACTCCGTGGGTGGGGCTCAGTTCCCAGGGTGGGGTTATCCCGGGAGAGGATGCTTTTGTTCACTTTGAGTTGAGGACGGTGCATTCGGCAGTCTGGCCGATATAATGATGTTAAATTGACAAATCCCTCGGCAGTGACACTGGTCTGCAGCGATCTCGGACACTACCCTGAGATGTGATTTTATAAACATAGGCTCTACGATGCAGAGTGTCGCTGAGAAACGGGACTGATTATTCAACCTGTCACTCGTTGTCTGCGGTCAGTTAATTGTGTGTGACTGTGGTAGAGGTTGCAGCCCCTGTCTAAGTATCTGACGAGGCTGCTGCTCAGGTTCGGGCTGCATTTCAGCCCCGCGCTTCTCATATACGGGCACCCAATACAGAACAGGGCGGGTCGCAAGGAGGATCTCCTGGTAGGATTGTTCCTGGGCCGGGCCAAAATGGTTATTCACGGATCCAGACGGCGGTACGTGGAGGGCTGTGCCCGTCCGAATGGTTGTCCCCCTTCCGAGGATGCGTTCGTGCCCAGCTGTCCTCGGAGAGGGAGCATGCGTCGCAATAGGTACATTGGGGGATTTCCGGGAGCGCTGGGCCCCACAGGGAATCGACTGTTTAATAGACGCTAGTAGCCATTTTTTTTTTAAACTGAGTGTACTCACAGTATTGTAAAATATGAGTGGTTGTACCTTGTGTATTTGTTGTGCAAATAAACTTTTATAGTTTTGTAAATAAAACGGTGAGCAGTTTACTAATTCCCGAATGCCACGCACTGTTTAATTTACATTTGTCATGATGAACTGTATAGACCGCTGTAACGCCTCGTCCATGCAGACAAAATCGAATGAAGAGATTAGAAGCACCGATAAAATATCTGGCGCTAGTCCACTGAAGTCCCGAAGAGGGAGGAATGCGAGTGGAACACCGACATTAAACACGTGGTGAATCACTATCACGTCGCACACTCCCAGCGTCAGATACGGACTGAAGCTCCCTCCGTACCGTCCCATCACACATTACCAGGGTCAGACACAGCGAATCCCCTACACACCGTCCAATCAAAAAAAAAAAAAAAAATCTCGGGTCAGACACAGTGTTAGTACACAATCCGAATCAACTCACCAGTTATCAGACACAGAGCGAACCTCCCTCGGCACCGTCCCATCACAAAACTTTGTGATCAGACACAAAGTGCAGCTCCCTACGCACCGTCCTTACACACAAAACCAGGGTCACGGTTTCATCACAGACTACCACAGTCAAATTCAGAGAGAAGCTCCCTCCGACAAAGCAAGTCCGTCAGTGACTTCTCCGGATAAAAGTGGGTGATAGCATATCAACCAGCTGAAATCGGTGGGGCAGAAACAGGAATGTTATCACCATCGGCACATAACAATTGATGTACATGGCAGACCTGACTTGGGAGACCTCAGAATGGAACAACTGTCCCAAGAAGATGGGAAGATGAGGATAAAGGGGAAGCCTGTTAGGACCGAGATTAGGAAAAACTTCTTCACACAGAGAGCGGTGAATCTGTGGAACTCTCTGCCACAGGAAACAGTTGAGGCCAGTTCATTGGCTATATTTAAGAGGGAGTTAGATATGGCCCTTGTGGCTAAAGGGATCGGGGGTATGGAGAGAAGGCAGGTACAGGGTTCTGAGTTGGATGATCAGCCATGATAACACTGAATGGCTGTACAGGCTCGAAGGGCCGAATAGCCTACTCCTGCACCTATTTTCTATGTTTCTATGTTTCTATCGAACAGGCACTATCAAGGGGATAATTTTCAGTCCTCTCATCCTGAAAATCAGGACAGTTTTGTCAAAAGTAAGATATCCTGAATCGAAAATGGGTAAGTAAAGACGGGCGGCTTGAGTCCAACGACAATTGGGAGCCTAGATTGGATGGATTCGAAGAATAGATACAAAATATGGACATGAAATAATTTAATATTTAAACCGGAATTAAGAGCAGATATTACACTTGTGCGTTACAGGTTTAATTCAACATGAAGGGAATAAGGTATTGTACTGCGATGGCATCAACCATGACTGGGGCCAAGTTCCGTCTTGTTCCAGAGACAGTAGAGCGGACAAATGTGTTAACAGTGATCTCGTTGCTTGGTAAACACACAGTGAACAGAAACGAATCATTTCAACGGGCACGGGTAATACGGTCTAACAAAGGATAAACTGAGGACCCAAACTTGTATTATACATACCTGGACAAAAGGTATAGTCCCTATGCTATAAAACTCTAGATGTGAGATTATTCAGTATCCCAGATGATATCTATATGAGTCAGTATCCAGGTCCAATTATTCAGCAGCCTTCAGGTAATGATGGCCATGGTAAGATCACAGTTATGTGAGATCGCACTCTTGTGTATATTGAGTGGGGCAGTCATCTACACAAGAGGTATATCGACTGGGGTGGTTTCTCAAAGGTTGCTTTTATCATTATAAACTGTCAACAGTGGAATGTAGTTCACGGTGAGAGTAGAATGGGGCAGGTTCTAAAGGACCCGGAGAAGAGTTTCTTTGTCAGGGGCCAAACCCTTTCTAGGATTTCAATACTGTTAGACAAATCAGTACCCCATACCCACAAGAAACGGAAGCTACACTGGAGCCTATATGTAGTGAGACCCAGCGTAATACAAACGGGTTAGGATTAGTGTTAGAGGATACAGGGGAATTTGTCACTTTGGTACCAGCGTACCAGCAGGTGCAGGTAATCTTTAATCTAACTGAAATAACGGTGCCTGAATGGCGCTCACATACAACAAAACCATGAAGTACTCACCTTCTTGGGAGACAATAAAGCAGGAGTAAGTTTAAGCCAGTCAAAGATAGAACGTAAAGAGAACTATTGGAGTGAGTGGGAGCAGGTTATGCATCGGGGTAGCAACGATCAATACCCTAAATATAGCAGAACGAGAAAGCCAGGTACAGTCCCTCCATCAGAAAATAAAGAGTATTACTGGAGAGAATTACCAAGAGCAGGTACAAACTGATTGGTCGAGATGCATCTCAGGTAACTCTGGATACTTTTAAATTTCTGAAGCCCCTTCAAGGTACAACAGATCTGATTATTGGCCACATAGACCTCATGTCTAAGGAAATGCTTAAAACTGAGATATGTGCTACATATGCTAGTTGGTTGCTTACCATGATCGGCACTAATTTATTACAACTTGGTGCACATGAATTGCCAAATTTGGTCTCAGATGAGCAACTAAATGAATGGGTCAGAGAAAGGGTGCCATTGTGTCATATTAGAAGCCTTATAATAACCGACAGAGTACGGGGTACCTGTGATAGTCATAGTAGTCAAAGTCACACTTTATTGATCCTGGGGGAAATTGGTTTTCGTTACAGTTGCACCATAAATAGTTAAATAGTAATATGTAAATTATGCCAGGACATAAGTCCAGGATCAGCCTATTGGCTCAGGGTGTCTGACCCTCCAAGGGAAGAGTTGTAAAGTTTGATGGCCACAGGCAGGAATGACTTCCTATGACGCTCTGTGTTGCATCTCGGTAGAATGAGTCTCTGGCTGAATGTACTCCTGTGCCCACCCAGTACATTATGTAGTGGATGGGAGACATTGTCCAAGATGGCATGCAACTTGGACAGCATCCTCTTTTCAGACACCACCGTCGGAGAGTCCAGTTCCATCCCCACAACATCACTGGCCTTACGAATGAGTTTGTTGATTCTGTTGGTGTCTGCTACCGTCAGCCTGCTGCCCCAGCACACAACAGCAAACACAATCGCACTGGCCACCACGGTCTGGTAGAACATCCTCAGTATCGATGATGGAAAAGGAAGGTTTTATGCTGGAGCAGTAGTCCACATCCCCCAACATTGAAATAAGTCAACCTACCTTTTCAAAAGGGTTCACAATGTTGGGAAATATCATGACAATACATAGATATCTTTAAGTAACTCAGCAGTACATGCTATTGTTATGAATTGTACTGAGAAAGGGAATAGATTTATCAAGATTCTGTCAAGGGGGAGACCACTGGTCTTGTCCAGAAGAAATGACAAAGCAGAAGCTTAGAAATTGTGGTTTCACTACTTATCACAATTGTTCTTTTTCTATTTTCCCTGTAAATGATCAGTCCTTCTGACAATATACATTGGTGGAACAGACATATTATATCGCAACAGGAGCCACAAGTTATATCAAGGGATGGAAACAATGCCCTTTGGAAAGTCACAACGTCGCCATTGGGACTGTGGCTTTAGATAAGACCATTGGAGGATGAACCTTGCATCAGTCAGCAGGAGGCAGAGTAATAAAGGAGAACTTCAAGATCCAACACACTGATACAGATGAATATCTGCGGGGCTATGTTATTACTGAATTGCCACCAATTCCTCACTTGACTGCAGACTGGATAAATGTTGCTGAGGAGGCAAGGGAGATAATGCATCAATAGACTAAACACACCAAGCTTATTAAACACACGCTGGTAAGGCAAATGAACTATTGAGTTACCCAGGCTTTTGGAATTGGGGGACAAATGTTTAAATACATCCATGGGTAAGAATAGTATCACATGTTGCTGTAATACTAATTTTATGTACCCTGATAATTGTATTGCTCAATGTATGTCAACTGAAAAGCCGGAAGGCTGAAATAATGCGAAAAATTGAGGGCAACGCTTTTTTGAAACAGCAGGGGCCATTGTCACTATACGGTGTGTGAACTTAGTTGGTAAATGTCAATACTTTTATAGAATATAAGTGTTGCACACCGACTGGGGATCCATAGCAGTCTTATGGCCAGTCAACTGAAATGAGAGGGGGATAATGATCCGAAGATAAATATATTTGGATCAAGAGGAGGGAAATGTTGGCCAGAGGAAACTGCAGTCTGATCAAGGACAGGGGAAGCAGGCAAGTCAGTTGCCTTTGTTCACCCCATCCCCCATTTTGTGGACTGAACAGTTTCTTGCTCTTGGATAATCCAATCAGAGCAACTGAATGTGGACATTGGAAGCTTCAGGTAATGATCTGCTAAACCTGAGACCATTCTCAAACAAGTAGCCATTTGTTATGTAAAGGGCGTGGACTCAGAACTGACGCCTGACTCAGGGAGAATCTAATCAGAGCAATAAACCTGAGACCATTCTCAGAGGAGTTGATACTTGTTATGTAAAATGCCAGACCTTCAATCGGTAACCTCATTAGACTCTGTCTGGGTTGCCTCATTTAACTGGTTTGGGCCAGTCAGAGTGTGAGAACACACATGCACAAGGCTGGGGTGGGCAGAGCCATGAAACAATGTCGGCTGTAGCCCTGTACAATGAGCAGTAAGAGGGCGACCCAGGTACGTCAGGTGACCTTGAGCCAACGGGATGGGAATCCAACAGTTCAAGTTGTGAGGGTCAGTATGAGACTCAGGAGTCCAGATAGACAGGGGCGATAACGCTCCAGCAGCCAGAGACCAACCATCGCGACTCGGGAGGACCGCACGGACACTTGGAGACCGGGATCACGTAGATCGTGCACTCCTTTTCCGGGTAATACCTTTTCTCTTCACTGACTGTTCATGGAGTGTCAGGGGTTCAAATAGGGTGCAGACCTGTAGATAAGAGTGTCAATCCACCTGTTTTTTTTAGTTAAAATAATAAAGGTTACTTCTCGGTATATACATATTCTCTATGCCTCACTGATCATTTTTACAAGGGGTGATTCTTGTAACAAGTTAATCCCGTGATTGTACACTTTCCCTCTTGATGGAAAATTAATAATTTAATATGCAGACTAGGGGCCGGGCATTTAGAACTAAATATAATATTAACGTGCTAATCGTGTTCGGATGTTCAGTCACAGCCCGTGGTCAATGATGACGGGTATTATTACTGACAGCAAACTTGAGTTAATTGACGAGTTTAGATATCAACGTCACTGCTGTCTCCGAGTTGGGACAGAAAATGTAATAACAGTGTTAGTTTAGTGAGGGAAGTTCTGAATAAGCAATGAGATGATCTATGCGGATATTCATGGACCCGATAAAAAACATTTCTCACATGACTGCCGATATTGAGGGAGTGACCTTGTCTGTGTGGCCAATGACCGGTCTGACTACGCAATGAAAACACCAGTGATGCGTCATCAGCGACGTGATCGTTCTGTTTACTAAGAACTAGTCCCAGAATCGTTCTCGGAGTAAGAACGATCTTATCCCACGGCGTTGTCTGATAAGTTGGTTGGAAATTTCTAAAGACACGGACAAATACAGTACGGAAACAGGCCGTTCGGCCCGTGTAGTCGTGCTAAACTATTCTCCTAAGTCCCATCGGCGAAGATAAGGCAAAAAAAAACTAGAGCAATTCCGCCACCCGCCCACAGTGCGGATTGGCATTCGAATTTCCTCAACACTAACATCGGTTTTTCAAACTGTCCTTAACATTGTGACTGCAAGATGTTTCTGGAATCCTATAATTTATCAGAGCGATACCCGGGACAAGAGCTAATTTCCAGTATCGACCTGCGAACTGGGTGAACTGGATCTTTCGCAGTCACTGTTAAACGTGAGAAGTTTCGCGAACACAGGAGAGGTTTCACGCTGGAGCGGAGCAGGGCGGCTGGAACAGGCGAACAGTGGGACTTTGACGGCAGAGCTGTGGGTCACAAGGAGGGCGCTGATCTGAACTAACAAATGTAGGTCTTTTCACTGGGAAGGGAGGGGGATAGCAACCTGCGAATGCAGGAAAAAAAGATTAAAATAATCGTCAATGAGCCGGAGTGAGAAATCATTCGCGATGATAAAGCGGTGAGTAATGAGACAAACAAGGACAACGCCGGGCTCAGTTGGTGCAGAGTTTGCCTGCAATGGGTGGTGAATTAATTGGGCCAGGCAGGGAAACATCACTAATTCATGACATCCTTTCAGTAATGAGAGCCAGGGGATGTTTTATCGCGTCCTTCAGTTGCTCCCTGAACTTGGTCTGGGTGACGGCGTAAAGAGCCGTGTTTGTGCAGCAGCTCAGAAGCTGCAACATTGAGCCTAGTCCTCGCAGAGAATCAGCAGGAAGCGTCACGGCAGACAAAGCAGACAGTCGGTTCCAAGCAGAATACACAGTGAACGGTGCCCACAGCAGGACGAAATTGCCAGAGATGATCGCAGTAAAACGAGGGATTTCCTGCGACTCTCCATCTGCGGGTCTCTGGCACTCTGTCCCTTGTCAGCACGCCGGAGTCTCCTGCGCCCTCTGCTGGTGACTATAACATGCCGGACAGTTAATCCATTCGTCAGCAGGACCAGCAGGAATGGGATTACAGGAGTGAGAAGGTAATTAAATAAATCCATTGGTATTGCGACAGATGAAGGCACATAATATGCGGTGTCCCTACAAATAAATGGAGCAATTATTAGTGCATAACGCCCTGACAGCCGAAAATACCAGTAAGTCTTTATTAAACAGCTGATTACATCCACTGTCCCCAGAATCACAGCCGCAGTTTTCCCAGTACAATATTTTGTTTTCAACTTCTGGCAACAAATGGCCACAAACCGGTCAAATGTGAAAATGACGCTGAACCAGACCGAACAATCGGTGGCGGCGTAAAGCAGGAAGCTATGGATTCTACACACTGGTGTATCCCTAGCCCCGAGAAAAAACTCCATACGCAAATAATTAAACGGAATCTTGTTCAATATCAGGTCCAGGATAACGACCATAAGATCTGCAGCTGCCATGGCAACCAGGTAGCGAGTGACAACTCTGGAGAGACCGCACGTTCCTCTGGACAAGATTAAAATCGTCACCAGGTTCACTGCGAGAAGCATAAAAAAAAAATCAGTGGACACACATCAGGGAGCGTTCTCTGTGAAGTGGACATACAATTTATCGGATTTGTTGTCTGTCATGTTAGTAAATCATTGGTCATCTGTAAGTCTAGTCATAGTCATAGTCATACTTTACTGATCCCGGGGGAAATTAGATTTTCGTTACAGTTGTTCCAAAAATAATGAATAGTAATAAAACCATAAATAGTTAAATAGTAATATGTAAATTATGTCAGGAAATAAGTCCAGGACCAGCCTATTGGCTCAGGGTGTCTACCCTCCAAGTGAGGAGTTGTAAAGTTTGATGGCCACAGGCAGGAATGACTTCCTATGACGCTCTGTGTTGTATCTCGGTGGAATGAGTCTCTGGCTGAATGTACTCCTGTGCCCAACCAGTACATTATGTAGTGGATGGGAAACATTGTCCAAGATGGCATGCAACTTGGATAGCATCCTCTTTTCAGAGACACCACCGTCAGAGAGTCCAGTTCCATCCCCACAACATCACAGGCCTTACGAATGAGTTTGTTGATTCTGTTGGTGTCTGCTACCCTCAGCCTGCTGCCCCAGCACACAACAGCAAACATGATAGCGCTGGCCACAACAGACTCGTAGAACATCCTCAGCATCGAGGGAATCAATTATTACATTCAAATCGTAAGTGAAATCAGAGAAAAAAAATCTAACGCAATATTTCCGAACTGATATTACTCAAAAGCAACAGCGAAAAGCACAGATAACGATCACTGATAATTGGCAACTTCGGGCGTTTTTGGGGAGAAGATGCAAATGGAACATCAAACACAAACTCTACAGAAACTTAAATAACTTTCCGCAACAATGACTCTTTAGATCAACAGCAGGCTCCCCCTCCTGATCATTATACCCCACCATGCAAAAGTCTTTTACACACACACACACACACACATACACACACACACACACACACACACACACACACACACACACACATACACACACACACACACACACACACACACACACACACACACACACACACACACACATACACACACACATATATATATATATATAGAGAGAGAGAGAGAGAGTGAGGGAGAGAGAGAGAGAGAGAGAGAGAGAGAGAGAGAGAGAGAGTTAGGGAGCCTAAGAATATTATACAGTATCGTATTGTCAACGTGGAGTGGAGAACCAGCTTGCAAATCTGGCAGGAGAAAACTATTTTGCGAATTATTGACAATTACAGAATGTCTCCTCGGTGTTTCACGCTCCCTCCCACTTTTCCCAACTATGATCCCCTCTGCCTGACCTCTTCCATTTCTCAGTCCACAACAGAGACCCATATGAGAAACAGGTTTATCATCAACATCTTATGACAGGAAATTAGTTATTCTTGCGACAGCAGTACAGTGGAATGCACACAATTACTACGGTACTGTGCAAAGGTCTCAGGCATCCTCGCTATACATAAAGTACTGTCAATGATCATCCTGTCTGCAGTAGCTCCGGTGAATTCGCTCAACGTGCGAGTGATTCAGAGCAGCGGAATCTGTCCAAGTTTCGCACAACCCTGTAACCGATTCGAAGCTGCTGACATAAAACTCGGATAAGCTGGTCGACTCTCTGGGACACTTTGAGCGGGAGATGTGATTTTGCTGCGGCAGATTCCTGCCCTTATAAAAGAGATTTTCCTCTATTCCTTTGCATTTATTCCATTCCTGCTGAAATTTTACTTATCCGCAGTAATGTCCCTCTTTTATCCCCAAAGCAATGCATCGCTGTCAGAATTTTATGGCCTGTTCGTAATTTTCCAGTTTGTGGATTTTTTTTTCGCTTCAGAACACCGACAGCGTTCACAGCCAAATGTAAACGCCGACGGTAATAAAAGCATTAGTGGAGAACGTTTTTGAATGGAATCTGTTGTACAAGGAGTTCTCTAAATCACTGAGGTCACAGTCAAATGAGCAGGCCGAAAATTTCAAAACAACAACAGTATGGACATCTGATAGAGACATCGTTTGGAGGATAGTCAGAGGACAGCGAATACTCGCAAGAACATTTTAACAATAGTATAGTAGAAATTGAGATCTCTCCTTTTTTTTGAATAAAATGCCAATGTAATTCAAGGAAGAATTCTAAACTTCGAACGGTATTGCAGAATTCAATCCATATAGACAACTACATTTTCTGCTGCACAATGTTATTCAGATGAATATTGTTTGAAATTACCAGAGAATAAGCGAGTCGAGAATATTCACCATAATGTAACTTCCCTCAGAAGAAGACAGGTAATGAGCAGTTTCTCTTTATCATTATTATAACCCAATTCTGCGAAAGCCTCAGAGTGACATTTGAAAAGCGAATGAAGGATTGTTTTAAAGCACGTGAATTACAACAGGAAAGGACAGAGGTGAAACAACTTAGATATTTGCTCACCGATTCCGATAATGCGGAGATGGAGCTGCAACAGGACGAATGCCAGTGGTGAACCGTGAGGAAATGACAACGGATTACCTGGACAGCCCGAGAGTTTTAGAATAGACAGTCGGTTCTGGGAGAAGTGGGAAGGCGGGATGTTCTGTTCGGTGACGTGGCAGGCACATACGGAGCTTGGCGGCGCTGGGTGTGCAGTGACTTTGGCGGGTAGTTGATAGTCAGACGGGTTGTCTGCGAGAATAATCCGCATTTGGAAGTCAGATTAAATTCCGTTGCAAACACAAGGAGTTTGAAGCAACTTGATTCAAAAGTCGATATTTTTGAGCGGTCGATGGAGCGACTGAAAGGAAGCAACGCATCCAGAGGCAAAATATCAGAACCTCGTTCGTGAACTGATGTGAGCAACGATTGAACGGGGTTTACCAATTGGATCATTGTCCATTACACCCGCAGAATTTCAAGAACCACAGTGAACAGCATAATGCAGAATTTGAACGTTTGGAGATTTCTTACCTGGAGTGTGCGGCAGTAGCAGTAATTTCGAATGGGTGATAAACATTAGAATTGTAAATTTAACATTGTATAGATGAGCTTTGAAGAGACACTCACTGGGAAGAGCAATGATAGCGAGACCAGGGTAGTAAATCACTTGAATGACTTTTAATGCGTGCGTGATTCGAAAGTCCAAGGTCATCCATTCATACTTCGCAAAGATAAATTGAGCAGCCCAGAAGACATTCTTCGGAGCTTCTGTCGCATTCCACGCTGCTGTTCCCGGACTCTGATCCATTACGGAACGAACAAACCTTCCTTCCGCAGAGTGTGCTCTCTCTGTCCCGCTGTGTGGATCAGCGAACCGCTGTGAGTTCCGGAGCGGCTGTTCAGTGATAACTTAGTGATTCCGATGATTACTAATAGCAGAGGGGAACTCTCTTGTGGCGCCAAAACCCTCCTTGGAAATGACGATGTTGGCATTTAATGAAATGACAGACGCAGTTAACCCTTTTTGCATTACAGCTGAGCAACAGGTGTGAGAGTTGTCAAATGATTTCGAGCATTAAAGTTTTATATATTCATAATTTGTTTAGATATTTTTCAGCAGATTTAGCAAAAATGAGGCTTAGTAAAATTCAAGGATGAAGTAAAATGTGTACTTCCTCTCATTAATCACGTTTAAAAGAAAAGGATATTTGTTTCAAAAAATTACTTTTGAAACATTATGATTGTAAAGCAGAGTGGCTTGAGTGGCTTACAGAGAGAGAGCGAGACTGAGAGAGAGGGGGAGAGAGAGGAGAGAGAGAGCGGGGGGAGAGAGAAAGAGGGAGCGAGAGAGAGTTTTAAAGTGCAAAATCAGTTGCATTGGGACAGTTCCACTGTCTCGACCTCAGAGATCTGTGTCCAGTGGTATAAACAACCGTCACAAAATGACCTCTTTCTTGTTCCCAGTGAAGAACCGTGAGGTTATCTATGCCTTGACATGTCCTTCGCTCTCTCCGAATGCAAACAGATACTTACAGAATCAAAATCAGGTTTATTATCACCGACATGAGTCGTGAAATGTGTTAATTTAGCAATACATATTATAGAAGAAAAAGATAAATAAATCAATTACAGTGTATGAGTATCGAACAGACTAAAACATGGTGCAAAATAGAAACATTAAACATTCAGGCAGTGTTCACGGATTTAAAGTCCATTTAGGAATCGGTTGACAGAGAGGACGAAGCTGTTCCTGAATCGCTAACTGTGAGTCTTCAGGCTTCTGTATGGTACCAATGAGAAAAGGCCGTGCCTGGGGTGCTGGGGGTCCTTAATAATGGACGCTGAGCCGCTCCTTGAAGATGTGCTGGGTACTTAGTAGGCTGGTACCCAAGATGGAGCTGCCTAAATTTACGACTATCTGCAGCTTCTTTCGGTCCTGTGCAGTAGCCTGCCTCACCCCAAACCCTTCTTATCAGACAGTGATAGAGCCTGTCAGAATGCTCTCCCATCTATTGAAGTTTTTGAGTGTATTTGTTGACATACCAAATCTCTTCAAACTAAAAATGAAGTATAGTCGCTGTCTTGTCTTCTTTATAGCTGCATCGATATGTTGGGACCAGGTTAGGTCCTCAGAGATCTTGACACGCAGGAACTTGGAACTGCCCACTCTCTCCACTTCTGATCTCCCTATGAGGATCGGTATCTGATCCCTTGTCTTGCCGTTCCTGAATTTCACAATCAGCCCTTTCGTCTTACTGACGGTGCGTGCAATGTTGTTGCTGAGACACCACTCCACTAGCTGGCATATCTCGTTCCTGTGCGCCCTCTCGTCTCCATATCATATTCTACCAACAATGGTTGTGTCATCAGTACATTTATAGATAGTATATGAGCTATGTCTAACCGCACAGTCATGGGTGTACAGAGAGTACAGCAGTGGGCTAAGCACACCGCCCCCCCCCCCGCCCCGAGGTGCACCAATGTTGACCGTCAGCGTGGAGGAGATATTAACACCAACCCGCACCAGATTGTGGTCTTCCAGTAAGGAATTCGAGGATCCAATTGCAGAGGGAGGCACAGGGGCCCAGGTTCCGTAACTTCTCAATCAGGATTGCGGGAATGATGGTGTTAAATGCTGAGCTATTGTCACCAAACAGCATCCTGCATAGGTATTTGTATTATCCAGGTGGTCTAAAGGCGGATGAAGAGCCATTAACATTGCTTCTGCCATTCACTTGTTGTGGCGATAGGCAAATTACAGTGGGTCCAGATGCTTGTTGAAGCAGGAGTTTACCCTAGTCATGACCAACCTCTCAAAGCATTTTATCACTGTCGATGTGAGTGCAGCCGGGTGATAGTCATTAAGGCAGCTCACATGAATCTTCTTCGGCACTGGTATAATTGTTGCTTTTTTTTTGGAGGAGTGGGAAATTCCACCCGCAGCAGTGAGAGGTTGAAAATGTCCTTGAATACTCTCGCCAGTTGTTTGGCACAGGTTTTCAGAGTCTTTCCAGGAATTCCATCAAACCTTTCGCCTTGCGAAGATGCACTCACTTTAAAGATAGCCTAACATCGGCCACTGAGACGAAGACCAGAGCGTCACCGCGTTCAGCAGGGGTCTGCACAGCTGTAGTTGTACTCCCGCATAGTTGGGTATATCTGGTAGTGAAGCACCGCTGCCATTCATGCTATTGGGTTTTGCTTTATAGGGAGTAATGTCTTGCAAACCCTGCCAGAGTTGTCGTACATCCGATGTCGCCTCCAACCTCGCTGGAAATTGTCGCTTCACCCTCCACAAATCATACCTGGTTTTCTGGTACAGACCAGATCGCCAGATTTAAATGCCACAGATCTAGGCTTCAGCAGACGACGTATCCTCCGGTTCATCCACGGCCTTTGGTTTGGGAATGTACAGTAATTCTTTGTAGACACACACTCAGCCACACAGTTTTAATGAAGTTGGTAAAAGCCACACTATACTCATCCAGATTCGAAGATGAATTCCTGAATACCGTCCAGTCCACCGATTCAAAGCAGACCTGTAGGCGCTCCTGCGCTTCCCTTCACCGTACCTTCTTGGTCCTCACTGCTGGTGCTGCAGTCTTCGGGCTCTGCTGTACTCAGGGAGCAGAAGTACAGCCAGGTGATCAGACTTCCCGAAGTGAGGGCGTGGAATAGCACAGTAGGCATTCTTGATGGTGGTGTAACAGTGGTCCAGTGTGTTGTTCCTCTGGTATTGCAAGTGATCTGTTGATGGTAATTGCTTCGTGATTTTTTTTTCAGATTGGGACGGTTAACATCCTCCAAAACGCTGGTGAGAGCGTTGAGGTACGCTGTTTCGTGTATGTTGATCCCATTGCTCTTTCCTTATGCCACCAAAATTTTTGACTAAAATGTCTGTTCTCTCTTCTCTCCAACAACCTTGAAACAAGTAGAGTGATGATCATTGGTCCCAAACGAGGTCCGCACTGACACAGAAGCCTCTTGAACCGTCTTGTTCCCCCAGAAGCGATCGAGTGCAATGGTCTGACTTTCAATATGATCATCACCATTTTATTTTTCAAAGCAGTCCCGGAGGCACAAAGCACATTTGACCCAATCTACATCGTTGGAACGTTGGCAGTCTCAGGCAATATTTGTGAGGAGTTTATTAAGTAATATTATTATTATTATTATTTCTACTGCTACTATTATTACTGTTATTGTATTGGCGTGTGGCCAAGTGGTTCAGGTGTTCGTCTAGTGATCTGAAGGTCGCTAGTTCGAGCCTTGGCTGAGGCAGCGTATTGTGTCCTTGAGCAAGGCACTTAACCACACATTGCTCGGCGATGACACCGGTGCCAAACTGTATGGGTCCTAGTGTTTCTGGGAAGAGGTCTCCAACTCTGAGTCGGGCTTTCGATGCTTCTTTGTCACCAGTTAGTCTGCCCAAATCATTGCAATGTCTCCCATGGAGGGTCATACTCGTTCCACTGGTTAACGTATTCTTCCATAGTGCTGATTCATTTTTCTGAGTTGGCCTCTCATTTAAGTTTTCTGGTCTGTATTTCTTATCAGAATTGCATATACCTGCATGGAGTGCTGAATCCTGTTTATTTTGTATGAAAATATATACTTCAGAAATATTATCAGATAGTTGGGTGATTTTTTAAATGTCTATTTTAGCTCTTTCTCCTTCGGTTCTCAGTAGTGTTTATCTAAATGTGTTTGAGTGTAAATAGACTTTTCTAAATTTGTCAATTCAGTTCTTATTTTTAATTGTGAAGTTTCCAGACTGGAATGGGACCAAGATATTTTGCTGAAATAATATGCTAATATGGGTATAACAAAGGTGTATATTGCCTTTGTTGTATTTGCTATGTCATGGAGATCTGCTTGGGAAATCCTATTATGCCCTTAAGTAAATTTTGTCAACAGTTGTTGTTTTTTTTTTAATTTTCGCCCTATTTTCTATTTTATTTACCTGTTAATATTCCGGATACCTGGGCCAAAACGGTGATTCCCATCGATAGATGCTGCCTGACCTGCTGAGCTCCTCCAGCACATTGTGAGTATGGCTTAAGACCTCCAGCATCTGCAGTATCTCTTGTGTCCCATATTCTTGTATGTTTCCGAAAAAGACATGCAAGTAGGCAGAGAGGGTGCTGTGGCTCTGTTGGTAAAAAAGTTAAATCAAATCATCAGAAAGTTGACATGGTTTTGGAAGGTGTGGAGTCATCGTGGGTAGAACTAAGGAACTGCAAGGGTGAAAAGATTTTGATTTGTTTTGGAGACCCCCAAACAGTAGTAAGTATATTGTCTGCAAATTAGAACGGAAGAAAGAAAATGCATGCCAAAACAGCAATGTTACAAGAGTAATGGGAGATAGTCAGCAGACAGATTGGGAAAATCAGGTCGGCGCAGGATCCCAAGAGGGAGATTTCCTAGAATGCCCACAAGATGGTTTTTTTTACAGCAGCTCCTGATTGAGCCCAGCTGGGGATGAGCTATTCTCAACTGGGTGTTGTGCATTGAACCGGAATTAATTAGAGTTACTTAATGAAGAAGAACCTATAATGGCAAATGATCTTAATGTAATGGAATTCACCCTGAAATATGAGAAGGAGTAGCTAAAGTGAGATGTACCAGTATAACCATAGAATGAATAGAATTACAAAGTCATGAGAGAAGAATTGGCCGAAATTGAAAAGAAAAGAACATGGGCAGGGATGACGACAGAATGGCTGGAATTTCTGGAAGCAATTCAAAGGCACAGGATATATACATAAAAAAGAGGAAGATGTATTCTAAAGACAAGATGAAACAATCATGGCGAAGCCAACATAAAACAAGAAAGAGAGGGCATATAACAGAGAAAAAATGCTGGGAAGTTAGAAGATTGGGAAGCTTTTAAAAACCAACAGATGGCAACTTTAAAAGAAATAATTCAAAAGAAGAAAAAAGATGGAATACCAAGTTAAGCTAGCCAGTGATATTAAAGAGGATGCCAAATGTTTCTTCAGACACATAAAGTGTAAAGGAGAGGCGAGAGTGGATATTGGACAACTGGACACCGATGCTGGAGGAGTAGTATTGGGGGACATGGAACTGGCGGATGTACTGAATAAGTATTTTGCATCAGTCTTCACTCTGGAAGACACTAGCAGGATGGTGGATGTCCAGATATCAGTGGTCAGAATTGTGCAAATTTACATTACTCAGGAGAAGGTTCTTGGAAATAGAATGGTCTGCAGTTAAATAGGTCACCTGGACCAGAAGGTGTACATCTGAAAGTGATGGCTGAAAAGATTGTGGAGGGATTAGTAACTATGCTTCGAGAATCAGTGGATTCCGGTACGATTCTGGAAGACTGGATTTTGGAAATACCACTCCACTCTTCAAGAAAGTAGAGAGGTAGAAGATACAAAATTATGGGCCAATTAGTCTGACCTCAGTGGTTGGGAAGATATTGGAGTCGGACATTGAGGACGTGTTTTCAGGGTGTCTGGGGCACATGATAAAATTAGCCATTTTCAGCATGTTGTCTTCAAGGGAAAATCTTGTCTGACAAGCATGATGACATTCTTTGAATTCATTGAAGAAGTAACAAGTAAGACAGACAGAGGAGAATCAGTTGATGATGTGCACCCGGACTTTCAGAAGGTACTTGACAAGATGCCATCCATGGGTCTGCTTAAAAGTTAAGAGCCGATGATATTACATGAAAGATTCTTGCATGGATAAACAGTGTCTGATTGGCAGGAGGCAAAGAATAGAAATAAGGGGAACCTATTCTGGTTGGTTGCCGGTGACTGGTGGCTTTCCACAGGGATCTGTGCTGGGACCGATTCTTTTCATATTATATGGTAATGACTTAGATGGCAGAATGGATAGATTTGCTGGAAATTTTGCCGATGATACCAAGATAGGTGGAGGGACAGGTAGTTTTGAGGAAGTAGAGAGGCTACAACAGGACTTCGACAGATTGGAGGAATGGGCAAAGAAATAGCAGATGCGATACAGTGTAGGGAAGGGTATAGGCATGCACTTTTGGAAAGGGAATAAAAGTGGCAGATGAAATACAGTGTAGGGACTGCAGGTCTACATTCAGGTACTCAGGTTCCCTCAGGATTATGTTGCCGAACGTTATCAGCCAAACACTCCGATACAATATGTGCTTCATTTTGTTACAGACAAAAGAACCATTTTGGAACTAGAAGTAAAGTACATTTCCACAGTGGTGGAGAAACGCTCAAACACCCCTCACCATCTGTGAAAACCCTTCCAACCCCTCCACCACACCCCATCACTGTAAACCCCTCTGACCCCGACAGCACCCGTTATCTCTGCAAAACCCTCTGCCATCCTCCCTGGTGCATTCAGGCGACAGTTGACCCGAGAAAGACACTGCCGTGGCAGAAGGCAGGGCTCATAAAACACCCTCACACTTTCTCTTTGTAAACCTTCAGATCTGCATGGCTGTCTTGACTAAACCTCTTCCCACATTGTCTCCTGTTTAAAAAAGAACTATTCCCTTTTCTCAGTTCATTTGTCCACACCATACCTGCTCACAGGATGAGATTTTCCTTTCCGGGACACCACAGATGGTCTCCTCTTGAACAGAATGGGTTTCCCTTCCTCCAGCATTGAGGCTGATCTCAGTCCAATCGATTCTATTTCCTGAAAATCTACCTTCACTCCATCTTACAGTCACCTTAACATTGACAGAGTCCCTCTTGTCCTCACCTGCAGCCCCATGAGCCTCCACATTCAAGGTATCATCCTCCACAACTTCTCTCATCTCCAACCACCAAACACAACTTTATCCCACCGCCGGGCCCCCCCCCCCCCCACCAACACTCTGCTTTCCAGAGAGATTTCCCTGTCTATTCGCCCCTCCCTACTAATCCCTTTCTTGGAACGTGTCCTCCCAAGCGAGGGAAGTGCTACACCTTCCTATTTACCTCCTCCCTCAGCTCCATGCAGGATCACCATCAGCCCTTCCAAGTGAGGCAACACTTCACCTGCGGGTCTGTTGGGTTCTTCTACTGTATCCGGCGCTCCCAGTGCGGCCTCCCGTACATCAGTGAGACCTAATGTAGATTGGGAGACGGCTTTATCAAGCACATTCGTTCCGTCCGCAACGAACTGTATTTCCCGATGACCAACCATTTAAAATCCACGCTTCATACCAATTTGACATGCCGGTTCATTGCTCTACTAACAAGATGAGGCCACTCTCTGGTTGGAGGATCAACACCTTATATTGCATCTGAGTCACCTCCAACTTGACATCATGAGCATCGATTCCTTTAACTTCCACCTCAACCTTCTCCTTTCCCTCTCCCATTCAGTCCTCCCTCCTCGCTTCTCCTCCACTGCCTCATATTTCTCTCTGGTGCCTCCTCTCCTGCCCTTTCTCCCATGATCCACTCTCCCATGCTGTCGGATTCCTACTTTTCAGCCCATTGCCTTTTCCAAGCAATTGTGTGCTTGTCGGCATCTATAACAGAATTTTTGGCTGAGATAAAAAGTAAAAATAGGAAACGTGCAATTCTACTGGAGTGAATGCAGAGGGGAGTCGGATGGAAATTTATTAGAAATCTGGAAGTGAGATGTCATTATTTTCCTCGAAGCAGAGTAGGCATCGGTGGTTTCGGTCAAAAAAAAAAATCACGCAATTCGGAATCAGTGCTGTGGTGTTAAACATTCCTCCATAACATTTTTGTCTAATGCGATGGACAACTGCAAGCTTTACTGTAAGTTCGTGTTGGCCTTTTTTTTCCAATTTAATTTTTATGCAAAAGACTAAAGTAGGAAATGAGCAGCATTTTTGCCGATTTGGTCTTGAATGTCCCCAGAACCTGTCTGGCTTTCTCAGACCGAAAAGAGTCTGGCGGTGACGAGTGCGGGAATATGGTGGAAAGCTGAAAATAAAAGGTAGGATGAGCTTAATAATCGGTAGGAGTGGAGTCGCGGGGTGCGGGTGTCGGAGAGTCTGTTCCTGTGCTGTGTTTCTCTCGGGTACTAAACCAGATTTACTCTCCCCCGCTGCCACGTTCTCCGATGACTGCCGGTTCTGTGGAGTCAAGATCGAAAACATTGCGACCGCCTCCGAGAAGAGCTTAGATTCTTTTTATTAATTAGTTGAATAATTGATATGAGCGGATATTTCACGGGGCTGATGAACTGCTCTCTGAACTTGGACTGCTTTACTCCATAAACAAACGTGTTTGTGCAACAACATAATATCATCAGCATGTCTCCGGTGTGTTGAAAAATGTGTTCAGAATCATTTTAATTATTTGTGTAGCCCCGCTGGCCAGCCTCAGGGTCGCTCAGCTCGCCGTCGTCTAGGGAAACAGCCCTCAGCACCGCCAAACTAGATGATTGGTTTGTGTGGATGCTGTGTGATGTACCCGACCCCACCCAAATGACAGACAATACACCAGATACGATTAAATGAATTACAGTTTTACAGATATTACTGGAACTATATAATTAATGGAGAATAAAATATAAAAGGAAAATAAAAGGCGCCACACCTATCAAAGTTCAATCTCTTAGTGTACAAACAGTTGGAAATCAGGACCCTCCTCCTTCACCCTGCGTCTCCCCTCGGACCACCTCGACCTGCCGCCTGGGACCAACAACGATGGTCGACTAGACGCTCCACACGCGTCCGTCTCCGTCACCTCTCCTCGCCGAGCACCCTCGACCTCGGACTCCTGCGCGGGGTCTGACTCTGTTAGCGGACTCACAGCACCTTGTCCATCCTCTGTCTCTCTCTCCCGCCTTCTCCCAAAAACCCACATCACGGTAACAAACAGACACACAGAAAGAATAACATCTATCCCAATTGGTTTGTTCACCCTCTTATCTGTAGGTAATCCAATCAAACTGCTAGCGGGAGGACTTTCTCAGCAGTTAACATAACAAAGAAGCCATTTCAATTATAACATAACAAAGAAGAAACGCCTTACACTCTTCCCCACCAAATAAAATTTATGTCCTCATGACATTAACAGAGTTCACCATTTCTCCTTATAAAACCCAACCCAGGTGCATAAAGCAGTGACATAACTTCTCAGGGTTGTAGAGATCACACCATTTTCTCCCGGCGCTGTATAAGTCAACCTCTCCAGGGGGTGCCTACTCCCTTGAGACCTCTGTACCTCCTCAGCTGACTCTTCCGGCTCAGACTCCACAGGTGACACCCTGGCCTACCTGTTGGACCCTCACCCTCACTGGGACCCCTCAGCACCTGTGAGCCCTCTGCCTCGGGCTCTGGTTCCACCCTCTCTTTCCCCAATGCCGGCTGTATTTCAGGTGGCTCCTCAGCACCCTCCCTCCTCTCCCCTAACTCAGCGGGGGAAGGGCCAGGTGCCTCTTCTTCCGGTACCGGGGAATCAGTGAACGGAAGGAGGTGCCACACGTCCGAATCATCGTCTTCCGATGACGTATCCCTTTTCGGAGTGGGGACCAGCCCCGTCCCTTTCGCAGCGGGCTCTTCCCTCGCCCTGCGCCCTTGCAGAGTCCTCATACGAGGCGTAAACTCCCATTCGGGCTCTAGGTCTACCTTCACCTCTCAACCCAGAGGCAACAAGTGGTTCCGATGGAGTACATTGACAGGCCCCCTCCCATCATCGGGTCTCACCCGGTAAACAGGTAGATTTGGCATCTGGCTCTCTACCACATAAGGGGTGGCCGCCCAGTGATCCGCCAGCTTGTGCTTACCAGGTAGTCCTAAATCCCAGATAAAGACCCGGTCTCCCGGCAATAGTTGGGAGAATTTTACTTTCTGATCATACTTCTTATTCCTCTAATTCTGCTTGGTGGCCGCCGTCTCAGCCAACTCGTACACCCTTTTCAACTCTCTCCTTATATCGGACACATACTTCAGATATGGCTTCAAAGGTAATTCACCCGCTTCAGTCCCAAAACACAGGTCAATGGGCAACTTCGCTTCCTGCCCGAACATCAGATAATAAGGCGACTACCCCGTAGCGTCATTGCGAGTACAATTGTAACAGTGAACCAAATGGCCGATGTGCTGACTCCACTTACTCTTCTGTCCAATCTCCAAGGTGCCGAGCATGTCCAGCAGGGTCCGGTTAAACCTCTCGGGCTGAGGATCACCTTGCGGGTGATAGGGTGTGGTCCTGGATTTCTCAAACCCAAGCATACCCAGTAATTCATGGATAAGTCTGCTCTCGAAGTCCCGTCACTGATCACTATGGATCCACCCGGGGAGGCCATAATGAACAAAGTACTTCTCCCATAACAGTTTTCTGTGTCTGCAGGACTGGCTGGCGGAGTTTGGTGCAATGTGAGAAAAATGACTGGACATACCAGTTGAATTTCCTGTTGATGGAACATATGGCTGGGAACCAGGGGTTTTTGGCGGGGAGTTGGAGGAGAGACCGTGAGGAGAAACGGAATTCCGAGCCGGCACTATGGTCATGTACTGATGATTTAATCCAGAAAAGATTGGAAGACTTACAAGTTGGGGAAGATCAAGGAAGTGGTCTGACTAAGACGAACAGAAAACCGAGAGCCCAGAGAGGGGAGTTTGACTACATGCCAGCGGAGATGAAGCGATGGAGGACAGACCTCGGAAAAGATACTATCGACAGTTTAAATGAAGTGGAAAAACTGAAAGTTGACCAAAAAGTCATCAGGAAGAAAAAAAACGGAGGCTGAACATCCTTTACCTGCTGCTTTTCAGGTCAGGGTGGAAGAAGCTGGTGAGGTGCGAGAGGTCCCGGGTTCAAATCCCGGACGAGCCCCCAAATATAGCCCCCATGGCCAGCCTCAGGGTCGCTCAGCTCGCGGTCGTCTAGGGAAACAGCCCTCGGCCCTGCCAAACTGGGTAATTAGTTTGTGTGGATGCGGTGTGACGTACCCCACCCCACCCAAATGACAGACAGTACACCAGATACGATTAAATGAATTACAGTTTTACAGATATTACTGGAACTATATAATTAATGGAGAATAAAATATAAAAGGAAAATAAAAGGCGCCACACCTATCAAAGTTCTATCTCTTCGTGCACAAACAGTTGGAGCTCAGGACCATCCTTCTTCACCCTGCGTCTTCCCTCGGACCACCTCGACCTGCCGCCTGGGACCAACAATAATGGTCGACCAGACGCGCCACACGAGTCCGTCTCTGTCTCCTCTCCTCACTGAACACCCTGCACCTCAGACTCCTGCGCGGGGTCCGACCCTGTTAGCGGACTCACAGCACCTTGTCCATCCTCTGTCTCTCTCTCCCGCCTTCTCCCAAAAACCCACGCATCACAATAACTTACAGACACACAGAAAGAATAACATCTATCCCAATTGGTTTGTTCACCCTCTTATCTGTAACATAATCCAAACAAACTGCCAGCGGGAGGACTTTCTCAGCAGTTAACATAATAAACAAGCCATTTCAATTATAACATAACAAAGAAGAAACGCCTTACACTTGGATCCAGTCCGGCAATGGTGTAATAAAGGAATTTGGCAACATTCACCGACCACAGGATGATGAAGCTTCCGGAGATGGTGAGAAGTAAGATCACAGACCTCCTCCTGCTCTCCATCTCCGGGTCTCTGCAGTTCTCCGCCTTGGTCTGACCCCTCAGCCCCTTACGGACGCGACTGGTCACGAAAATGTGTCTGACTGTCACAGCGTTGAACAGTATTAACACGAACAGGAGTAATGGCGTGAGGACGGTAGAAAGCCGGTCATATCCCACCCACCCTGGATCCGTATAGTAGTTCGGTATTTCAATACAGTCCCAGGGTATATTGTCAACCACTCTCACAGAACGATATATAAAGACGAAGGGCACATTACTAAAGCAGAGCAGAACGCCGGTTGTTGTCAGAACCACAGCTGCAGTTTTCCCGGTGCAATGTTTTATTTTCCGCTTCTGGCAACAAATGATGACAAACCGATCAAAAGTAAAAGTGACGGTGAACCAGACAGAAATTTCTGTGGCTGCCTCTCCCAGGGCAGAGATCACACTGCACACGGGGGTGATGTCCAGGAAAGTCCCGGGGAGGTAATAATAACTGAACGGCCACAATATCACCGCAAACACGATGGTCAGTAGATCCGCCGCTGCCGTAGCTGTCAGCAAAACAGAAAATCTGAAGCAGCACTTCAACACTACGCATGCTGCCAGTTTCAATGCCAAATACCCTGCAAAATCAGATCAACACTAACAAAACATCACAAATATAATAACAGCATAAAGCACTCCATTTCTACCAGCTATAGGTCAACATCTGCGCAAGAGAGCACAACAGCTGCATCATTGCATGTGTCATGGGATCTTGCCAAAGCTAAGAAGCCATTCGCTGATGCCGAGTTGATTGAAACGTGTGCAATTGATACAGTTGGCGAAGTTTTAAGTCATGATGAGAAAACGGTTGTGGAGCTATTAAAGACGGTGCCATTGTCGGCTAACATGGCAACAAGAAGAGTAGAGGTTTTAGCAGAGAAGTGTACATGTGTGAGTCATTGTTTCCTTCAAAGAACTCTATCAAGAACCAGGACAGAAACAGACTCTCCAATGCACATCTCGGCCAGTGCCTCAGGATTGCCACAACAGAATACAGGCCCGACATCAGAAGGATTGCCTCATCCCGTCACTGTCACTTCTCTCACTGATTGGTGAGTCAATCAATTTATTTTTTCCATTTGTCAATCTTATTGCAGTATAATAATATTACAACAACAATAATACTGATAATTTCATTTATAGCTACACTTCATACTTCAAATGCTACATAGCTTAATTTAAAAGAAGAAATAGATTAAATGAGAGAAGAGAAACAGTGGAAAAGGCAGTACTACCAAAACTCCGTGTGGAAGAGGTGTTCTTTGTGTGGAAGAGAAGTGGTGAAGACTACCATGTTTACTCTGTGTGTGTGTGTGTGTATTTTAACTCCCAGATGAGGTCTCATGTTATGGTCTGGCCCGTGAAGTCCGCATTCCGGTTCACGGTCCGGTCTGTGGACTCGGGACTCCGGGTCTTCCAGCTGTCCCTTGTTTTGGTTGAATTATTCATAGGCACCTGATTCTCAACTTGGGTCTTGGAAAATAAGTAGCCTTGGGATTGAGTGTGGGCTGCTGATTTGTCTTGTCAAGATCCCCTGGGAGCAACCTGCCGATGGAAGGCTGGAGCAGCCACTTGCCATCTTTAGGCCACGATTGGGGAACCATCCCCTCATTGAGCCTTGCTGGCAGTAGTCGGAGCTGTCTTTGCGGTATGGATTCGGCCGTTTCCTGAGCCAGCCGAGTGGTCGTCAGTCACTCCGAGCTAGACAGAGATCCGGCTGTTTCCGTAGCCAACCGAGTTTGCTGGCCATAACTGCTACTCGGAGCAACCCCCATGCAGAGATTGAACTGTCTGTCATTCTTTGGTGTTTGTCTCTTCTTGTCCTGGCCTCCGTGGGGTAAGTCAGGACATTCTGCCGTTGCCCTGATGGGGGGACCTGTCTTGTTTTGTCTTTGCCTCTGTTGGGTGAGTCCAGCAGTTCTGCTGTTACCCAACGGATGGTCCTGTTCCACCTTGGTGTGGAGAGGTTGATTCCCGGCATGTCTATGTACTGTCTTCTCTCATGTTGGTGTCGTGTTAAAGATAAGTCCCGGCTTTTCGAAGGATAACTCCCGGCTCTATGTTGATGTACATTTCCCAGTCTGTCTCCAAGTTCCAGCCTCCGAGATATCAGCTTCCACATTCCAAGTCCCAAGACCCCTGCCTGCAGCCTTGATACCCAAGACCCCAGCCTGCAGCCTCGAGACTCAAGACCCCAGCCTGCAGCCTCGAGACCCAAGACCCCTGCCTGCAGCCTCAAGACCCAAGACCCCAGCCTGCAGCCGTGGGACCCAGACACCAGTCTGTCTCCAAGTTCAAGAGCAAAGACCCCAGGCCCAAGCGTCAAGAGCCAAGACCCCAGCCACGTCCTGTCTGGTAGCCATGTCATGTCCTTGCCTGGTTCTGGGGTCCGAGCCCAAGGCAAGACTCAGGTTCTGGGTCCTTGTCCAGTCTCTGGCTCGGAGTCCATGCCTTGTCTCCTAGTCCATAGTTTCTAGTCGTGGTCCCGCTCTCCCTAGCCCAGGCTCCTAGTTCATAGTTCCTTGTCCGGTTTCCCTGTTTCTTGTCCAGGTCTTAGCCCAGGTCCTGCATCCTTGTCCTGTTCCTAGTACTTCAGTGTCTGTGTCTTGCATTTGGGTCCGCTACCAGCGTCCCCTTTGTGGCATCTCAATGTGACAGCTGACAGTTGCGAGAGCTAGAGTTATAACTAAATGGTTGGTTTTGGACTTATTTTGTTTCAAGAGTGCATTTTTTTCTTGTGTGACCCACAACTGAGGCTTTCAGAATCCCAGGGCTATATTACTACTACTAATAATAATAATAACAATTAATGATTAATGTTAATAGCAGCAACAGCAACATCTGCTCATAAAACAACTTACTGGCGCAATGAAAAAAAAAATCCCTGGACGTTGTGGCCCTCGGCTTGGCATGTTTGACACAATTTGGCCCTTGTGGAAAACTAATTGGGGAATCCTGACTTAGATCACATGAACTTATCCCTCTCCGACGCGTGTTATTCTCCCAGCTGGTCTGCATAGATTTATTTGTTACTTCCTCCACGTGGATATTAAAGTTTTCCATTTAGTCCCTGTATTACATTTCCAAATTGCCTCTTCTGCTTTTATACATTTAATTACATCCTAAGTTCCCTGTATTGGGCAAATTTCATTTCTCATTTTTTTAAATTTCAGCATGGCGACAGGCATCTGAACCGTTCCTCAGCTTTGGGGTTATCCCGACATAACCGATACAAAAGGGTTCCAACACCCGGCTTATCCAATGTCTGTCCCAATCTTAAAGTGCCAACTCCTTAACTTATCTCTATGTACTAGCCCAGTGTCTTTGCTCTCCACACACACACTTCAGGGTCCTGACCTTTGCGTGGGGGACTTCCCGTCTTAACAACCGGTCTGAGTTGAGATGGACACTGTAATTAACCTTATTTTCGGGGACTCGAACCCCACTATTGGAGGACTCTCACCTCCTTTTCCGAAAACTTGCAGCTCTGAGGACTCTAACCTCCGAACTCCGGGGGACTCGAACCTCCCTGAGACGAATCCGTCGGCGTACTAGTGCGTAAGGTATCCCAGGGATTCCGTCACTACAGAGCTCCAGCGGACGAGGGGTCGACTGAGTGATAGGTTAATGAGAGAGATCAAGTTAAATCTTACCTTGTGGGCCCATCCGTCTCACGTCATCATCACACAACTGATCACTTATTCATTCCGCCTAGGAGCTCCGTTTAAGTTATAATCCCATCCTCGTCGCCACATGTCATGTCGGTTTGTTTTCTTGAGATTCTTACACAGTTGATACAAATGCAATACGCCAACTTCTGTGGATAGCCACGATTCTTTATTTAAGCAAGTACAAGCTTTTTGGAGGATCGCTTAACAAACTTCGCAGTACTTGCAGAGCCCTGTCAAGCGATGCTCTTCGAACAGGGGAACAGTCCTCCCTTTTTATAGGGTTTTACAGTCAGTCACGTATGTAAGATACAATTTTTAGCTACTCCCACAGTCACGTGCCTGGCAACACTAATAGTACGAGACAAAGATACTTCAGCACCTAAAGCAGAAGCAAAGGTCATCCACCCAAGTACAATGTGTGTGATTAGTATCAAAATTCTTGCATGTCATCAGCACAAATTAACCCTTTAAAATCTCAATAGTACTTGACAAAGACCACGTAATCACCTGAGAGCATCTAATTTCCAGCAAGTTATCAGGACAAATTATCCTTTAACATCTCATCTGTTGGGTGGAAGAGTGAGGGAGTCCTTTCCCACAGTCTGACAGGTGAACGGCTTATCTGCAGTGTGAACTTGCTGGTGTCTCTGTAGGTCAGATGACCGAGCGAATCCCTTCCAAGTCTCAACAGATGAACTGCTTCTCCCCAGTGTGAACTGACTGGTGTGCCAAGAGGGAGGATGACCGAGTGAATCCCTTTCCACAGTCTGAGCAGGTGAACGGCTTCTCCCCAGTGTGAACTCGCTGGTGACTCTGTAGGTGGGATGATTGAGTGAATCCCTTCCCACAATGTGAGCAGGTGAACGGCCTCTCTCCAGTGTGAACTCGCTGATGTACCTTCAGTTTAGATGATGATGTGAATCCCTTCCCACAGTCTAGGCACGTGAATGGCCTCTCTCCAGTGTGAACTCGCTGGTGTCTCTGTAGGTTGGATGACCGAGTGAATCCCTTCCCACAGACTGAGCAAGTGAATGGCTTCTCTCCAGTATGAACTCGCTGGTGTCTCTGTAGGTTGGATGACCGAGTGAATGTCTCCGCACAGTTTGAGCAGGTGAATGGCCTCTCCCCAGTGTGAACTCGCTGGTGCACCATTAGGGTGGATAACTGAGTAAATCCCTTCCCACACACTGAGCAGGTGAACGGCCTCTCCCCAGTGTGAACTGACTGGTGTGCCAGTAGGGTGGATGACTGAGTGAATCCCTTCCCGCAGTCTAAGCAGGTGAATGGCCTCTCTCCAGTGTGAATTCGCTGGTGCAGCATTAGGGTGGATGACTGAGTGAATCCCTTCCCACACAATAAGCACGTGAATGGCCGCTCCCCGGTGTGAACTCGCTGATGTACCTTCAGTTTAGCTGACCGAGTGAATCGCTTCCCACACAATGAGCAGGTGAATGGCCTCTCCCCAGTGTGAACTCGCTGGTGAGCCATTATGTCAGATGACCGAGTGAATCCTTCCCCACAAATTCAGCAGATGACCAGCCTCTGCCCAGTGTGAACTGACTGGTGTGTCCACAGGTGGGATGACCGACTGAATCACTTCTCACACACAGAACAGATGAACAGCCTTGCCCAGTGTGAACTTGCTGATGTACCTTCAGTTCAAATGATCGAGTCAATCCAACCCACTGTCTGAGCAGATGAATGGGATCTCTCCTGTGTAAAATGACGGGCGTGCCAGTCGGTCAGATGAGAGAGTGAATCCCTCCCTACGGTCTGAGCAGGAAGGATGATCGAGTGAATCCCTTGCTCCACTTCTTAAATATCTGGACAGAGACAGCAAAACTGGCGTGTTGTGTTTGAGATTCCTGTAGACAAATTCCTTGTTATTTTTAACCTGTAAAAAGATTTACAAAATCCATCAATGGGTGTAGGACAACATTTCAGAAGAGATCATTTGATTTGCCAAGGTGTGATCTGACATCACACTGTTACAGTGAAGTTCAACCCAAGTTGGAGAGAGAAATCATCTTCTAACTGGGCACTGTGCTGGTATCTGGGATGACCAACAAACTTTCTGATGCTTTTTCTGTCTCTATAAGAATGGGGCATTTCTGCTGTCTCCAATCTGTGACCTGGCTCAGTTTGACTCTCTCCATTGGTATTATTCCCTGTTCCCACTGAGCTGCATGGGCACCTGGGCCCACAGTAACTGAAACACTCTCACACAAATAGCCTTTCTTGACGTGCAGCTGGGATTTTCTTTTATGTACTGTTAAGTTAAAGTGCCACAGTTTTAACGCCATGTAAATATCTCCTACTGAGATGTATGGTTGGTCTGCACAGCTGCTAAATGGAATTACAGTGAATATCAGCACAAACATGAGGAATTCTCCTGATGAAGGGTCTCGGCCCGAAACGTCGACTGTACCTCTTCCTAGAGATGCTGCCTGGCCTGCTGTGTTCACCAGCAACTTTGAGAGTGAACATCAGTATTATTTAAGATTCTTCTCACAGTCATAGAAAAGAACAACACAGAAACATGTCTGGCCCATCTAGCTGGTGCCGAGCTATTCAAACTTTCTACTCCCATACCCCTACCATCCAGGTACCGATACGAAGCTCTTAAATGTTGAAATTGAGCTTGCAGGCACCACTTGTGCTGGCTGCTCATTCCACACCCGGATGACCGTCTGTGTGAAGAAGTTTCCCCTCATGTTCCCCCTAACGTTACACCTTTCACCCTTAACCCATGTAGTCTCACCCAATATCAGTGGTAAAAGCCAGCTTTAATTTACCCTGTCTATACCCCTCATAACTGTGGTATACCTCCATCAAATCTCTCCTTAATCTTCTACATTCCAAGGAATAAAGCCATGACCTGTTCAATGTTTCCTTATAACCCAAGTCCTCCAGACCTGGCAACATCCTTGTGAATTTTTTCTGAATTTTTTCAACCTCTTTTGCATCTTTCCTGCAGGTTGGTGACCAAAACTGCAACAATACTCCAAATTAGGCCTCACCAATGTCTTGTACAATGTGAACAAAACATCCATCTCCTGTACTCAGTACTTTGGTTTATGAAGGCCAACATGCCAATATCTTTCTTTCCGTCCCTACCTAACTGTGACACCACTTTCAGTGAATTATCGACCTGTATTCCCAGATCCCTTCCTTCTACAGCTCTCCTCAGTGCCCGACCAGTCACTGTGTAAGATCAAGGTCCTACCAAAATGCAACACCTCGCAATTGTCTGTATTAAATTCCGTTCTCCATTTCTCAAACCATTTTTCCAGCTGGTCCAGATCGCACTGCAAGCCATGATAGTCTTCCTCACTGTCCAGAACACCACCAATCTTGGTGTCAGCCACAAATTTGCTGATCCAGTTAACCACACTATCATCCAGATTACTGATATAGATGACAAACAACAACAGATCCAGCACCGATCCCTGTGGCACACCACTAGTCACAGGTCTCCAGTCAGAGAGGCAACCATCTGCTACCACACTCTGGCATTTCTCAAAGACAGTGTCTCATCCAATTTACTATCTCATCTTGAATGCTGAGTGACTGAACCTTCTTGACCAACCTCCCATATGAGACTTTGTCAAATGCTTTGCTAAAGTCCATGTAGACAACATCCACTGACTTGCCTTCATCCACTTTCCTGATAACTTCCTCGAGAAACTCCATAAGACTGGGTAGACGTGACCTACCGTGCACAAAGCCATGCTGCCTATCCTTAATCAGTCCACATCTATCCAAATACTTACATATCTGGTTCCTGCACATATGTTCCAATAACTTTCCCACTACTGATATCAGGCTCACCAGTGTGTAACTTCCTAGTTTATTTTTAGAGCATTTCTTGAACAGCGGAACAAAATTGGTTGCCCTCCAATCCACCAGTACCTCTCCTGTCACTAAGGATGATTTAAATATCCTTGAATGGGCCCCGACAATTTCTGCACTTGTCTTCCAGTAGGTCCCAGGGAACAAATTCACAGGCCCTGAGAATCCATGCTAATTTGCCTTCAGACAGCAAACATCTCCACCTCTGTAATCTGTACAGGGTCCACAAAGGGTCCTGCTTTGCCTCACTTCTAATGACTGTGTCCCTTTCTGGAGTAAATACAGTAAAATCTCCCCCATATATTTTGTGTCCTCGTATGGATTACCATTCTGATCTTCCAGAGGATCAATTTTTCCCCTGCAATCTTTTTGCTGTTAACATATCTGCAGAATCCCTGAGGATTCTCCTTCACCTTGTCTGCTGGGGCAACCTCATGGCTTCTTTTACTTCTTTCATAAGTGTTCACTTGAATTTCCTGTACTTCTTAAGTACCCCATTTGTTCCTATCTGCCTGTACCTGGTATGCACCTCGTTTTTATTGATCTAGTGGAGGGGTTGTGGAGACAGATGCTGTTCAGCCCTCAGACAAAGTCAGGAATGAAAAAGTTGAGCATGGTGCAGTGAATATGCTGAGCCCTGTATATTTCAATACAAGGAGCAGCGTAGGAAAGGCGGATGTGTTCAGGGCATGGAACAAATCCTAGAATTATGACACTCGGATCTGGCAGCTGTGGACTGGGACAGGTTGCTTTACGGCAAAGGTGTGCTTGGTAAATTGAGGCCTTTAAAGCAAAATTTTGAGAGTACAAAGCGGGTATGTGTTTGTCAGAATAAAAGGTAAAGATAGAAACTGTAGGGAACCTTGGATTTCAAGAGATATTGAGACCCTGGTGAAGCACAAAATGGAGTTGCAGAACAGGGATAGGCAGGTAGCTTCTTATGGAGTGTAAGATATGCAAGAGAACACATGAGAAATAAATCAAGATGGCTAAAAGAAGGCATGAGGTTGCCCTCGCAGCGGAGATGAAGCATTATCCTAATGGACAGATTAAGAGCAAGAGGACTGCAAGGGGCAAAGTTGGTCCTCTGGAAGACCAGAATTGCAATTCATGTGTGGAAACAAAGCAGATCGGGAAGATCTTAATTTTTTTTTTCATCTCTATTTACTCAAGAGATGGACAGAGTCCATGGAAGTGTTAGAAAGCGGCATTAAAATCATGGACCCTGTGCAGATTAAAGAAGAGGAGATGTTTGCTATCCTGAGGCAGATTAGGGTAGATAAATCTCCAGGACATGACAGGGTGCTCCCTCAGATGCTACGGGAGGTAAGTGCAGAAGTTGTTGGGTCCCTAGCGGAGATAAATAAGTCATTGTTAGCGACAGGGAGAGGTACCAGAGGATTGAAAAGAACAGTCGATGTTGTTCCGCTGTTTAACGTAGAACATAGAAACCTACAGCACATTACAGGCCCTTCGGCCCACAGTGTTGTGCCGATCATGATACCTCCTCCAGAAACTGCTGAGAATTTCCCCTAGCACATAGCCCTCTAATTTTCTAAGCTCCACGTACCTATCTAAGAGGCTCTTAAGAGACCCTATTATATCCGCTTCCACCACCACTGCTGGCAGTGCGATCCACACACAAGCTACTCTGTCAAAAACTTACCCCTGACTTCCCCTTGGTACCTATTTTCAAGCACCTGTGTCCCCTCGTGTTAGTCATTTGAGCCCTGGGAAAAAACCTCTGGCTATCCACATGATCAATGCCCCTCATCTTATACACCTAAAATAGGCTCTAAACATAAACAAGGAAATCATACATTGCTTTGAAGATTTGTTGGAAGTATACACAATTATGAGGGTATAGATAGGGTAAATGCAAGCAGCTTTTTCCAATGAGGTTGGGTGGGACTATAAGCAAAGGTCATGGGTAAGTGCCTCCCACATTTAACGAAAATTTAATGGGAACCTGTGGAAAACCTCTTCACTGAAATGGTTGTGAGAGTGTGGAATGAGATGCCAGCACAAGTGGTTCATGCCAGCTCGATTTCACCATTTAAGAGAAGTTTGGATAGGTACCTGGATGGTAGAGGTATGGAGGGCTTTGGTCCTGGTGCAGGTCTTTGCATTTGTCAGCTTAAAAGGTTTTTCAGCATTTACTAGATGGGCCTAATGACATGTTTCTGTACCGAACTTCTTCCTGTTTCTATTGTAGAAAAGCTGGCCAAACTTCATTGGTAGGGAAAACTGTTGGGAATGACAAAGGAGCAGCAATGGCTGGAGTTTCTGGGAGCAATTCGGGAGCTGAGTGATCGATACATCCCAAAGTGGAAGCATTGGAAAGGCAGGAGGACACAACTGTGGCTGAAATGAGAAACCATAGCCAACATAAAAGCCAAAGAGAAGGCAAATCATAGCATAAAAACTATTGGAAAGCTTTCAGAAACCAACAGAAGACAACAAAAAAAAGAAAACGGATGAGCTCAGGCGTGGAATTATGATATTGTAGTCATTAATGAGTCTTGGTTGCACCCAGCAGCGTGAGGCACTTAGAGGAACAAGATATCCGGGGCCTCAATATCTCTGGAAAAGCAAGGTTCCCTGCACCAGTTACTTTTCAACTTCTATTTTGACAGGCACATACAAACTCTACACCCTCAAGAATTAACTTCTGAAGGCCTCCCACTTACCAAGTACTCCTTTGCAAGAAAACAGCCTGTCCCAATCCACTGTTGTTAGATCCTTCCTGATACCATCAACATTGACCTTTCTCCAATTTAGAATCTCAACCCATGGTCCGGATCTTTCCTTTTCCATATCTATTTGGAATCTCATGGCTTTGTGATCACTAGATGCAAAGTGTTCCCATACACTAATTTCCGTCACTAGCCCTGGATCATTTCCTAACAGCTTATTGCACATGACCATGTCAGGAATTCTATTAACTGAGGGCACATTTGACAAACTCTACCCCATCTAATCCTTTCACAGTATGGGAGTCTCCCAGTCAATATATGGAAAGTTAACAAACTTTGTTTCTTGGCATAGTCTGTGATCTCTCTGTAAATGTGTTCCTCTCAATCTCTCAGACTGTTGGGTGCAACTAACTCCCAGTAATGGTAACAATATCACCATTCAATGCACTGAGCTCATCTGGCTTTCCTACGATGCTTCTTGCATTTGATAAACACAGCTCAGCATATTTGTCGCACCATGCGCAACCTTCTCATTGCTGACTTTGTCTGAAGTCTGAACAACATCTGACTGGTGTCAAGCAAACAACCTCTCCCTCATTGTCACAAAAACAAAGGAGCTGATTGTGGACGACAGGAGGACTGGAGACAGGGTAACTCTTCCTGACATCAATGGATCTGGGGTTGAGAGGGTGAACAGCTTTAAATTCCTCGGCATAAACATCACCGAGGATCTCACATGGCTGTGTTTTGAAAAGAGCACAGCAACACCTCTTTCATATCAGATGGTTGAAGAAGTCTGGGATTGGGCCCCAAATCCTAAGAACCTTCTAAAGGGATACAGTTGAGAGCATCCTGACTGGCTGCATCACTGCCTGGTATGGGAACTGTACTTCCCACAATCGCAGGACTCTGCAGAGAGTGGTGCGGACAGCCCAGCGCATCTGTAGATGTGAATTTTCCACTATTCAGGACATTTACAATGACAGGTGTGTAAAAAGGGCCTGAAGGATCACTGAAGACCCGAGTCACCCCAGCCACAAACTGTTCCAGCTTCTACCATCTGGGAAACGGTACCACAGCATGAAAGCCAGGATCAACAGGCTCTGGGACAGCTCCTTCCACCAGGTCATCAGACTGATTTATTCATGCTGATAAAATTGTATTTCTATATTATACTGACTGTCCTGTTTTAAATACTATTTACTATAAATTACTATAAATTGCACATTTAGATGGAGACAGAACATAAAGATTTCTACTCCACATGTATATGAAGGATGTAAGTAATAAAGTCAATTCAATTCAATGACTCCACTATCTGTTCTGGTATTCAGGCTCCCATCCGCCCTGCAACTTCAGTTTAACATCCGCTAGCACTAGCAAGCATGACCACTAGGATATTAGTCCCCTTCTAGTTCTGTTCCCCTAACTAACGAATCCCCTATCAGCCCTTTGACTTTCCTGTGCCAGCTAATTCCCTGCCAACAGTTTCTAACGTGGTCTACCTGTTGTTGTGGGAGTTGGCCACAAGAGTACTCAGTGATGGCTATTTAACCTCATTCCCCTTCCTGACCATCACCCAGTTTCCTGTGTCCTGCATCTTGGGTGTAACTCACCTCTCTTCATGTCATATCTATCACCCCCTCCGACTCCCGAATGATCCGGAATTCATCCATTTCCAGCTCCAACTCCCTAACGTGCAGGGTTACAGGGAGTCAGGTATGTGAGGGTATCAGGGACACTGTAGTTCTCCCCTCCTTCCCACCAATGTCCCCTCTAATTTGTAATGACCAGTGTGTGCAAAAATCTTGTGCTGTACAATTCTTGCCCAGTGACAACAACATGTATAAACTGTATTTTATATAGAGAGCTATTCATTTCAACAGCAAGCAAATCACTGGCGATAAGAACTTTGATCTCCTCTGGGTTCGATCACGTTCATCTGCACTCTCACACAACCTATGTAGCAGGCCTATAGCAGGTAATGAAGGATTTTCTAACCAGAGCTTTTGCACACCGCCTATATGTGATTTTCTTGCTAAATGATGCTTGAAAAAGTCAGATTTCCAAATATCACTCCACTTCCTCCCACTTGTAAATTCTCCAGCAACTTTTGCATTGTCACGATACACACAGGTAACACCAGTTTCTGTATTGTACATAAATATTTCCCATGAACCCTCCCCCAGGTGACTGATGGTGGTGAACTCATTGATGGCAATGCCAATGAATAAGAAGGGAAGGGCAGTCGTCTGTCTCATTGGAGTCTGGCAGATTTGTGATGTGAAAGCTACTTGTTGTCAAGGGCAAAGGTGTTTGATACCATTATGTACCCAGAGAGAATGGGTCAAAACATGTCCTCGCGGGTAGAAAAGTCCAGAACAAGAGGAGGTAAAACAAGCAACACACACAAAGCTGGAGGAACTCAGCAGGCCAGGCAGCATTTATGAAAAATAGTACTAATGATGAGTTCCTCCAGCATTTTCTGCGTTTTGCTTGGATTTCTGCAGATTTTCTCTTGTTTGTCATTGGAATTAGAACAAAGGTGATTTTCTCAACTGCTGATGTAAAAGATTTTGTTCCCTCTCTCCGAGTTCCTAATCCTTGCATTTAGATAGCTGGAGCTCAGCTCTGTCTGAGAGATCCATCAGTTCCCATTCCCTCATCAGCCGGAAGCTCCCCGGGGCCCGTGTACGGATGGTGGGGCTGAGAGAGAGGGAAGAGAGCAGGACTGTCCCGGGATTGTGGGCCACGGCGCCCGCAGGTCACAACAATTGTCCCTCAGTCGGTGTTGAAAATAATCGCCCCGAGATACTCGCTTACCTGCGTCCGATCCTGCAGCCATGATCCTGAGGGCTATTGTGTACTGCGCGCATGCGTGATATTGCAAATCTAATCAACCTTTACGCCTGCGCATTTGAGCGGTGCTTCGGCGCCGGCGACGTGAACAAGGTGCCGTTAATAGTTTCGGCAACCACCGGTTCCATGTCCATACCTCAGTTTTTTTTTGTGTATATAGAAACCTCAGCAGCTGTTTTAGCGCAGAAAGCGGCTCCCATAAACAATACACACAATATCAAACTGTATGTACAATCCTCTTACAAAGGCAGATATAATACACAGCTGCAGTTGCTGGACATCGAGAGACGCACACACACAAAACGCAGGAGGAGCTCTGCAGTTCAGACAGTAACTAAGCAGAGTATACAGTCTAGGCATGCTGAAGGGGCTCGGCCTAAACGTTGTCCAGATATTCCTCTCCACATTTGCTGCCTGATCTGCTGATTTCCTCCAGTGTTTTGCATTTTTTTCAATCAGTTTCCAAATGTTTCTGATCTTTCATCTGTAGGAACATCCTGTGGGCCTGATTCCTCTTCCTCCTCCTCCTCGTAAACTCTAGACCCCATATCTCTCTGGAGCTCCAAAGCCCTGACTCAGGCTGGCAACCCTTTGGTTTCTGGCTCTGCTCCATCGAAGATTCACTCACTAGTCTGCTGTTAGACTTTAGAGGTGCATTGCAACAACCCAGCTGTCTAAAGCACAGTCCTTTGAAATGAGTGAAAATGACACAAAACGTTCAAAAGAGCAGGGAAGAAGTTTAACCACCTTAGTCTGGAGCCCTGGGGAATGTCAAAACCACACTGAGCTCATCGTCGTATTCAAGCTAGAGAAAGTCATGCAGGAAATCCATACAGGTGATGATGAGAGATATTGGTCGTGGAATAGCTGGAGGCTTTTTTCCCCACGACTGAAATGGCTAACACAAGGGGGCATAGCGTTAAGGTGTTTGGAAGTAGTTGCAAGAGAGTTGTCAAAGGTAATGCTTTTACATGAACAGTGGTGGGTGGATGCAATGCACGGCCAGTGACGGTGGTGGAGGCGGATACGACTGAGTCTTTTAAGAGTTTAGATAGGTACATGGAGCTTAGGAAAATAGAGGGCTACCTGTGGGTAATTCTAGGTGGTTTCCAGAGCAGGTTACATGGTGTGGCACAACATTGTGGGCTGAACAGCCTGTAATGTGCTGCAGATTTCTATGATTCTATAAAATTCAAGGGAAATCTCTTCTCCCACGGAGTGGTGACTAGTTCCAACTCATCATCACAGGGAGAGAGAGAGAGAGGAACGTCAGAGATGGATTTTAAAATATGGAACAGAAACATGGGCAGGGACCAGATGGACTGAGTGGCCTCTCTAGTGTACAGTGTGAGTGTGGTAGAGAGAGTAAGTACTTGTGACACGGGATTTGACACAGAACTGATTTATCTTTCACAGATCCACGATGTTAATCACTGGTCTAGTTTAAAGCTTATAACAGCAGAACAGGCTCCTCCAATGCTCAGTGACCAGGGTTCAGTCCTGGGTGCGATGAACAGCCACAAGAACTGCAGAATCTGACAGCAACAGTCCCTCATGAACCTGATCGAGTTAGATAGGTTTTTACAGAGTAAGGGAATCAAGGGTTATGGGGAAAAGGCAAGTAGATGGAGCAACTTGCTGGATGATCTTGCATCCAGCATCATTTTTCAGTGGTCCAATATCCATGTCCACCTCTCTTTTACACTACATGTAGCTGAAGGAAAATTTGGTATACTCTTTAATATTACTGGCTAGCTCACCTATGTGTTCCATCTTTTCCTTCTTAATTATTTTAGTTGCATCCTGTTGGTTTTTAAAAGCTTCCCAATCTTGGAGGAGGAGAAGATGGCAGCAATCCAGTGAACGATATCTGTAATCTGTCAGGTAGGGTGCCGTGCACAATTCTGATTTGATGGAGACAGACGTGAGAGAACGGAGGAACATCTGGAGAAACTTCTGTGATGCCTTTTTTGCTGCTGCTGTTACTGTGTGGTGCTGAATCTCCGGAGGGGAAGGCCCCGAGTCCTCGGCTTTGCTTGCTGCTCGGCGGCCGGGATGGGGTCGAGGCGCTCGGCAGAGATGGTGCTCGATGCTCGGTGTCGAAGGGCTCGTTGGAGGCTCGAATTTTTCGGATGGACACAGAGTCGGCTGGGGTCGGATGCTTCCAATGCATCAACAGTTGTCGGTGCCTGGAGGTTTATGACAGAGAGGGTTCCTCACTTCTGCCGCCTGCTATCAGGACTATTGGGAGTCGATGGGAACTTTGCATCTGTTTTTTTTTACCATTCCCATGGTCTGCTCTTTATCAAATTATGGTATTGCTTTGCACTGCTGTAACTATATGTTATAATTATGTAGTCTTGTCAGTGTTAGTCTTTGGTTTGTCCTGTTTTATTTTGTGGTATCACTCCGGAGGAACATTGTATCATTTCTTAATGCATGGATGCAGTTCTGAGCATCCTCATAATCTAATCTAATCCTCTAACTTCCCAGTAATTTTTGCTGTATGCCCTCTCTTTGGTCTTTATGTTGCCTTTGATTTCTTTTATCAGCCACGGTTTTGTCACCTGACCTTCAGAATACTACTTCCTCTTTGTGATGTGTATATCCTGTGCCTTCCGAATTCCTTCCAGAAATTCCAGCCATCACTGCTCTGTTTTCATCCCTGCCCATGTTCTTTTCAAATTAAATTTTGACCAATTCTTCTCTCTTGCTCTCAAATTCTCTTTATTCCACATCCAACTTCAGCCTCTCCTTCTCTAATGTCCGGGTGAATTGGATTATATTAAGATCACTTGCCCCGAAGGGATCTTTGATCTTAAGTGACCTAATTAATACCGGTTCATTACAACACCCAATCCAGAATAGGTGATCCCCAAGTGGGCTCAACCATGAGCTGCTCTAAAAAAGCATCTTGTAGGCATTCTAGGAATTCCTCCTCGAGACCAACACCATCCTAATTTTCCTAATCACCTGCATGACAATCCCCCATGACTATTGTAACATTGTCCTTTTGTCATGCACTTTCTATCTCCCATTGTAATTTGTGGACCACATACTCACTACTGTTTGGGGGTCTCTGTACAATTCCCATCAGGGATTTTTTTTTTACATTTGCTGTTCCTTAATTGTACCCACAGAGATTCTACACCTTCCAGCCCTTTGCCACCCCTTTCTAATGATTTTATTTCATATTTTACCAACAGAGCCACGCAACCCAACTACCAGCTTGCTATTTCAAGAAACATACAAGTATCTGTGAAACAAGAGGATCTGCAGATGCTAGAAATCTAGAGAACTACACACAAAGTGCTGGAGGAGCTCAGCATGTCAGGCAGCATCTATGGATGGGAATCAACATTTCGGGCCAAGACCCTTCTTTGGGACTCCTGATACCCACGTATCTGGAAAATCAACAAGCAAATACAATAGAAAGTAGTGCAAAATCGAGAAAACCTTTGACAAAATTTAGTTCAAGGCTGAAAAAAAAACCTGCCAAACAGAGCTGAATAGTTAACAAATACAACAAAGGCAATAAACAGTTTCACCAATACCGACATTGACTTTTTTAATGAAAATATCTTGGTCCCATTTCAATCAGTAAAATTTACAAAGATAAATAACAACTGAAATGACAACTTTAGAAAAGACTATTTAAACTCAACCCACTTAGATTAACACTACCTTGGACAAAAGGAGGAAGAGAAAAAACACACATGAAAAAAAAAATCACACAACAGTCAGATAAAACTTCTAGGTATATATTTCCATCAAAAATGAACAGGATTCAACGCTCCATGTGTGTATATGCAATCGTGATAAGAAATTCAGACCAGAAAATTTTAATGAGAGGCCAACTCAGAGAAATGAATCATCACTATGGAAGAAAACATTAACGGTGGAATGAGTATGACCCTCCATGGGAGACATCCCAATGATCTGAGCAGACGACATGGTGACAAGGAAGCATCGAGCACCTGACTGAGAGTTGGAGACCTCTTTCCAGAAACAGAGGGGGTCCTTGCAGAAATACAGGACAAGGTGGTTAACAAAAGGAAGAAAAATTGAAAATACATGAAATATAAACAAGCAAGACAGTAAGTGCAGAAAATGCTAAGAGAAACCAGACACAATCCAACACATTGCAGGATCCTGCAGCAGTTTAACTCAATCTGATTACTTACAAAGGTACAATCAAGTGGCAAATATCACTCACCAAATTCTTGCTTTAAAGTACCTACTCATGAATGACCACCATAACTTCATAAAGGCACCATAAATTGAAGCCTGATCCAGTTTTACAGTCAAAATCTTACAAATTATATGATAATCAACACATTATTTCAGATAGGACAATCCATAATAACCATCCAGATATAATATGACAGAATAAACAAGCAGGAACAACTCGCTCAATAGATAAAACCATTCCCAACACACACATGTTCCTTGACCAGTGGAGCACCTCACCACAGGTATTATTTGTGTCGTCCGTCAGACAAACAAAAGATTTTCTCTGTCAATCAGCTTCCAAATGTTGCTACTCTGTCATTCGTTGACATGCCCCGAGCCCCAAACTCTGTCCTGTGCAGACCTGCCTCTGATTTCTGACCCTGCTCCATTGAATGTCCAACTGATGGTTTCCCATTCTGCTTTCAGTCTTTAGAGGACAGTGGTGTTTTCTAACAACCCTTTAGAAGCAGGGAAAATGACCCATAATGTGGAAATGAGTCGTAATTAAGGAGGTTAACTACCAGTGTTATTCTTCCTCAGTCCAGAGATTTCAGTGGGAAGAACATCTCAGACAGAACTGCAGTCAGCTCAACTTCTTCGGTCTGCAGAAAATTCAAGGAAAACCTTTTCACCCACAGAGTGGTGACTGTTTGGAACCCATCACCACAGGGAGAGTGAGAGATGAACAACAGGGGAGGATTTAAAAGGACTGTCGTGGAACAGAATCACTGGCAGGGTCCAGCCGGCCTGAGCTGACTCTCTACTGTACACTAGGTATATTATAAATTTACTAAGTACCGGAGACAGAGTTCAAAATAGAACTGATTTATTTGTCTCAGATCCAGATTATTAAACTCCAGTCCCATTAAAGGTGAATATGCAGCAGAAGAAACTCCTCCCATGCCCAGTGACCAGGGTGCAGAACTGGGTGTGGTGACCAGCAGCAATAATTGCAGAGTTCAGCACCGACAGTCACTCTCCAAATTGCATTCAGCAACGGTGATGGACAAATATCCAGCACGAAGCTTTTTGAAACATTCTCCCCAGTGTGAACCCGGTGATGTGTCACAAGGTTAGATGACTGAGTGAATCCCTTCTCACATTCACAGCAGGTGAACCACCTCTCCCCACTGTGAACTGAATGATGCACATTTGGTGAAGATGGCTAAGAGAATCTCTTCCCAAAGTCTGAGCCGGTGATTGGCCTCTACCCAGGGTGAACTCGCTGGTGTCTCAGTAGATCAGATGGCCGTGTGAATTCCTTCTCACATTCACAGCAGGTGAACGGCCTCTCCCCAGTGTGAACTCGCTGGTGTGTCAGTAATTTGGATGACCAAGTGAATCCCTTCCCACATTCACAGCAGGTGAATGGCCAGTCCCCGGTGTGAACTGACTGGTGTGCCAGTAGTTTGGATGACCGAGTGAATCCCTTCCCACATTCACAGCAGGTGAATGGCCACTCCCCGGTGTGAACTGACTGGTGTGCCAGTAGTTTGGAAGACTGACTGAATCCTTTCCCACATTCTGAGCAGGTGAACCGCCACTGCCCAGTGTGAACTGACTGGTGTTCCAACAGGGTGGATGATTCAGTGAATCGCTTTCCACAGTCTAAGCAGGTGAACGGCTTCTCCCCAGTGTGAACTGACTGATGTATCAGTAGCTGAGATGACTGAGTGAATCCCTTCCCACAGTCCGAGCAGGTGAATGGCCCCTCCCCAGTGTGGACTCGCTTGTGAGCCATTAGGTCAGATGACCGAGTGAATCCTTCCCCACAAATTCAGCAGATGAACAGCCTCTGCCCAGTGTGAACTGACTGGTGTGTCCACAGGTGGGAAGACCAACTGAATCCCTTCTCACACACAAAACAGGTGAATGGCCTTATCCAGTGTGAACTTGCTGACGTACCTTCAGTTGAGATGACTGAGTGAATCCATTCCTGCTGTCTGAGTAGATGAACGGCCTCTCCGCTCTGTAAAATGACGGGTGTGCCAGTCAGTCAGATGATCCACGTGAATCCCTCCCCACAGTCTGAGCAGGAAGGATGGTCAGTTGAATCCCTTGCTCCACTTCTTAAATATCTAGACAGAGACAGCAAAACTGGCGTGCTGCGTTCAAGATTCCCACATTCCGTCATGTTTAACCTGTAAAAAGATTTACAGAATCCATCAATGGGTGAAGGATTTCAGATGAGATCACTTGATTTGCCAAGGAATGATCTGACAACACACTGTTACAGTGAGGTTCAACCCAAGTTGGAGAGAGAAATCATCTTCTAACCGGGCACAGTGCTGGTATCTGGAATGATCATCAAACTCTCTGATGCTCTTCCTGTCTCTTTAAGTATGGGGCATTTCTGCCATCTCCAATCTGTGGCCTGGCTCAGTTTGACTCTCTCCATTGGTATTATTCCCTGTTCCCACTGAGCTGCATGGGTGCCTGGCCCCAGGATAACTGAAACACTCTCACGCAAATAGCCTTTGTTGACGTGCAGCTGGGATTTTCTTTTAGGTACTGTTAATTTTAAAGTGCCGCAGTTTTAACGCCATGTAAATATCTCCTACTCAGATGTATGGTTGGTCTGCACAGCCGTTAAAAGGAATTAGAGTGAATATTGGTATAATTTAAAGTTCTTGTCACAGTCATAGAAAAGTAGAACACAGAAACAGGCCCTTTGGCCCATCTAGTTTGTGCTGAACTATTTAAACTTTCTACACCCATACCCCTACCATCCAGGTACCTATACAAACCTCTTAAGTGTTGAAATTGAGCTTGCATGCACCACTTGTGCTAGCTGCTCATTCCACACCTGGTTAACCGTCTGTGTGAAGATGTTTCCCCTCTTGTTCCCCTTAACGCTTCACCTTTCACTCTTAACCCACGGCCTCTGGTTGTAGTCCCACCCAATCTCAGTGGTAAAAGCCAGCTTGCATTTACCCTATCTATAACCCTCATAATTGTGTTATAACTCCATCAAATCTCCCCTCAATCTTCTGCGTTCCAAGTAATAAAGTCCTGACATGTTCAATCTTTCTTTATGACCCAAGTTCTCCAGACCTGGCAACATCCTTGTGAATTTTCTCTGAACTCTTTGAACCTCTTTTACATCTTTCCTGCAGGTTGGTGACCAAAACTGCGCACAATACTCCAAATTAGGCCTCACCAATGTCTTGTACAACATCAACATAACATCCATCTACTCAGTACTTTGGTTTTAAAGGGCAATGTGCCAAAATCATTCTTTCCATTCCTATTGAACTGTGACACCACTTTCAGTGAATTATAGACCTGTATTCCCAGATCCCTTTCTTCAACAACACATCTCAGTGCCCTACCAGTCACTGTGTAAGATCTACCCTGGTAGGTCCTACCAAAGTGCAACACCTCGCACTTGTCTGCATGAACTTCCATTTTCCATTTCTCTACCCATTTTTCCAGCGGGTTCAGATCGCATTGCAAGCCATGATAGTATTCCTCGCACTACACCCCTAGTCTTGGTTTCATCCACAAATTTGCTGATCCAGCTAACCATGTTATCATCCAGATTACTGATATAGATAACAAACAACAACAGATCCAGCACTGATCCCTGTGACACACCACTAGTCACAGGTCTCCAGTCAGAGAGGCAACCATCTGCTACCACAGTCTGGCTTCTCCCAAAGACAGTGTCTCATCCAATTTACTATCTCATCTTGAATGCTGAGTGACTGAACCTTCTTTCTAACCTCCCATATGAGATTTTGTCAAGTGCCTTGCTAAAGTCCATGTAGACAACATCCACTGCCTTGCCTTCATCCACTTTCCTGATAACTTCCTCAAGAGACTCTATTAGATTGGTGAGACATGAACTACCATGCACAAAGCCATGCTGTCTATCCTTAATCAGTCGACATCTATCCAAATACTTATATACCCGGTTCCTGCACATACGTTCCAATAACTTTCACACTACTGATGTCAAGCTCACCAATGTAGAATTTCCTCGTTTATTATCAGAGCCTTTCTTGAACAGCGGAACAACATTGGCTGTCCTCCAATCCTCCAGTACCTCACCTGTCACTGAGGATGATCTAAATATCTGTACCTGGGCTCCAAAAATTTCTGCACTTGTCTTCCGCAGGGTCCCAGGGAATAACTTGTCAGGCACTGGGGATTTATCCATGGTAATTTGCCTTGAGACAGCAAACACCTCCACCTCTGTAATCTGTACAGGGTCCATGAAGTTGATGCTGCTTTGCCTCACTTCCATAAAGCCTGTGACCATCTCCCATGTAAATATGGCTGCGAAAAAAAGTCTCCCCCATCTATTTTATCTCCTCATATGGATTACCATTTTGATCTTCCAGAGGATTAATTTTGTCCCTTGCAATCTTTTTGCTCTTAACATATTTGCAGAGTCCCTGAAGATTCTCCTTCACCTTGTCTGCTGGGGCAACCTCATGCCTTCTTTTATTTCTTTCATAAGTGTTCACTTGAATTTCCTGTATTTCTATTTGTTCCTATCTGCCTGTACCTGATATGCACCTCCTTTTTATTGATCTGGGAGATGAAAGCCCAAGGGGTGATAGAGCTGCATGGTGGGAGGTGGGGGAAGGGGGAGATAAACTAAAGTTGCAGGGAGAATGGAAGCATGAATGACAGAACAGATAGTGGAGGGGTTGTGGAGACAGATGTTGTTCAGTCCTCAGACAAAGTCAGGAATGAAAAAGTTGAGCATGGTGCAGTGAATATGCTCAATCCTGTATATTTCAATACAGGGAGCAGCATTGGAAAGGCAGATGTGTTCACGGCATGGAACAACACTGGAATTATGACACTAGGATCTGACAACTATGGACTGGGACAGGCTGCTTTATGACAAAGGTGTGCTCGGTAAATGAGAGGCCTTCAAAGCGAAATTTTGAAAGTACAATGCAGGTTTGTTCTTGTCAGAATAAAACGTAAAGTTAGAAACTGTATCTCTTGGTTTTCAAGAGGTATTGAGACCCTGGTGAAGCACAAAATGGAGTTGCATAACAGAGATAGGCAGGTAGATTCTTCTGGAGTATAAGAAATGCAAGAGAGCAAGTAAGAAATAAATCAGGATGGCTAAAAGAAGGCATGAGATTGCCCATGCAGAAAAGATGAAGGATAACCCTCAGGGGTTCTACAGATAGATTGAGAGCAAAAGTATTGCAAGGCACACAGTTGGTCCTCTGGAAGACCGGAATGGCAATCCACGTGTGGAAGCAAAGCAGGTGGGGGAGATCTTAAATATTTTTTTTCTTCTCTGTTTACTTAGGAGATGGACACAGGGTCTACGGGAGTGTGGAAGAGCAGTATTAAAATCGTGGACCCTGCACAGATTAAAGAAGAGGAGATGCTTGCTATGCTGAGGCAGATTAGGGTGGATAAATCTCCAGGGCATGACAAGGACCTTGGACCCTACGGGAGGCAAGTGTAGAAATTGACAGGGCCCGAGAAGAAATAATTAAATCATCCTTAGTGACGGGGGAGTTATCAGAGGATTGTAGGAGAGCCAAAGTGATTTTGCTGTTCAACATGGAACATAGAAATCTACAGCATATTCCAGGCCATTCAGCCCACAATGTTGTGTCAACCATGTAACTTACTCGAGAAACTGTCTAGAATTTGCCTAGCGCATAGCCCTCTATTTTTCTAAGCTCCACGTACCTATCTAAGGGACTGTTAAAAGACCCTATTGTATCTGCCTCGACCACCGCTGCTGGCAGTGAATTCCACGCACCCACCACTCTCTGTGCAATAAAACATACCCATGATATCCCCTCGGTACCTATTTCCAAGCACCTTAAATCCATGCCCTCTCGTGTTAGCCATTTTAGCTCTGGGAGAAACCTCTGGCTATCCACACGATCAATGCCCCTCATCATCTTATACACCTAAAAAAGGCTCTAGGCATAAATAAGGAAATTATACATTGCTTTGAGGATTTTTTGGAAGTATATAAAATTAGGAAGGTGTCGATAGGGTACAAGCAAGCAGCTTTTTCCACTGATGTTGGGTGGGATGACAACCAGAGGTCAGGGGTAAGTGGCCCATCTAACGAAAATTTAATGGGAACATGTGGGAAACCTCTTCCCTGAATTGAATGTGAAAGTATGGAATGAGATGCCAGCACAAGTGGTGCACGTGAGCTCGATTTCACCATCTAAGAGAAGTTTGGATAGGTACCTGGATGGTAGGGTTATGGACGGCTATGGTCCCGGTGCAGGTCATTGCATCAGACAGCTTAATGTTTTCAGCATTGTCTAGACGGGACAAATGGCCTGTCTCTGTACTGAACTTTCACATGATTCTTTGACAGAGAAGCTGGCCAAACTTGATTGGAAGGGGAAACTGGTATTAATTCATGCTGATACAACTGCATTTCCATGTTATATTGACTGTCCTATCTACAAACGACTTAGTATAAATTACTACAAATTGCACATTGCACATTCAGACGGAGACAAAACGTAAAGATTTTTACTCCACAGGTATATGAAAGATATAAATAATAAAGTCAATTCGATTCACCCTCTCCACTCTCTGTTCTGTCATTCTGGCTCCCATTCCCCGTGCAACTTTAGTTCAACCAGCCACCCACCACTCCCCCCCCCAAACACTAGCAACAGCAAGACTTACCACTAGGATATTAGTCATAGTCATACTTTATTGATCCCGGGGTAAATTGGTTTTCGTTACAGTTGCACCATAAATAATTAAATAGTAATAGAACCATAAATAGTTAAATAGTAATATGTAAACTATGTCAGGAAATAAGTCTAGGACCAGCCTACTTGCTCAGGGTGTCTGACCCTCCAAGGGAGGAGTTGTAAAGTTTGATTGCCACAGTTAGGAATGTCTTCCTATGATGCTTTGTGTTGCATATCGGTGGAATGAGTTTCTGGCTGAATGTACTCCTGTGCCCACCCAGTACATTATGTAGTGGATGGGAGACATTGAACAAGATGGCATGCAACTTGGACAGCATCCTCTTTTCAGACACCACTGTGAGAGAGTCCAGTTCCATCCCCACAACATCACTGGCCTTACGAATGAGATTGTTGATTCTGTTGGTGTCTGCTACCCTCAGCCTGCTGCCCCAGCACACAACAGTAAACATGACAGCACTGGCCACCACAGACTCGTAGAACATCCTCAGCATCGTCTGGCAGATGTTAAATGACCTCAGTCTCCTCAGGAAATAGAGATGGCTCTGACCCTTCTTGCAGACAGTCTCAGTGTTCTTTGACCAGTCCAGTTTATTGTCAATTCGTATCCCCAGGTATTTGTAATCCTCCACCATGTCCACACTGACCCCCTGGATGGAAACAGGGGTCACCGGTAGCTTAGCTCTCCTCAGGTTTACCACCAGCTCCTTAGTCTTTTTCACATTAAACTGCAGATAATTCTGCTCACACCATGTGACAAAGTTTCCTACCGTAGCCCTGTACTCAGCCTCTTCTCCCTTGCTGATGCATCCAACTATGGCAGAGTCATCCGAAAACTTCTGAAGATGACAAGACTCTGTGCAGTAGTTGAAGTCCGAGATGTAAGTTTTGAAGAGAAAAGGAGACAAGACAGTCCCCCGTGGAGCCCCAGTGCTGCTGATCACTCTGTCGGACACACAGTGTTGCAAGCACACGTACTGTGTTCTGCCAGTCGGGTAATCAAGAATCCATGACACCAGGGAAGCATCCACCTGCATCGCTGTCAGCTTCTCCCGCAGCAGAGCAGGGCGGATGGTGTTGTATGCACTGGAGAAGTCAAAAAACATGACCCTCACAGTGCTCGCTGGCTTGTCCAGGTGGGCGCAGACATGGTTCAGCAGGAAGATGATGGCATCCTCAACTCCTGATCGGGGCTGGTAGGCGAACTGGAGGGGGTCTAAGTGTGGCCTGACCATAGGCTGGAGCAGCTCCAGAACATGTCTCTCCAGGGTCTTCATGATGTGGGAGGTCAATGCCACCGGTCTGTAGTCATTGAGGCCGCTGGGGCGGGGCGTCGCGTCTTTGGCACAGGGACGAGGCAGGACGTCCTCCACAGTACAGGAACCCCCCGGAGCCTCAGGCTCATGTTGAATACATGGCGAAGTACTCCACATAGCTGAGGGGCACAGGCTTTGAGCACCCTGGTACTGACACCATCCGGTCCTGCAGCCTTGCTTGGGTTGAGATGTTTCAGCTGTCTTCTCATCTGTTCAGCTGTGAAGCCCACCATGGTGGTTTTGTGTGGGGAAGGGGTATAGTCATGAGAGCAGGGTGGGGGACTGTGAGGAGGGGTAGGAAGGGAGAGTGGAATATGTGTTGGTTGGGGGCCGACAACAGATGGCTCATGTTGGGGATGGGCAGGGATCACAATGTCAAATCTGTTAAAGAAGAGTTTAAGTTCGTTGGCCCTGTCCACACTGCCTTCCACTCCTCTGTTGCTAGTTTGCCGGAACCCAGTGATGGTCCTCATCCCCCTCCAGACCTCTCTCATGTTGTTCCTCTTATGAACATATAAAATCATTGCAACACACCAATATCACTGAATCAGTGGGAGCCCTGGGCTTGTTTCCCTGCAACAAGACGGTGCCATTGAGGGGTGATGGGAGACAGTGATACTCGAAGGGAGTTCCTTATGTCCAGTCTATTCTGCAATTTAGTTTTCATTGCATTCATTGCAGAGATATGTTGCAAATGGAATCAATGTTTTCAGTGCTTTCTTGGCTATCAGGATATTCAGCCTTGACTTTGATCCAGAATGCTGGCAGAGGTGTTATGTCAAACATACTTTTCAGCCCGCCGTCCTTTGCAAGCTCGAAGAGTTGATCTCCTTCCCGCGCTGACATGGTTGACGTGAGGGTAATAACCTCGTGTGCGTTCAAGTTCAACAGTGGGCGTGACAGGGAATGCAGCTGACTCATATTGCCAAATCATGTTGTTTCCTCGCGGCCCGGTAGCGCATGCTTTGCAGCCCAGTACTGGTCCCCGGCCCGGTGGTTGGGGACTGCTGATTTAGAGAATGGAGGACTGAGAGGTGAACACATTGAAATGCACAGCTCTCCTCAGGTCTACCACCAGCTCCTTAGTCTTTTTTCACATTATACTATCATTTTCCACTATCAGCCCTTTGAATTCCCTCTGCCAGGTAGTGTCCCCCGACAGTTTCTAAAGTGGTCCACCTGTTGTTGTGCAGGTTAGCAACAAGAGTACTCTGCAATGGCTATTTAACCTCATTCCCGCTCCTGACTCTCACCCAGTTTCCTGTGTCCTGCACCTTGGGTGTAACTCACCTCTCTTCATGTCATATCTATCACCCCCTTCAACTCCCAAATGATCTGGAGTTCATCCATTTCAAGTTCCAACTCCCTAACATGCAGGGTTACAAGCTGCAGCTGGATGCCCATCTTGTAGGTGAGGGTGTCAAGGACACTGGAATCTCCCCACTTTCCCACTAATGTCCTCTCTAATTTGTAATGACCACTGTGCCAAAAAATCTTGTGCTGTGCAATTTTTATCCAGTGATAACAACATGTGCACACTGAATTTTAAATAGAGAGGTATTTATTTTAACAGTTAGCAAATCACTGTTAATAAGATTTCCTCTGGGTTTGATCAAGTTCATCTGCACTCTCACACAACCTATACAGCAGGCTTGTAGAGGGTGATGAAGGATTTTCTTACCAGACCTTTTGCACACCATACATATCTGATTTGCTTGCTAAATGATGTTTTAAAAAGTTAGATTTCCAAATATCACTCCAGTTCCACCCACTTGCAAATTCGCCAGCAACTTTTGCATTCCCACAATACACACAGATAATACCAGTTTCTGTATTGTACATAAATCTTTCCCCTGAACCCTTCCCCAGGTGACTGACGGCCAATGAATATGAAGGGAAGGGCAGTAGTCTGTTTCATTGGAGTCTGGTACATTAGTGATGTGAAAGCTACTTGTTGCCCAGGGCAAAGGTGTGATATCATTATGTACCCAGAGAGAATGGGTCAAATCATGTTCTCACGGGTAGAAAGGTCCAGAACAAGAGGAGGTAGAACAAGCAACACACACAAAATGCTGGAGGAACTCAGCAGGCCAGGCAGCATCTATGGAAAAGAGTACTAATGCTGAATTCCGGCATTTTGTGTGTGTTGCTTGGATTTTCAATATCTGCAGATTTTCTCCTGTTTGTGATTGGAGGCAGAACAAAGGTGATTTTCTCAACAGCTGATGAAAAAGATTGTTTTCCCTTTCTCCGAGTTCCCAATCCTTGCATTTAGACAGCTGGAGCTCAGCTCTGTCTGAGAGATCCATCGGTTCCCATTCCCTCATCAGCCGGAAGTTCCCCGGGGCCCGTGTACGGATCGTGGGGCTGAGAGAGAGGGAAGAGAACAGGACTGTCCCGGGATTACGGGCCACGGAGTCCGGAGCCCACAGCAACTGTCCCGAATTCGGTGTTGAAAATTCCCACCCGCAGCCAGGGAATATCTCTTACCTGGAGCAGACTTCTCTGAGCCTTTGCATACTGCGCGCAAGCGCATTATTCGGCAACAGCCGCAACCCTGACGCCTGCGCATTCGATCGGTGCTTCAGCGAACATTGCTGCGCAGAGCTTTCTGGGTAATCAGGGTGCCATTAAAAGTTTCTGTAAGCATTGGTTCCATGTCCATACCTCAGGTTTTTTTTTTGTGTAGAAAACTCAGCAGCTCTTTTACTGAAGACAGCAGCTCCCATAAACGATGCACTTAATATCAGCAAACTTTCCGCGTGTCTAATGCCAAAGTAGAACTATCATGTTTGTTGTTGCGTGCTGGGGCAGCAGGCTGGGGGTAGCAGACACCAATGGAATCAACAAGCTCATCCGAAAGGCCAGTGATGTTGTGGGGAGGGAACTGGACTCTCTCATGGTGGTGTCTGAAATGAGGATGCTGTCTAAGTTGCACGCCATCTTGGTCAATGTTTCCCATCCACTATATAATGTACTGGGTGGGCACAGGAGTACATTCAGCCAGAGACTCATTCTACCGAGATGCAGCACAGAGCGTCATAGGAAGTCATTCCTGCCTGTGGCCATCAAACTTTAGAACTCCTCCCTTGGAGGGTCAGACACCCTGAGCCAATAGGCTGGTCCTGGACTTATTTCATAATTTACTGGCATAATTTACATATTACTATTTAACTATTTATAGTTCTATTAATTATTTATGGTGCAACTGTAACAAAAAACAATTTCCCCCGGGATCAATAAAGCATGACTGACTATGACTATACGAGGAGGCAAAATAGATAGGATAGATTTTACATAGCATGCTGGAAAAACTCTGCAGTTCAGGCAGCAACTAAGCAGAGGGGTACACAGTCTAGGCATGCTGAAGGGGCTCGGGCTAAACATTGTCTATTTATTCCTCTCCACATCTGCGGCCTGATCTGTTGATTTTCTCTTGTATTTTGCAGAAATTAACCACTTTTTTTTTCAATTAAACAGTTACAGAATGTTTCAGATCTTTCATTTGAGCCACATCCTGCTGCTCTGATTCCTCTTCCTCCTCTTCCTTGTAAACTCTAGTTCCCATCTCTTTCTGGAGCCCCAAAGCCCTGATTCAGGCTGGTAACTCTTTGGTTTCTGACTCTACAGCATCGAAGATTCACTTGCTCGTCTGCTGTCAGACTTTAGAGACGCAATGCAGCTGTCTGAGGCACAGTCCTTTGAATGAGTGAAAATGACACAAAACGTTAAAAAGAGCAGGGAAGAAGGAGCTTAACCACCTTAGACCAGAGCCCTGAAGAACGTTAAAACCACAGTGAACTCATCGTTTTATTCAATCTGGAGAGATGCCTGCAAGAAATTCTTTATTTTCAAATATTTTCATTGTTATATTATACAAAAGAAATAACATGAGCACATTGAAGTAACACCTACAATGTCTCAAAAAAGACATTATCTTAAAGATTGAAAAAAAATTGTGATAACAAAAATCCTTCTAAGCAGAAAAAGTGAGGAAAAAAAAAGAACCCATTAGGTGTACAACCCCGGAGTCATACGTCATGCAAAAAGCTTCTAAAAGTAAACATCAAACCACCAGCAAGAAAAGAAAATATACTAAAAAAATTACAATTAGATCGTGGAAAAAATCTATCAATTAGCTCAAATAATAATAACAAGCAAATGAGCCCCACCTTTTCTCAAAATCAAATAAAGGTTCAAAGGTTCGACTTCTAATTTTCTCCAAACTAAGACAGAGCATCACTTGAGAGAACCATTGTGATAAAGTGGGAGCTGATGTATCCTCCCACTTCAACAAAATGGACCCCTAGCTATCAATGTAACAAATGCAATAACATTTTGGTCAGACACAGAAATACCATGAATATTTTGAGGAATTATTCCAAAAAGCACAGTTAATTTATTAGCTTGTAGATTGATTTTAAGTGCTTTAGAAATTGTTGTAAAAACCGACTTTCAGAACTGTTCCAATATAGAACAAGACCAAAATACATGTACCAGTGTAGCTATCTCAGTTTTACGTCTATCTCAATGACTATCATTAGAAAAGATTTTAGAAAGTTTCTCCTTTGTCAAATGATAACAAGGTACAGTTTTAAATTGAATCAATGAATGGCTAGCACAAATTGAAGAAGAGTTAACCAACTTCAAAATCCGCACCCAATCCTCCATCATAAAAGTCAAATTAAGTTCCTTTTCCCAATCCTGTTTAATCTTAGATAAAGGACGCTTATCCCATTGTAATAATAAATTATAAATTCTTCCAATAGAAATCTTGATCGAAGGGTTCATACTCATAATAGTATCTAACAGGTCAGCTTCCAATATGTAAGGAAAATTACTTAAATATTTTTGTAAAAAATGTCTAACTTGAAGGTATTGCAGAAAGTGTGAGTATGAAAGAGAATATTTATCAATTAATTGTTCAAAAGACATCGATATATCTTCTTTAAATAAATCCAAAAAAGAATTAATACCTTTATTTTCCCAAAGTAAAAAAAAATGGATCACTCAAAGAAGGCTTATAAAAGTAATTTCGATAAATTAATCTACAAAGTTTAAATTTTTTAAGATTAACAAAATGCAGAACTGGAGCCAAATTTGTGAAGAATACTTAATCACAGGATATAGGTTTAAATTAACAACTTTAGCTAATTGCATAGGTAAAGCAGCTCCCAATAACGAGGTTAAATAAAACTGTTTTACAACTTTCAGTTCCAGGTCTACCCAAATTGGCCGATCACTCTTATCAACCCAATATAACCAAAAAGACATATATCACACATTAACAGTCTAATAATACATTCTTAGATTAGGCAAAGCAAGACCTCCATCCTTTTTCAATTTTTGTAAGTGACATTTACTAATTCTTGGTCTTTTATTATTCCAAATAAAAGATGAAATAATAGAATCAATCCAATCAAAAAACTTCCTAGTAAAAAAACAGGAATATTCTGCAAGAAATATATATATTTTTGTAAAATCATCATTTTAACTATATGAATACGACAAACAAGTGAAAATGTAAGTGGACTCCATCTACTAAATAAATACTTCATAGAGCCTACTAAAGGAACAAAATTGGCTTTATAAAGATCCTTATAATTCTTAGTAATTATAATACTTAAATATCTAAAAGAATCTGTGATCTTAAAAGGAGTATTATCATATATAGAGACGGAATCATTTAAAGGAAACAATTCACTTTTACCAAAATTTATTTTATATCCTGAAAAACCTCCAAATTCATTAAATAATTTTAGCAAGGCAGGAATAGATTTGTTAGGATTAGACATATAAACCAATAAAGCATCAACGTAAAGAGAGATCTTATGCATAGTCTCATTCACAAAAATTCCATGGATATTTTTAGCCTCACGAAGAGCAAAAGGGGTTCTAATATTAAATTAAACAACAAAGGACTTAATGGACAGCCTTGCCTTGTCCCCCGTGAGAGCTGAAAAAAAGGAGACCTACAATTGTTAGTGACAACGGTAGCAATAGAGGCTTTATATATCATTTTAATCCAATTATTAAAATTCACACCAAAGCCAAATTTCTCTAAAACATTGAATAAATATTTCCATTCCACTCGATCGAACGCTTTTTCAGCATCCAAAGATACAACACATTGTGGAGTTTTAAAAGAGGATGAATATATAATGTTAAATAGTCTCCGAACATTTGAAAAAGAATAGCGACCCTTTATGAAGCCTGTTTGATCTTTAAAAATAATTTTACTCAAAATATTCTCCAACCGATTGGCCATTATCTTTGACAAAATCTTAGCGTCAACATTCAGTAATGAAATAGGTCTATATGAAGCACAGTCAGTGGGATCTTAATCTTTTTTAAGAATTAAAGAAATAGAGGCCTCATAAAAAGTAGAGGGTAAGTCACCTTTCACAAAAGAATCCTTAAACATTTCCAACATATACGGAGAGAGCAACGTTCAAGTTTTTTTTTATATTCTACAGGACAGCCATCGAGTCCTGGGGACTTAACAGATTTCATTGAAAAAATAGCTTTATGAATTTCGGCTTCAGTAATTTGAGCATCGAGAGTCTTTTGATCCTCAGCCGAGATTTTAGGAAAAACAACATTTCGTAAAAAAAAAAGCATTCATTTTAGAGGAATCTAACGGACATTGAGATTTATATAGCTCAGCATAAAAATCTTAAGAAAAATTTTATTAATTTCTTCATATTCCTGAGCTAAGGTACCATCTTTCCTACGAATTTTCATGATTTGTCTTTTGGCTGCAGCCAGTTTAAATTGAGATGCAAGCAGTTTATTATTTTTTTTTTTATCTCCAGACATGTAAAATTGGCTCTTTAGCTTAAGCAAATAACCTTCAATGGGATGAGTTAATAACAGGTTATATTGTGATTGAAGTTCCACCCTTTGTTTTAAAAAATCAGTATTGGAGGAAATTGCATAAATATTATCTAAATATTTAATTGGTTTTGAAATTCTATCTAATTCAGCTTTAGTTGTTTTTTTTTTCAAGTTTAGCTGAATAAGAAATAATCTGACAAAGTAAAATTCTTGAAGTGTATTCCATATAACTAATTTAGACATACTTCCTATATCATTAAAAAGAAAAAAAAAAATCTTTTATCTGGGTTTCAATGAAACTGACAAAGTCAGAGTTTTGCAATAATGTCTGAGATATGCGCCAAGGTGGGCGGACAAGAATGACATCATCAAATTCAAAAGACAAACTCAGAGGCGCATGATCAGATATACCAATAACGTCATATTCGCAAGTTTTAACACTAGACAAGAAGCTGGGATCGAATATTTTTTTATAAACGTGTGAGTAGAAAGAATATTCTCTATTATCGGGATAAAGATACCTCCACAAATCAATCGACCCAAAATCAATCAAAAAGGAATTAAGAAATGACGCGGATAGATTTGGAAGTTGCTGATTGGTTGAGCTCTTATCAATCATAGGGTTTAAACAACAATTACAATCCCCACCCATTATGAGCATACATTCATTTAAGTCAGGCGGTAAAGCAAATATCTTTGTTTTTAAAAAAAGGAAGGATCATCCAAGTTAGGACCATGCAACTTAATCAAAAACAACTTTTCTGTTACAGATTATTTCTTTAACAATTAAAAATCTACCATTAAAATCTGATTCAATATCCTCTTGAATAAATATATTAGGTTTAATGAAAATAGACACGCCCTTTGTTTTACTCTGAGAAGTAGAGTGGAATTGCAAACCATTCCACTATGTAAAAATCTATTTTGATCTCCCGCCCTGATATGTGTCTCTTGAGCAAAAATTATATCAGGTTGGAATCGGTTAATACTTTTAAAAGTCTTCTTTCGTTTAATAGGATGTTTCCAACCACGTACATTCCAATTTATTATATTAATCCGTTTTAACAGCATACTGTAATTTCATTCTACTTGATATGCACAAAGCACATACCAATGCAGGATGATCAAAGATGGCGGTGATGAATAATACAACCAAAAAAAAAAACACGCATGCTCCGGAACCACCCAATGGGAAAAAAAAAACTCCTAACTCTAAACCCACCCACCCACACCCGGAAACCCGAAAAAGGCAAGCGATCTACGATAGAATTCAAAGCTCTGTCTGTGTTTTCTTTCCCTCCCCCCAGTTAGAAAAAAGTAGAGTGTCCTTGTGAAAAAGACAATAAAGTCTCAGGAAAAAGGTATTTACACTCCATCGACTAATAAACAAGAACCAAAATAATGTTACCTCTTCGAGAGAAAAAATAGCGCCATGTTTAAGTTTAATATTATTTCCCTAAAAAGCTTTAAATTCAATTATAAAATGTTATAATAAAACAGTAAAAAAATATATAAAAAGCCCTAGTAGTAGGAAAAAAGCTACCAATTAGCTACCAATTATTAAAGGAACAAATCGCCTTATCTTCTTCCCTCAGTCATAAAATGTCCAGAGATCGTTTGAGCAGAGATACTTAAACCATAAATCTTTTCAAAGGAAAACCAATAATATGCAATAAAGAACAACTCTCCGTGTTCTTTAATTAGTCTCTCGATGAAATATACCAGTGACCTTCATAAATCTTCTTTGCAAAATGCGAATAATATACAAATAGCCAAACAGCCTTTCAGATGGATCATTCAACAGCGGCGTCGCTGCCAGCGGCAGGTAAAGCCTGAACAAAATCCAGTGCAGCTTTTGGATGAAAAAAAGTACGAGGAGAAGAATTAGCAGGGAAAAGTTTAATTCTTGTTGGGTACCTCAAAGACAGGAAAAGATTCTTATCATATGTTTGTTTCATTACCAGGGCAAATTTTGATCTTTGTTCCATTATCTCTCTTGGATAATCTTCGTAGAAACGGAGCTCAGATTCCATAAATCTAAAAACTCTCTGTTTTCTTGCCTGTCGCATTATTTGATCTTTAATTTTAAAGTTACGAAATCAAACCAGAACAGATCTTGGTTTACTAGAGTCCTTTGATGTGGAGATAAACGGCCTGTGTGCCCTTTCTATAGCAGGCGGCTTTGAAAAAATGGTAGGAAATAAAGTGTGGAAAAGCTTACCAAAGTAAGCCGTTAGATCTCCATCTTCAGCTCCTTCCTGCAGCCCAACAATTCTTATATTCCTTCATCGAGACCTAGTTTCCAGGTCTATAATCTTATTTTGATATCTTTCCAAATGAGTTGTAGCTTCAGACAACTTTTGCTTACTTATCTTCAATTCCTCTTCGTGTGAAATAACTTGAGTTTCCAGGTCTTTAAGTTTTCCCAGAAATGACTATTTCATTACTATTCTTTTCCAGTTGGTCTTTAATCGATCCATTCTGATCCATAACTGAATTTAGTGTCCGAACGATATCTTCAGCCCACGATGGCATTTCATCAGATCTTTCCTTTTGCACCTTTCCTTTCCCATTACCTTTATCACTAGATTCAGGTAAATTCTTCCCACTTCTTGTAGACATAGACATATTGATCCCCCTCAAGAATCAACAAGTACAAATTTTAAATTGAAAACTTAAACTAGGGGGAAAGAAAGAAAACTAAGAGCAGCAGAAAAACTACTGCTACTCCATTGACAGACAGAGGCGGTCCCCGACAAGGTATTCCCTCGGACCTTGAAGGAGACTAGTGTTGAAGTTGCAGTGGCCCTGGCAGATATATTTAAAATATTGGTGTCTGTGGGTGAGCTGCCGGAGGATGGAGAATGGCTCATGTTGTTCCGTTGTTTAAAAAGGACCGAAGAGTGTTCTAGGAAATTATAGGCCGGTAACTTTGAAGTCGGTAGTTCATAATTAATTGGAGGGAGTACTAAGAGACAGAATCTACAAGCATTTGGATAGACAGGGACTTATTAAGGAGAGTCAACATGGCTTTGTGCGTGGTAGGTCATGTTTGACCAATCTATTGGAGTTTTTCGAGGAGGTTACCAGGGAAGTGGATGAAGGGAAGGCAGTGGATATTGTCTACATGGACTTCTGTAAGGCATTTGACAAGGTCCCGCATGGGAGGTTAGTTAGGAAAATTCAGTCGCTAGGTATACATGGAGAGGTAGTAAACTGGATTAGACATTGGCTCAATGGAAGACGCCAAAGAGTGTTAGTAGAGGATTGCTTCTCTGAGTGGAGGCCTGTGACTAGTGGTGTGCCACGGGGATCAGTGCTGGCTCCATTATTATTTGTCATCTATATCAATGATCTGGAGAAATAATGTGGTAAATTGGATCAGAAAAATTGCTGATGATACAAAGATTGGAGGTGTAGTGGACAGTGAGGAATGTTTTCAATGCTTTCAGAGGGATTTGGATCAGCTGGAAAAATGGGCTGAAAAATGGCAGATGGAGTTTAATTTCACACAAGTGTGAGATATTGCACTTTGGAAGGACAAACCAAAGTAGAACATACAGGGTAAATGGTAAGGCACTGAGGAGTGCAGGAGAACAGAGGGATCTGGTGTTACGTAACCGGCAACAATGAATATTAATCGAGACAGGTTATATAAAAACAACCAAGCATTTATTAAACACGTATAAACAATAAGCAGAAAAGAAAACAAAGGAAAACTTTAACCGGAGGTTAATCAGGTACGCAGCCGTTCACCAATTCCATTCGGCTCTGGTTCTTAAAGCGTTAAATGCGAAAACAGTTCTTAAAGCGATACAGTCAGATATTGTTCTGAAAATGATAACTTCGGAAGTCCAACAGTTTTACACATTCAATTGGGAGAGACTTCTCTGGTGAACGATTTCTTCACCGACGCACTTGCTGCTGGTTCTGTCCACAGGATTCCCGATGCCGAAATAAACAGTTTAAATCAACTGACCTTAAATTCCTTTAGAGAGAGAGAGCACCATTTTGGATGAACTCATTGCCCTATTGCAAGAGTTATCTCAATGCAGGTTCTCTTCAACGAAGACTCAATAAAGTCGATTCTTTATTAAACTGCCAAACGATGCCGACTTCTCTCGCTCCTTCACTTCGATGAATTCTTCACTCTCCCTTCAAAACTGTCGGAATTGCGTAAATTAGCACTTCCAGCCACATATTTCCAGTGCAATAATACAACAACTTGTAAGAGAACACACCTTCTGTTTTAAAAATGAAACTACGTCACAAAAAAACAAACACGCAACAGAAACGGAGACACAACACGTTCTACCTGGAAATCCACAAACTCAAAAACCCACTGCGTCACCTGAGTCAACCCTTATATAGTCACGGGGGGGGGGGGGGGGCACATGTCATCACGTGACCTCACATCGGCGGGAAAATCACATCAGGTGACCTCCAAAAGACCATTACATCATTCTCACAAAAAAAACAGATCTCCTTGAGCATGTAACACCTCCCTCCAAAAAAAAGGTTTCTTGAAGAACAAAATTTTAACAATTTGTACAAAAAGTACAAAGGTATAAAATACACAAAATACACAATATATTCAATCTTATCTTTCAGCCCTTTACAAACTAATGTACAGTCAGTGTTACAAATGATAGAACATCACTCCAAAAAAAAAAATTCATTGTACATTTAACATCTAGACAGACAATCAGTGATCACATTGTCTTTACCTTTAATATGAGTGATCAAAATATTGTACTCCTGTAACATTAAACTCCAATTTAATAATCTTCTATATTTGTTTTTCATCTTACTTAAAAACACTAATGGATTGTGATCGGTATGAACTGTGAGCGGTTTATGCGTAGAACAAACATACACTTCAAAATGTTGCAAAGCTAAAACAAGAGATAACAATTCTTTTTTTTTTATTGTTGAATAATTCATTTGATGGGCATTAAATTTCTTAGAAAAAATAAGCTACCGGACGATCAACTTCATCACCATCATCTTTTTGAAGCAACACTGCTCCTGCAGCTTCATCACTAGCATCTACAGCTAACAAAAATGGTTTTTCAAAGTCAGGAGATTTAAGTACAGGTTGACGACATATTATAGCTTTCAATTTATCAAATGCCTCCTGACAAAACTCTGCCCAAAGAAACTTCTCATTTTCTTCAAGAGATTAGTTAATGGGAGAGCAATGTTTGCAAGATCCTTACAAAACTTTCTGTAATATCCCACCATACCCAAGAATCTTCTGAGGGGTTTTCTACCAGTGGGAGTGGGCACTTCCAAAATTGCCTGAACTTTTGCTTGAAAAGGTGCTAATTTTCCCTGCCCGACAACATAACCAAGGTAAGTCACTGTCGCATGCCCAAATTCACTTTTAGATAAGTTAATATTTAAGTTAACTTTTGGAAGTCTCTCAAATAATTTCTCCACCGCCGCAATATGTGTTTTCCACATATTATTCCCTGTAACCAGATCATCAATAGAGGCATGGGTATCTTTTAATCCCTGAATCACGCTATTAATCATCCTCTGAAAAGTACTTGGTGCATTCTTCATCCCAAACTGAAGAATAAAATATTCGTATAACCCAGATGGGGATACAAATGCTGACATCTCTCTGCCTCTATCCATCAATGGAACACACCAATAACCTTTTAACAAAGCAATTTTTGTAAGGAATTTGGCCTGTTCAACTTTATCCACACAATCTTCTACTCTAGGCATTGGATATGCATCGATCTTTGTCACAGCATTCACTTTTCTGTAATCCATACAAAACCTAATACTATTGTCTGGCTTAGGCACCATAACACATGATAAACTCCAATTCGAATTAAAATGTCGAATAATATTATTTTCTAACATGTACTTAATTTCCTGTTCAGCAAGTTCACATTTCCCCTTGTTCATTCGATATCGATGTTGTTTTATAGGTTTTGCATCTCCCACATCTACATCATGAGTAGCTACGGTGGTTCTTCAAGGGACGTCTGGAAATAAATCTCTGTACTTAAAAAAAAATGACTGTTTCATTTGTTCTCTCTGCTCTGGCTGTAAATGAGCTAATTTTTCATCAATGTTTTCTAGAATTTTTGAATTTGGTAACCTGGCTGGAATAATGTTGGGATTAAAATGAGTTTCAGATGAATCCTCCATTAAGTTTTTATCAAGATCAGACTCATTATTAATCACAACAGTCATAGTAGCAGCTTCTCTGTCATAATTTGGTTTTATCATATTTATATGACACAGCTGTGTTGTCTTTCTCTGATCTGGGTTTTTTAGCACGTAATCTACATCATCTACCTTAGATTTAATCTCATAAGGACCATGCAATTTGGCTTGTAATAGGTTCGTTTGCACTGCAAAAAGAACCAACACGTTATCTTCAGACTTAAATGACCTCATCCTAGCTTCCTTATCATACCAAGTCTTCATCTTCTCTTGAGCCAATTTTAAATTTTCCTAGGCCAAGCTACAAAGGTTATACAATCTTTCTTTAAATTTTGAAACATAATCTAGCAAATTAGTGTGTACTTATTTATTAATCCACTGTTCCTTCAACAAGGCCAAAGGTCCTCGAACTCTATGTCCAAACACATTCAAAAGGATTAAAACCTAATGATTCCTGTACTGCCTCCCTTACTGCAAAAAGTAGTAAATGTATACCTTCATCCCAGTCCTTTTCATTTTCCACACAATATGTCCTAATCATAGTTTTTAGTGTAGAATGAAATCTCTCCAAGGCTCCTTGTGATTCCGGATGATAGGCTGAGGAAATAACCTGTTTTACTCCCAGTTTATAAACTACCTGCTGAAACAATCCCGACATAAAAGTACTACCTTGATCCGATTGTATTTCCTTAAGCAACCCAAAATAAGTAAAGAATTTTATAAGAGCCTTTGTCACAGAGTTGGCTGTTATATTCCTAAGAGGTTCTGCCTGTGGAAACCTAGACGCTGTGCACATAATGGTTAATAAATATTGATGTCCAGTTTTAGTTTTTGGCAAAGGACCTACACAGTCTGCAAAGATTTTTGAGAACGGCTCACCGAATACTGGAATTGGTTGCAGTTGGGCCACTGGAGTAACCTGATTAGGTTTACCCACAATTTGACACCTATGACACGTTCTACAAAATGACACACATATTGTCTTAAACTAGGCCAATAAAAATGTTTACAAACTTTGTTCATAGTTTTCTTCACACCTAAATGACCACCCAAAGGAATACTATGAGCCATTGTCTTTAATATCATTTCGGTAAATTTTAGGAACTACTACCTAATGAATAACTTCCCATTCCTCACTAGAAGGAATTGTAGGGGATCTCCACTTTCTCATTAATACCCCCTTTTCTAAATAATATCCTACTGCTACTTTTTTAATTTCACTATCTGGAAGAGCTTGTTCTTTTAATTTAACTATCTCAGGATCTCTACCCTGCTCTGCTATCATCTCCTTTCGAGATAAAGACAAATCCTCCTGATCAGACTTACCACCAAAATCCTGATCAAATAATGTGGGTAAGAAAGTTTCTGATACATCCTCGAAATTCGAATCTTGATTTGAATGATCATGGGTAACAACTTCATTCTTTACATCAGTCTTGTTAGCTATAGCTCTTGTTACAACACAGGAAGAATCTGTTTTAGAATCCCTCTGTGGTTCCTCAAAGTTTGAATTTATTGTCAAATGCATTTCAGGAAAAACCTGTCCACCTGCTAAATCATTCCCTAACAAAAGAGAAACATCGTTCACAGATAAACTGGACTGTATTCCTACTTTAACAACCCTTGTAACTAATCCTGACCTTAAATTTATTCTATGTAAATGTACTGGCATAAGGGCACTCCCAACTCCTCTTATATAATTCACCTCACTAGTGTCAGATTCACCACTAACCTTTAGCTACTGTCTAATATTAGTGATTGAGAAGCTCCAGTAACTCTAAGCATTCTTATTGGTACTGAATTGGATCCCTTGTTCAAGGGTACAAATCCTTCTGTTATAAAAGTTTCATATCCCTTCTTAACTTGGTCAGACTCTGACACATCTTCATTAGTATTTTCTGAACCCTGTTGCTTTACAGGTTTTTCAATATGCTGCAGACAAGCATCGAGGATTACTTCTTTCTCTTACTTTTCAATCGTAAGCAATGAGCTACTGCATGGCCAGGTTTCCTACAATAATTACGAATAATACCAAAATGTTTTTCCCTCACATGTCTCCCTGCATCCTTACTTTTCTCACTAACTTCAGGTTTAATTTCTGGTTTACCTTGACTCTCTGTGCTATTTTTCCTTTTAAGAATTTTACCTGGAGAAAATTTATTCTTGTGAATTCAAAAATACTCATCAGTTAATTTAGCAATCTCCTGCAATGTAGCAGTGTCCCTTTCATTTAAATATATTCTCACTTCAACAGGAATGCTTCTTTTAAATTCTTCCAGAAAAATCAACACTTTTTAATTGATAATGCTCCCCATTCACATTTCTAGAGGAAACCCATGTCTCAAAACACATTGATTTCTCATAGGCAAATTCCCAATAACTTTTTTCCACCGATTTCTTTAAACTTCTGAACCTTTCTCTATACGCTTCCGGGACCATCTCGTATGCTTTTAATATATTCTCTTTAACAATATGATAATCCAGTGCTTGCTCAGCATTTAAAGCGGCATAAACTTGTTGTGCCTTGCCTTTAATTACACTTTGTAACATGACTGCCCATTGGTCCTTCGGCCACTTTAAACTCAGAGTAACAGTTTCGAAATGCTAGAAATATTTGTCCACTTCAGCTTCATCAAATGGGGGAGCTAAAATAACCTCACGACTTGCAATAAACTGTCTCGTAGAACCAGAAGGCTGATTCCCGGACTTTAATTTCTGCATCTCTAGCTCAAATTTCCTCTGGTTTTCAGCTTCTTTTCCTTCAAATTCCCTTTTTTTAATTAGCTGCTCTTTCTTTAAATTCCCTTTTTATTAGCCTCTTTTTCTTCAAATTCCCTTATTTTAATAGCCTCCCTAGCCTCGAATTCCTTCTGTTTATTTACAGCTTCTGACCGACACTTTTCCAAATCAGCTTCTAATTGCTTTAAATTTATTTGTTCAAGATGTAACTGCATTTCCAGCTTACTCATTGGAAACTTATCTAACACCTCCTCATCAAACAACTTCAAATTAATAAAACGCTCAGCGATTTGCCTTTGTATGAAATACTTCGTGGAATTCTTGGTAATTCCTTTAATAACAAACTTCCTAGCAATCTCCAATACCTCAGGTTTTCTCGCATTCTTTAAAGACCCCGAGTCAGACGTCTCCATAAACCCGTCAATATCCATTGTTGTCGAATACCACTCACACACCAATCAAACCAAAAAAAAAAAAAAAAAAAAAAAAAAATCGCGTATTTCCCTTTGCCAAATCAAAATAGTATGCAGCTGTTCAACAAATCGTCACTCGGTCCTGGTTCTTAAAGCATTAAGTGCGAAAACAGTTCTTAAAGCGATAAAGTCAGTATACTTCTTAAATTGGTAAGTTCAAAAGTCCAACAGATTTATACGTTCAATTGCGAGAGGATTCTCTGGAGAAGGATTTCTTCATAGACGCGGCTTTCCTGCTGGTTCTGTGCACAGGATTCACGATGCAGTAAATAAACAGTTTAAAACAACTGACTTTAATTTCTTTCAGAGAGAGCAAACCTTTGCATGAACTCTTTGCTCTTTTGACAAGAGTTACCCTGGACGCAGGTCGCTACTCCTTCAACGAAGACACAATAAGGTCGATCCTTTGTTAAACTGCCGAACGATGCCGACTCCTCTCAATCTTTCGGTCCTGTACTTCGATAAAATGTTCACTCTCCCTTCTACTGCTGGAATAGGGTAAATCAATAGATCTAGCAAAAAATTGCCAGTCCAATATTATTGAATCTTGCAACAGAACGTACAACCGTTTTAAAAAGTGAAACTGCGTCATAAGAACAAACACGCAACAGAAACGGAGACACAATACGTTCCACCTGGAAATCTAAAAGCTAAAAACTAACTGCGTCATCTGGGGTATACCCTTATATACTCATGGTGCACATGTCATCACGTGACCATAAATCGGCGGGAAAATTACATCAGGTGACCTCCAAAAGACCATTTCGTCATTCGCACAGAGAAAAAAAATCACAGATCTCCTTGAGGCATGTAACATTACGAACTTCTTATACCTCTGAGCTAGGATTAACGGATTGTCGCCAATTGAGCAAGAAAAGCATTCACTGACTCCCACAAAAGATGGACCTGCATCTGTCAGTCTTTGTGACCCCCTGGCAAACCCCCTCCACCAGCCCGGGTCGTTGACAAACCGGACAAGCCTGTCGGTTCGCCTTGAGCCTTCCACATGGGGATGGGTTTACTGCCAGCGTCCGGTCCGTTGACTCCTCATTTCGGTTAATTTCCTTTTTCCAGTGTTGCACCTGTCTCCTTGATTAAGAACCTGATTTTCATTTGAACCAACCGCATAAAAAACTCCGGCTTACATTTAGTCAGCGCTGGACCGTCACCTCAGCCAGAGCAGCAATGCACTTTTCGAGCCGCCGAGAATACTGGACACTAAGTTGCTTCGATGCCTGGAGAGCTTTGAGGATTTCTGTAGTTTTCTGTCCAGCTGAGCATTGCGGCCGTTTGCCGCTACTCCGAGCCAAGGTACGAATTGTCTGTAGTTGTTTGGTTTTGTCGTTTTCGTGTCCAGTTGAGCATTGCCGGCCGTTTGCCGCTACTCCGAGTCTGGATATGAATCGTTTGTCGTTGCTTGGTTTGTTGTCTCGTGTCCAGATGAGGATTGCAGGCCGTTTGTCTTTATTCCCAGTCAGGGTACTATTTACTTGTCGTTGTTTGTTTTGTCGTTACATGTCCGAGCCCCGGCTCCGTGTCCAAGTCCGAGTCCCGGCTCTGCGTCCAAGTTCGAGTCCAGGCTCCGTGTCCGAGTCCGAGTCCAGGCTTCGTGCCCGAGTCCAGGCCCAGGGACCGGGTCCAAGTGCAGGTTCCGTGTCCTACTCCAAGTCCAGGCTCCGTGTCCAAGTCCAGGCTTCGTGTTCAAGTCCAGGCTCCATGACCAAGTTCCGGGTCCAGGCTCCTCCCGTTTGTTGTCCAACGTTCAGGTCCACGTAAGCATCTAATCCTCGCTCTCCGGCCTTCCTTGTAAATATTAATAAACATACTTCTGCTAATGTTACCTACGTGTCTATGTCCTGCACTTGGGTCCGCTTCCAGTCGCTGATTGTAACAGAATCATTCAGAAATAATTCACACGGAACATGTTTTTGGTGAAAATGTGGAAAAAAAATAATAAAATCATCTCTACTCATAACTTCAGCTGGAATAACATTCAGCACAAAAATAAACAAGTGTATCACGTCTTGTGGTCTGCTCCATATAATGATGGATTTTACACGAACGAGAAACACTCTGTAATAACGCAATACCTCACAACGGTGGGGCACCTCAAAATAACACAGAAGCTGTCACACTTCACCAATCAGGCTATTTCAGCTTCTGGAGTGGTAGTAACATATCAGCAAATTTCCAGAAATTTATAATCAGTGTCCCACAGAGCAGGGTATCAGATCCTAATGCAAATAGCAATGCAGTGCGACAAAGCAATGGCGACCAGACAGAGCAATACCGAAAACACTTTTAGTATCTTCAGCTAAAAATATTTGTCCGGCACCGCGGACCGATAAAGCGTATCTGATTATGGATTATTTCAGTCTGGCTTTGAACACGAAAATAATAAAACATCACGGAACAACAAACAAAAACGTGTTATGTTGAAGAACCAACATATCCCCTTGCCACTGAGAACTTGGATCAAACTTCCCAAATGTCGAATGGTTCTTTTCCTGCCACCCACTGTCGAAAGTAGCGCTGCACTCAATTCGAATGGCCCATTTAGAAAATAAATCATATCTGGAGTGATGCCTAGAATATCTGGGAGTGTTTTCCACAACTAGAAATTTCAGCCAATTTTCTAGCTAGCGTGCAGGGAAGTATTTTGCAGCAGTAACTGTAAATTATGGGCAAATCACCCTGAGTTTCTGATGTACAAGTTAACATAATTTACGTTCGAGGTAAAACTTGCAAATGACTGCGCTAGTAGATTGGGCAGAGAACCAATCTGGATTCTGTCGTGAATACAGTTATCCGTGTTCCAGTTCCGCTGTAACGACGCGGGATACATGAAACAGGGGTCAAATGAAGGGGGTGCATTGGAGCCAGTTGGATACGAACATAATACCACAATGTTCAAACCAAGCGGGCAGTATTTTCATTATATTTAATAGTCAATCAGATAGAGGTTTGAGGAAAACTCTCTTCACTGTGACGCAGTAAGGGGAACCCCGTATTTCACACAGTAAGCATCACAACGGGACCAGAAATTTCTGTTTTGGCCCGATTAGTTTCGAGGGTGGAATTGCCCGCAATCCAGACACCCATCGCACTAGTTTCATCACGTGATGCCCGAACTCAGGTGCCAGATTCACGCTCCATGTGGAAAAGCACGGAGAGAGTTGGTCGAGTAAAGTAAAGTAAAGTAAATTCGGTGCATCATACCAACTTCTCCCCAAGTCTACACGTTACAGACAGTCGATTATTCCTCTGTGGCTTTTCTTTACTTTCACATTCTACAATCCCGTTTCCGAAAGTGACAGGATTTCCTGAACTATTGGTACTGTCGGTCGATTCCTTGTTTTCCAGGTCACAGCCTGGTATTCAGAGAGTATCCTGGTGAAGCACTCTTTCAAAAGCTGCCGCATACTCTTTTGCCATAGGAGTAGTACCAGACGACTGGAGGGTGACAAATGGTATTCCTCTGTTCAGAAAATGTGCAGAAGATAACACTGAGAATTACAGAACAGAGTCTTACTTCAGCGGACGCTGAATTACTGGACAGACAGGATTTACCAGTATTTGGTTAAATAAAGTCTGATTAAAGATAGTCAACATGGCTTTCTAAGGGTCACGTCATGAAACACGAGCCTGACAAATTCTGTGATGATGTGACGAAGCACAATGATGAAGGTGGAGCAGTGGATGTGGTGTATATGGACTTTAGTAATGCGTTTGATAGGGTTCCCATTGTAGAGTCATCATAAGTTCTGGGTCACGCGAGCCGAATGTCTGGCTGTGTGCATACAGAATTAGCCTTCACAGAGAAGTCCGAGGATAGTAGTATTTGGAGAGTATTACGCTTGGAGGTCTAAGACCATTGGTGTCTTCAGGGGAATCTGTTCTGAAAACACTGTACTTTGCAACTTTTAAAAATGGCTTGGTTGGGGTAGTCGGGGCGAGACTGGAAGTTTGCAGACGATACGAATGTTGACTGAGTCATCGTTGGGGTGGAGTATTATTTCAGTTGGAGCGGAACATTACTGATCGTTTAGAGCATCAACGGCTATGGCGAGAAGACAGGTGAATGGGGTTTAGTGGGATCTGGGATCAGCTATGCTGGAATGGTAGAGATCACCCAGTGGGTTGAATGCCTTGATTCTGTTCCCATGTCTTATGGTCTTGTGGTCTATACAGGTCTGTTAGAGGCACGTTCGGTGCACAGAGAAATGGTGGGAGCATGGAACGTTCTGCTGGGCGTGTTTGTAGAAGCAGGTACATTAGGGGTATTTAAAAAAACTCTTAGTTAGGCACATTGGTTATATAAATGGTAGGCAAAAGACGGCAACTTAATTATGAGCACAGAGTAAATCCTAAACAGATGGGCAGAATACATAAAAGAGCATTCTGAAGACTGAAGAGGAGAAACACCGAACATAAAGAAGAATCTTGAAGGACCTAACAACCTAAAATCAGAAATTCGAACAGCCATAAATAAAACAAAACATAACAGAGCAACTGGTCCAGACAACATCGCTGTTGAAATGATACAAGCTTTAGAAGATTTTGGAATAGAGAAAATAACAGAAATAGCAAATGAAATCTATGATGATGGGGAGATGCCTGATGATTTAAGTAAATCAGTGTTCATCACACTTCCAAAGAGTAAGTTTGTATAAACGCGGGGGAAAAGACGTAATATAGCTCACGGGTAACGAAAGGCACTGTGTAGCGATCCTGCAGGTGCCTGAAACCCATATATGGTCATGAATTCCTGCCACCCTTATTATGTGTTTGTAAAGAGAATGTGATGTCCCCAATCACACCTTACAGCCCACCAAGAATACATGTTGACGTCACAACACAGAGGATTAGCGAGTGACAAAGACGTCATTGATCCCTGCACATCCATAAGAGACCATGACGTACAGCACACACTTTGGATTCAGCCGATGTTTTTTTTTAACATACAACAAAAAGATAAGCAAGTCAGGCACCATCTATGCACAGGAATTTGCAGTTGTGTCTCCCGATCTCATCTGAAATGGAAAGGAAGTTAACAGAGGTCAGACTAATGCAATGTGGTTGGATTCGAGACCACATATTGCAAGGTTGTATTGCAAGTATATGCATAAAAGTTCCCCCAGATTCGACAGTTAAACTTTTACAAACTTCTACAGGACACAGTGGATTGTACATTTGTCTGCTTTTGCATGTTCATTGTCGTATCTCGTGTCATCGGCGTATCTATTTTATAAAATTACTTTCATATTTGAACTTCATCATTCTTAGTTCTGAGTTTCAGTTCTTCATCTAATACACAGGAGATTAATCTAATGTTATACGTATGAATAGCCACGTGGTGCGCAAAGATAATAATCGTATTGTTGCTGCTGGTAAAGTTTCTGTGCAAAGCAGTAGGTTATAGAGTGAAAGCTGAAATCGGTACGCCACTAAACAGAGATACAAAACAAAATTCTACATGTTTATGGCAAAACACAATTAGGGATTATTGCATTTGTATTTTATTTACAGAGCTCCCCATTTAGTGTAAACAAGTATGTCGCCCCATTCTTCAGCTCCTCCCTGAATTTCCTCTGTGTCAGTCCATAGATACACGTGTTGGTGCAGGAACTGAGCAACATCAACATATCCCCAGACCCCTGTGGGATAACTGTAGGTGTGTTGTAATATTTGTCAGTGAAAAACACGTTTACGGCTGCCCAGGTCATGGACTGAACAATATTGGTTATCCACAATAATACGAAATTGGCAGATAGAGCGAACAACAAAACCATTGACTTTCTCCGGTTCTGAACCTCTGGATCACTTTGGCTGTCAGTATTTCTCCGAAGTCCACGGCGAACCATATTCGCTGCTATAATTTATCTGGTGGTTAAAACATTGAACAGCAGAATTAAACCAAGTGGTAATAATGGGTTCATGATGGTGTCAAATAACTCGTAACCTCTCCACAGGGATGATGTATAGTACTCGGGTTTTGGAATGCACTTCCCTGTTTGCCCTGCAAAGTAAAGTGGAAATGACTGAACACAGCTCCCTATGACCACTGCCACGATCACCACGGTCGCTGTTCTCTCCGTACAATATCGGGTCCGCAGCTTCTGAAGGCAGATCGCGACGTAACGATCGAAAGTGGAAGTGACAGTCAGCCAAACGGAACAATCCATGACGGCAGTCGACAGAATAGGTCCCACACCACACAGCGGGGGTTTCACCAAAAAATCAGCATACGGATAGAGAGCTTTGATTTTGTCCAATACAACACCAAAGACAACGACCATCAGATCTGCTGCCGTCATGGCCATGAGGTAGCGAGTGATACATTTGGACAGCCCACAGTTTCTGCGAGACAGGATCACAATTGCCGCTAAATTAACTGAGAAAAGACAGAAAAAAAGGAAACAGTTATTTCTTAATGTGTCTGGAATCATCAGTGTGACTTTTGCTTGCATGGGAAGGCTGGCAGTCCATATCGTGCCGTTTAGATAACAGTCCACACTATTGTTCGTTTTACCAAAATGCATTATCGTACATCTCCCAATACAGTATTCCATCTGTCACTTGTGTTTCCATTATTCCAATATGTCTAAGTCCTGCTGCAATCGCATTGCTTCCTCAGCACAACCTACCCCTCCACCTATCTTTGTATCATCAGGAAATTTTGCCACAAAACCTTCAGTTAAATAATGGTAATCCTTGATGGTAGGAAGAAGGAAGCCATGGCGCAAATTTGATTCCGGGATGGCAAGTCAGCTAATAGTGATTTATTCAGTGATCTTTGCTGGGCCAATTGTCGTGTGTCATATATGTCGAAGATTTGGATAACAAAGTGCAAGACCCTGGGAATAACTTTACAGACATCAATATATGCCTAGTGGAGAGCGAGATCAGCTGTCAAAAAGTGGATTGTTATCTTCATCAGTTCAGTAAGTTGGTCAAAGAATGGAATGGTAGAGTTTAATTGGGACACATGGAGGGTTATTTTTTTGAAGGTTAAGCAAGGTAGGAGTTTCTCAGTGAACACTGGGGCTCCGTGGAGTCTCGAGTATAGAGGGATCTTGTATTTCAAGAACTTGGTTCACTGGAAGTGGAATATAAGGTAGACAGGGCGTTTATGAATCTCGGATCGATAGGCTTCATCAGTGAAGGAATTGAGTAGAAAAGTTTGGATGGAGATGCAAATGCGCACGTCTCTGTTACGCTTGTACGCACAGAACTGTGAGCGTTCTGGACGCCTTGTAGTAGGAAAGGCTCACACTGAATTAGTCTAGACACAATTTACCAGAATGTTTCCAGGATTTTAGAAACTGATTTGCAGAGAGAGATTGATCAGATCTGGAACATATTCGCTGCAGCGCAGGTAGATGGGAGTTAATCACACAGAAGCACAGAAAACCACCAGGGACAGAGACAGTGTGAATTCACCCAGTCTATTTTCACAGGGTTGAGGAATCCTGATCCTGACAGCGTGGGTATTAATTGACTGGGAAACGTTCAATAGGTATCTGAGGGGCAACGTTTAAACAAATGGGGCAATTAGGTGAAATATGCTGTGCGATGATGTGGCTGCAGCAGGCCAAATAATGAAAGGCAGTTGGACGGGCAAATGGTTATGAAGCGCTTGAAAGTTTGTAAGGCGAACGCTGAAACATCGCCCGGCATCTTATTTGGCATGGAATCTTTGGATTAAATATCTCTTTTCCGTGCTGCATAACTCTATCCCTCCAAAATAAATTATGATTCTCATTAATCCTAAATTCAGGGTATTTCCATAGAACACTTTTCCCTCTGGGTTGTTTTTACTTTTCCCCTGTATCCACTATGACCCTTCAGATAACAAACTCCGGTAGATTGACAACCAGGACAGCACATACCCTTTGGCTGAATAGACAAGACAGCCACCATAACTATTCCAGGCAGAGGATATCATGAATCAAACGCAATCACTTTGCATTAGAGTCTGAACCAGACTCGGGTGTAATATCAGCGGCAAATGTCGTGAGGTTCATTACATCGGAAACATAAGCGTGTAAGGTTATGATAAAGTACATTAAAGCAAACAAGAATAAAACAATAAAGGCGTCAAAGTCACTTAAATCATATTTTTAAACAAATCCATGAAACGCGTTTCTATTTTCATTATTTGCTGAGTGAGTTTATACTAAGAGACACGAATAGCAACGTTCGCTCTAAATTGCAGCGCATAATTTAAAGACTACAGTATGTCACACATCTCGGCATTTCCACGACCTTACCTGGAATACCAACGGCGGCCAGTATGGGATAGTAAATAGAGACGATGTAATAAATTGCTGAATATCCCATTTTCTGCCGGTAGCGGCGATCAGTCGTACGAATTATGCCAACTATCCAGAAGCGCTGGTTCCATGAGCTCTTATACTCCAGGAGGAATGTCCCTGAAGCCAAGTAATGTCCCTTTAGTTACATTAGCTACAGGAGAGTGAACAAACAACCAGTGCTTGTTTCGGTCTATTTTTACTCATTGTGACGTTGGGTAACACAATTAACTCTTCGCGGGGAATGACAAACAATGGATTCAATGTTCATTCAATGTAATTTAGAGGAGTCAGAGAAATAGTGTACCACAGTACAAAAAAAAACGGACCCATCCAGTTCGTGTCAAATTCTACCTGGACTTCCATACCGTTACATTCACGTACTTATCCAAATTTGTCTTAACTGTTACATCAAACCCATGTCCACCATTTTCGCTGGCAGCTAGTTGCACACTCTCCCCACTCTTAGAATAGAGCTCCCCATCAGTTTTCCCATAAACATTTCACTTTTCATCCCTAACCTATAAACAATAGTTTTATTCTCACCCAGATAGTGACGAAAGACTGCTTCTCTATACCCCTCATAATTTGTATGCCGCTATGTAATCTCCCCACATTCTCCTACGCTCAAAATAAGGGGAAATGCAATGCCCTAACCTATTCAACCATTCCCTGTAAATCAGGTCTTCAAGTTTTGACCAAGACCTTGTAAACTTTCTCTGTATTTGTTCATTCTCAGTGATCTATTTGTGCAGGTAGTTGATTAGAACTCTACACAATACTCCAAACTGATCCTCACCAAGGTACAGAGCAATTTCAGAATTACATCCTCAACTGAACAGTATGATTTATCAATGCCTAACTGCCCAAAACCTGCTTTACGATCCAGTCTACCTACGGTGCCACCATCAATGAATAATGGTTCACAGTCCCTTTTGTTCCACTGCACAACTCAGTGCCGTACTATTCCATGTTTACGTCCTACGCTGGTCAGTCCTCCCAGTGTGAAACATCCCACACATCTGCACTAACAACAGAGCCAGTAGTGATCACTGCAGTACTCAACTACTTTGAGGCCTCCATTCAGAGTAGCAACCATATAACTTCACTCTCTGGCTTCTAACGTAGTCATGTTGAATCCGGTTCACTACATCCCACTGAAAGAAAGGGACTTAACCGTTTGGACTAACCTCCCATGTGTGGTTTGACAAATGCCTTGTTAATGTCCAAGTCAACGAGATCCACTGACACGTCCTAGACCAGAGGTCCCCAACCTTTTTTGCAGTGCAGACCGGTTTCATATTGACAATATTCTTGCGGACCGGCCGACCGGGCAGTGTGGGGGTGGGGAGGGGGGATGGTTGCCGACGCACAAGAGTACTGTTGCAGTCAAATACGTTGTGCCTACCACGAAAGACTACAATGACCATGAAGCCTTGCGCGGGCACCAGTGCGCATGAGTGACTTGCGTATCTGTGCACGTGCCGTTTTTTGTTACAAATCGTTTTTGGCGATTCTGTTCGGGAGGGGGGCGCTGTTAATCACGACCGGGATATCGGTGATAACTGGCTAATACACTCAATTTCGTTTATAAAAGGGTTTATCTAACGAACTTAATATTAAACACACAGCGCATATTTACCTTGCTTGTATATAGCGATAAGTCAATTATCAGGGGAGGACAGGGGGGCTTGAAATACGTGTTGAACGAACTCCCAGTAGAAGTGGCAGAAGCAGGTCCGATATGATCATTTAATAAGTTAAATTGGGTAGGTATATAGACAGGAAAGGAATGGGGAGTTATGGGGTGAGTGCAGGTCGGTGGGACTTGGTAAGAGTAGCGTTCGGCACGGACTAGAAGGGGAGAGATGGCCTGTTTCCGTGCTGTAATTGTTAAAATGGATATATAAGTAAGTCAATATCATCATAACATTTTAAGTAACGTTTGGATATTAAACACACAGCGCATATTTTCTCGTATGAACATATAAAATCATTGCAACACACAAATATCGCTGAATCAGTGGGAGCCCTGGGCTCGTTTTCCTGCAACAAGACGGTCCTGTCGAGGGGTGAAGGGAGACAGCGATACTCGAAGGGGGTTCCTTATATCCAGTCTATTCCGCAATTTAGTTTTTGTTACATTTATCGCAGAGATAAGTTGGAAAATGGAAGCAACGTTTTCAGTGCTTCCGTGGCTATCTCAGGATATTTGCCCTTGACTTTGATCCAGAATGCCGAGAGAAATGTTATGTCAAACATAATTTTCAGCCCGCCGTCATTTGCAAACTCGAGGAGTTGATCTCCTTCCCGCGTTGACATGGACGACGCGCGGGTAATGACCTCGCGTGCGTTCAAGCTCAACAGTGCGCGTGACAGGGACTGAGGAAAGAAGCAGCTGACTCATATCGACAAATCATATCGTTTCCTCGCAGCCCGATACCGGTCCGCGGCCCGGTGGCTGGGGACCGCTGTCTTAGACCATAAGACCATAAGACCAAGGTGCAGAGGTCGGCCTTTCGGCCCATCGAGTCTACTCCGTCATTTTATCATGAGCTGATGCATTCCCCCATTTAGCCCCACTCTCCCGCCTCCTCTCTATACCCTTTGATGCCCTAGCAACTCAGATACCTATCAATCTCTGCCTTAAATACACCCAATGATTTGGCCTCCACTGCCGCTGGTGGCAACAAATTCCACAGATTCACCACCCTCTGACTAAAAAAAAACTTCGCATCGCTGTTCTGTATGGGCGCCCTTCAATCCTTAAGAAATGCCCTCTCGTACACTCCCACACCATGGGAAACAACTTTGCCACATCCACTCTGTCCATGCCCTTCAACATTCGAAATGTTTCTATGAGGTCCCCCTCATTCTTCTAAACTCCAAGGAGTACAGGCCAAGAGCGTTCCTCAAACGTTCCTCATATGTTAACCCTCTCATCCCCGGAATCATTCTAGTGAATCTTCTCTGAACCCTCTGCAACTTCAGTGCAACCCTTCTTAAATAAGGAGCCCAAAACTGCACACAGTACTCCAAGTGAGGTCTTACCAGTGTCTTATAGAGCATTAACATCACATCCCTGTTCCTATACTCTATTCCTCTAGAAATGAATGCCAGCATTGCATTCGCCTTCTTCACTACCGACTCAACCTGGAAGTTAACCTTAAGTGTATCCTGCACGTGGACTCCCAAGTCCCGTTGCATCTCAGAACTTTGAATTCTCTCCCCATTTAAATAATAGTCTGTCCGTTTAGTTCATCTACCAAAGTGCATAACCATACACTTTCCAACATTGTACTTCATTTGCCAATTCTTTTCTTATTCTCCCAATCTATCCAATTCTCTCTGCAGACTCTCTGTTTTCTCAGCACTACTGGCCCCTCCACCAGTCTTTGTATCATCAGCAAACTTAGCCACAAAGCCAACGATTCCATAATCCAAATTGTTGATGTATAACGGAAAAAGAAGCGGCCCCAACATGGACCCCTGTGGAACACCACTGGTAACCGGCAGCCAACCAGAATAGGATCCCTTTATTCCCACACTCTGTTTCCTGCCAATCAGCTAACGCTCTATCCACGTATGTAACTTCCCCGTAATTCCATGGGCTCTTATCTTGTTAAGTAGCCTCATGTGTGGCACCTTGTCAAAGGCCTTCTAAAAATCCAATACACAACATCTACTGCATTGCCCTTGTCTAGCCTACTTGTAATTTTGTCAGGTAGGATTTTTCTTTCAGGAAACCATGCTGAGTTCTGCCTGTCTTGCCATGTGCCTCCGGGTACTCCGTAACCTCATCCTTGACAATTGAATCCAACAACTTCTCAACCACCGATGTCAAGCTAACAGAACGATAATGTCCTTTTTGCTTCCTTGCCCCCTTCTTAAATAGCGGAGTGACATTTGCAATCTTCCAGTACTCCGGAACCATGCCAGAATCTATTGACTTTTGAAAGATCATCGCTAATGCCTCCGCAATCTCCACAGCTACATTTTACAGAACACGCGGGTGCATTCCATCTGGTGCGGGAGATTTAACTACCTTTAGACTATTCAACTTGCTGAGTACTTTCTCTGTCGTAATGGTGACTGCGCACACTATTCATTCCTTGCGCCCTTGAGTGTCCGGTATACTGCTGATGTCTTCCTCAGTGAAGACTGAGGCAAAATACGCATTCAATTCCTCCGCCATCTCCTTATCCCCCATTACAATTTCTCCAGCATCATTTTCCATCTGTCCTGTATCTGCTCTCACCTGTCTTTTACTCTTTATATACTTGAAAACGCTTTTAGTATCCTCTTTGATATTATTTGCTAGCTTCCTTTCATAGTTCATCTTTTCTATCTTAATGACCTTCTTAGTTTCCTTTTGTAAGCTGTTTAAAACTTCCCAGTCCTCTGTCCTCCCACTAATTTTTGCTTCCTTGTATGCCCCCTCCTTTGCTTTAACTTTGGCTTTGACTTCTCTTGTCAGCCACGGTTACATCCTTATTCCATTCGAAAATGACTTCTTTTTTGGAATATATCTTTATCAATTTTCTGGCTAACTCATAGAAAACGAGTTTGTAAGATTGGTTAGACACTCCGTACGAACCACAACAATAATTCCTTGTCTATTGAAATCCCGAACATTTATATGCTGTCCCTTCGAGTACCTTGAAATAATTAACCCACTACTGGCGTCAGACTCACTGACCTGTAATTTCCCGACATAATCCAATCCCTTCCCGAGCAGGAAAAATGACAATACCTGTTCTCCAGTCACCTGGCCTCTTAACCGCGATTAAGGATCTTTTAAACATCTCAGCGCATACCCCAAAAATTAATTGACTTTCCTCTCGCAAGATTCGCGTGGACAACTTTTCAAGGAACTGGAAATTAGCCACCATAATTTGACTCATTACAGATTTATCGGTCTATCTGTCTATATATCTGCTTATTTCTCTTTCTATTTATCTGTCAATCAATCAATCTATCTATCTATCTATCTATCTATCCATCTATCTATCTATCTATCTATCTATCTATCTATCTATCTATTCATCCATCTATCTATCTATCTATGTATCTATCTATCTATCTATCTATCTATCTAGTTATCTATCTATCAATCTATCTATCTATATATCTATCTATCTGCCTACCTACTTCCCCTTTAGGATTTCTGCTAGAACAACATCATGACAGATTTTAAAACTGCTGATTTCCCTCTTGTGTTCTCTTGAATGTTGTATACTCCTCCCGTTTGTTATACATCCCCGTCTGCCTAACAAAAGTAAATATACCCCTTAAAAAGGAAGGTACCGTAAGAATGGTGACCTTTTGAAGTTCTGGTGACGTCATCGTCGAGAATAGCAATTAAATCAATAGCTCCTTCGGAAAAAATTATATTTTGCCCCGTTAATCCATCAAATATAAGGTCTTTCGAAAAGATCTTTCACGACGGAAAAATATCAGGATTTATAATGTTCCCGAAGGAGCGGAGGAGTTGTTGATGATGGAGTTTGTAGAAAAGTTGCCGCGGAAAGCGCTGGAGATTTCCTCGACTATGGAGATTGAGATTGAGAGGGCTCATCGTTCTCTCATCCCGAGGCTTTCCCAAGACAGAGAAAGTAAGTCGCGGTCAATAGTACTTAGATTCCTTCGATTCAAGAGAAAGGCGGAGGTTCTACGAAGGGCCTGGGGTAGGTAGAGGGCGTTTTGGAACGGGAACTTAATACATTTCGATCAAGGTTAGTCCCCTTAACCTGCTGATTTATTTTGAGTCCATAAAAGTGCATTACCCGCAATCCAATGTGCTTATCGGATTTTTTTTTTTACATTTCACCTACACCACATTCATCAGTTCCCAATTTTCCATCTGTTTATCCATTTCCGAACCCACGCTGACTCTGGCAATGTTGTTGTTGCTGTCCATCCAGCCCCGTGGGTGAGGATGTTGTGTCTAGGTCTGTGTGTCTCCCTGTAGGACCCTGTGTACAGAATACAATGGAAAGATTGACTGTTAGTGGTTCAGTGTAACAGTTGTATTGGAAATGTGTATCTACATCCAGGGCTTAGTGTGGGACTGAATGTCTCTGCTGTCTGAGAAGGTGGAACTAAAGAGCGGCTGGTCTCTTGGTGCTTTGTAACGCACCTTGTGTGTTCTGTACCTTGTCTCTCGACAAGAGTGAATATCGGATTTGAAAGAAGCCTTTCCCTGTGGGTAGGAGAGGAAACAGGGTCAGTGAAGGACAGGTGAACGTCAGACGGCTGTGTGAAACGGCCGATGTAGCCAGTGCTAGTTTCAATCTCTCTCTCTCTCTCTCTCTTTCTCCGTCTCTCTCTCCCTCTCCCTTTCTGCCTCTCGCTGTCTCTGTCTGTCTGTCTCTCGCTTGCTCTCTCTGTCTCTGTCTCTCTCTCTCAAACACATAACACAACACACACACACACACACACACACACACACACACACACACACACACACACACACACACATACACACATGCACTCACTCAGACACACACACACGGACCTAAAATTGTATCTGATGCTTGTCAGTCACTATCAGCCATGCTGCATCTGTTCATCTCCCAACTGAGAGAACTATTTGTCTTATTTCTGTGCCTATGTATGTGTGTGTGTGTGCCTGTTTGTGTGGGTAGAGGGGAGAGGTTGAAGCAATAGGAAATTGAAGTTCTAAATGGGAAACCGTTTGGGTTCGATCGTTCGCCAAATAAAAACGTGAAATCTGTAAATGCAGCTACTCCGTGACAAAGCTCAGTCTTTGTCATTAGAATTTAGGCATGATTTCACCAGACGAGTCATTGCTGAGGTAATGCTCAGGAATTTTGAAATGTTTGTCTTGAATCGGCCGCATACTTACATCACAGATAATGGTGTTGAATTAAAGTGTTTGTTCAAGTGACTGTAACTAAGAAAGTTAGTCAGGGGTATATCCGTATCTCTGGAGACCGATCCAACGTATAAATCAGGGCCGTTTAGAATGTACCAGCTCAGAGTTTCTGCCAGAGCTGTGCATTCGGGAGTAACATACGTCACAGGTTCTCACTGAAATGGTGAATACTGTCATCTTCCGAATAGAAGAAGTTTACTATCCTTTAATTTCAGTCTTTGGAATTCCCGGTAAGCCACAGAGTTGTTAATATTTCTGTAGCTCTCAGGGGCACTTCGAGAACAATTCTGAGAAGAGACACTTCAACTGTTTTTCCATATATTCTGTTTTGCCTCGATGGGTGTTTACAGTATTCCATGTTTCTGTTCCGTCCTTCGGCGTCCTGTCGCTGACAGGGAGAACCATGGAAGTTTATGATTGTCTAATGGAAGAATCCCTCCATCACCGCCCGGATTTATTCATTACAACTGGATGAGACGGCGAAGGCGTCGGTAGAAAATATTCCAATATTCCGTGGAGGGTGTTACCCAGTTAGAGCTTTCCGCTCTCACTTTATGTTCCGGTAATCAGTAAAGAATCGGGATTCAGATCATATTGACTTTAGTTTACCGTGCGAATTCAGATTTCTACGCTGCGTGTGCACGCCGTCTCAACCTTTCCCCAGCTAAATGCAACAGTGTAGTGGAAATATTACAGGACCTCCTCAAGCTGTTGCATTGGTTTCTGCTCAGTATTTCCTCAACTTGCTGTTCCCTCTCTCTCTTCCAGCGAACTTGGTGGCGATTATGATCCTGTCCCGGGGAAAGTGCGGTCTCTCCAAATGTGTCACTCTCTACCTGGTAGGAATGGCCGCGGCCGATCTCCTGGTCGTTATCTTGGATCCGCTGCTGAGGTGGACTGCTCAGATTTATTTTCCCCGATCATTCTTGTTCATCACTCCCGTGTGCAGACTCCGTCAATGGCTGATTTTTGCGAGCACTGCGACCTCCGTCTGGTTGACTGTCGCTTTCACCGTCGATCGATTTGTAGCGATTTGCTGTCAGAAGATGAAAACAAAATATTGTACCGAGAGAACGGCGGTTGTGGTTATCGGGACAGTGAGTGCGCTGGCCTGTTTGGAGAGTGTCCCCTGGTACTTTGAATATGAGCATGGAGAAATAATTGACGGTGTTCCTTGGTTTTGTGTTCTCTCATCCAGCTACAAAATCTCTCTATCATGGGCGGCATTTGAGATGTTTCACCGTATTTTAACCCCCTGTGTTGCTTTCTTTCTGATTTTGCTGTTCAATATTCAGACTGTCAGGAGCATTCTGGCAGCCAGTCGAGCCCGCACGGGGCTCCGGGGACAAAAGAGTGGAGAGAATGACAAGGACAGGGAGATGGAGAACAGACATAAATCCATCGTTTTGCTCTTCAGCATAACCGCTAGTTTCATATTGTTGTGGATAACACAGGTGGTATTTTATATCTATCGACGGATTTCAAAGAGTTTTGTTTATTCTGTCACGGATCCCCGTTACATCACAGTAAAGACAGCGGCAATGCTGCAAGTTCTGAGTTCCTGCACCAACACGTGTATTTACGCCCTGACTCAGAGCAAATTCCGAGAGGAACTCAGGAATGCGGTGAAATATCCATTGAATCGGATTTTGAAATTTATGAAACTTCAGAAATAAATGCTGCAAAGAGTTGCAGTTCAGCTGTTTTCTCATGCTCCCTATTCTGTACCCTCAGTGGTGGGTAAATGGAAACAATATGATCAACAGAGTTACAAAAGTAATGACAGAAAATATACCGCTGCTAAAACTACAAAACAACACACACACGATCAGAGCCCTGATGAAGACTGGCGGCCTGAAACTTCCAATGTTTACTCTCATCCACTTCTGCTGCCTGGTCTGCTGAGTTGCTCCAGCATCATGTCTGTGTTTCCTTAGCGTTATAAACAGGTTTCTCACTGCTTTTCACAGCTGATACTGCAGCATCACACCCATCATCTCCTGTAGAAATCCCATTTACACCTCACCTGCCGCCTGATTAAATTGAAGATTAAGGCGAATTTGCTGCCCCAGCTTCCCGGTTCTGACAAAACTGCCTGATATTGGAGAATATTTTCGTCTGCATCAAACACTTCTGCTTCCTTTTGCTCGTGTTTCTTTACATATAGTCTGACCTTCTCTCTGACACCTTGAACTATGTTCTAGGAACATAATTTAAACTGTTTTAGAAATGAAGACAGAATACCATTGTCTTTATTTGAGAGAGAGAGAGAGAGACTGATTCAGCATGGACTCGAGCCTGGACAAAGAACAAGCGGGTAATGGATGAAATGGACAATCTGACAGATTTCAAACTGACAAAGAGCCTCATGGAAAACAGCGGAACAACGGTTCAGTTAATTTTAATGTCACACAAGCGGGAATTTAGGGTTTCTCCCCAAACAAACACGAACGGCATTATTAATTGATGGAGACAGACGTGAAAGCACAAAGAGACATCTGGAGAAATTTCTGAAACGCAGGTTCACTGCTGTTGTTACTGCGCGATCGAGAATCTTCCAGAGGGATGGCTTCAAAATCCCCGGCTTTGCCTGCTGTTCGCGACAGAGATTGAGGTCGAATCGTTCGGATCGAGATGGTGCTCCGTACTCGGTGCCGGAGAGCTGATCGGAGGCTCGAAGCTTTCGGACGACTCAGAGTTGGACTGTGGTCGGGCATGGCAGGGAGAGTTTTTCTTCCTTCTCCCGTCTGCGTGAGATGTTGTACATTTGAGAGACTGTGAACTTTTTACTGTGCCATGGACTGTTCTTCATCAAGTTATACTGTTGCACTGTTTTACTATATGTTATAATTATGCGGTTTTGTTAATTTTTTTCAGTCTTGGTCTGTCCTGTGTTTTGTGATATCACACCGGAGCAAATATTGTATCATTTCTTAATGCATGCATTACTAAATGACAATAAAAGCGGACTGCGTGTTTTCATAATCATATCATATTATGTAGAAATATGAGGAGATAAGTAGCAGTTTTGTATTGAGAATCTATTCACTCGAGATGAACCTGGTTTGAGAAATGTTCTCCAAACCCTTCAGTCAGGGACTGTTCTTCACCAGTTGGTCACTGGAGCTCATTCAAGTTCATCCAGACCGGGCTGTTCAAGTTCAAAACATGAACACTATATATACGTTTGATCAGGAAAGGTAATAGATAAGAGCCCGTTAATCCCGTCAACAGTGAAACAATGAGTCTTGCATGAATTAAGGTTGGACTATTGGAGAGGATTCTTCGAGATGGGATGGATGAGTAGTCGCAGATGCATACAGTAAATGGAGTAGGAAGTGTCAAGGGGAGCGACAAATTAAATTCATGAGGGGAGAACTCTGGATGCTATGCATACAGAATTGAGTAGGCGTTCGACTGGAATTCAATAACAGTAAGTCAAGAGGTATGAGCTCGAGGCAACTTGGCTGACTGTAAATGAAATTGTGTGAGACTTTGACAAGAGTTCTCATAATACTCTCACTCAGAAAATCAGGAGGAACTGGATCGATGGAAACCTAGCTTTCTGAATAAGGAATTATCTTGCCCAGTGAGAGTGCAACTGTCAGTTGATGGTACATTTCCAAGATATCTGTTCTGGTACCCTGCCCTTTTTTTCTGTTTCTTTGTAAACAACTTGCAGTGGGAAGTGGAAAGGTGGGCTGGTGTGTTGTTGGTTTGGCAGCCACGGAGTGTAGTGGCTAGAGTGGCGCTATTCCGCCTCGGGGCAATGGAAATCGGAGTTTTATTCTGGCTTCCTCAGTAAGGTGTTTGTTTACTCTCCCCTTGATATGTGCGAGGTTCTCTCCGAAGCGCAAAATCACTAGAGTTATAGGTCATCATACATTGTCCTGCTATTAGACTCGGGTTAAATTGAGTGTTCTGGATTCTGCGGCTCATTGTTCCTCGCTTCACATCTAAAGAAATAAATGACACAGGGGCTGGTGTTGCTGAGGATGGCCCAGAATGTGTTCATAGGTTGCAATGGAACATCGGCATGGTGCAGGACTACACTGAGAAGTGGCAGATGGAGTTTCACCGGGAAAAGTGTGAGCTGATGCATAACGAGAAATCAATCTAGGTAACAGAGTACCAATGGCAGAATTTATTGCTGTGTCTTGGAACAGTGGGGTAATGGTATGTAGGTCCAGATACACACATCCCCACCCATAATTTCCAAGCAAGTTAATTGAGTGCTTAAGAAGGCCAATGGTTTACGAAATAGTTACGCTGGGTGGGAATCTCAGGATTACTTCCGGTGTCACATGCTTGCTATTTTAGAAATTGTAAGTTAGTACAGTTAAACGTGAGGCTAATGATCTGGTGCAGGAGGGAGGGCATAAACGTACACGGATCATTGGGCATTCTTCCAGGATATCTGGGACTGGTATAAAGAGGATGGGCGACACGCGTACTGGAGCAGAACTAATATTCTCAGAGGGACGTTTGCACGAGTTACTCTGGCAGAGTTTTATCATGGGGCAAAGGAAGTACAGAGTTGCAATCAGAGCTACAGGGTCAGCAAGTAGGATGAGGAACGGTCACAGGATGTCCACGTTAATGAGCACTGTGGCATCGAGAAGCTGAAGTGAATTTATTTTAGTAAAGGCTTTCTTAAGGTCTGGATTAGTTCGTGACACAGTGATTCAGCCATTACAAAGACCTGGTTGAGAGAAGGGCGGGACTGGCAGCTAAACCTTACAGATTTCAGATGATACAGACATTCCAGTTGGATGTAAAAGAGGCTGGGCAGTTACACTGCTGATCAGGCAGAAAGTCAGGGGCAATGTCATCTCACAGACTCATCTTGTAAGGCTATGTAGGAAGAGCTCGAAAATAAGAAAGATGCAATCACTCTGATGGTATCATACCAGTAGGCCTCGCAATAGCCACTAAGGGAGAAGAACATATATGTTGGCAGGTTATGGGCTAAGTTGAAAACAATTGAGCAGCTGTAATTGCTAATAAATCTTTGCAGAATAACGGGGACTCTCTTACAGTATCAGGCTCCGATGGGGCATTATTTGTTAGAACTGTTGAGAGAAGTTTTCTGAAACTGTATGTAGACAGTCCACCAGGGAGGGAGCATATTTAACTTCTAATTTGGAAGGGAGCTTAGCGAGATGATCGGAGTTTCAGTGGAAAAGTTTTAAGGATTATAATTATGGACGTTTTCAAACGATCACTGATAGGGATAAGACTGGACCTCTAGGCAGTGTCAATTTGGTGAATGCTAATTCAGCAGGATTGGGCAGGAATCGTAGAAAATACTGTGAGAAAGGATATTGCGTGATACGTCCATATCTGTCACGTGAGAGACACGTACGGTGCAGCTGGTCGGAAGACAGGTGTTCCCTGACCTGCTGAGGAACGTGGTGCAGGATGGGGACAATCAGGAACTGAGGATGATGAGAGATATGGTCTATTGTTAAGGGGGAAAAAAGTAAAATGAGTTGTATGTAAGATTTACGAAGCCGCAATTGGATTGAGTGTTGGAGGAACATAAAAGAATAAGAAACAAACATAATATGAATCAGGAGAGTGAACTACGTCCAGGAAATTTCCTCAGCTCCAAAATGGAGGAACACAGACCCTAACAACCCCAACACTGCTCCGCGTTCCCACAGATTTCCAGCAGCGGCCCAATTTCCATACACATAAAAACATGAAAAACCTTACATTACACTGAGAAAATACAGCTGAACAACAGCCACCTGCAACATTGGAAGAACACTGACCTGCACAAAACAGCTCTGGACTGCGTTTTCACTGCCTTTTATATTTCCAGCACCGCACAGGGAAGGAGGTGGACAAATAGAGACCACACACGGTCCTGAAGGGACACAAGCTGCTACAGATCAGTATGGTGAGGGATGTGAGAGGGTATCCACTAGTGAACAGCTGTGATTAGTTATATTCATACCTGACCTGTGGGGTTATTCAAAAACAAGTGTTTCAGAATGAAAACTGTTCTGTCTGGGGGGAAAAGACAAGGATACAAGTTATGAGAGCAGTGAATGATCAGAGATGTTGTAAATGCTTTCGAAAAGGAAAAGGAACCATATAGAACGTTTGTTGTCGTTGAGTGACGTCCAGTCGTCCTTGACACACGGCGATCCAAAGGATACTTCGCGAGGCGACTTGTGTGCCAGCATAGCTCTCATTGGATACGATTAAATATTCTCTCTTCAGCCTGATAGAGCTAAAAAGCACCGCTGCTTCCAGGGTCAGTACAGTCAACAAAGATGACTTAGTACGCTTAATCGAACTATCGCTGTTTAAACCGGGCGGAAACAATGCCGATGGTGGACGGACTCCCCGCCGGGTTCCACGCAGGAAACGTGGCTGCAGGTCAGGGATACAAGTGCGCTGAAGGAAACAGGCTTTTAAGCTCCCAGCACTGACTGTCTCGCTGGCAAACGTGCAGTATCTGGTAAATAAAATTTATGATCACAGAGCTAAGGTGCCTAAATAGACTGAAATTAGGACCGCGTGTGCTCTTTGTTACAGTGAATCCTGGGTAAGCTCTTCCGGATGCAGCGATTCATATCGACGGGTTTACTATACACCGTCAGTATAGATCTACAGTCTCTTAACAGCAGAGGTGGTGGAGTTTGCCTCATGATCATCTCTTCTTGATGCACAAATATATCAGGTTTTCCGAATTCTGCTCACCAGGCCTGGAACAGCTAGCAGTCAAGTGCCGTCCATTTGACCTGCCACGGGAGATTTCTGGGGTCATTTTGGTGGCGGTATTCATTCCCGCTCACGCCTATGTCAATCAGGCTCTAGGTGATCGGAACGGTGGTATGAACGAGCACGAAACAGCACACCCGAACGCTTTCAACATCGTTTTGGGGGATTTGAACCAGGCCAGTCTGAAAAGAAAAATCACTAAGTAATTGCAATAACAGATCACTTGCAATACTAGAGGAAACAACATAATGGATCACTGTTTCACCACAATGAAGAATGTCTACCGTCCTATTCCACGCCCTCACTTCCGGACGTCCGATCACCTGGCTGTACTTCTACTCCCCGAGTATCGGCAGAGACTGAAGACTGCAGCACCAGTAGTGAGGACCAAGAACGTTTGGACAAGGGAAGCATAGGAGCGCCTACAGGACTGCTCTGAATCGGTTGTCTGGACTGTATTCAGGGATTCATTTTCGAACCTGGATGCGTATGCTGCAGTTGTTACCGACGTCATTAAAACCAGTGTAGGTACGTGTGTGCCTAGAAAACTTACTGTGCATTCACAAACCACACACTATCCATGAACGAAGAGATCGTCTGCTGAAGGCGAGATCTGTTGAATTCAAGTCTGGCGACCCGGTTCTCTACCAGAAAACCATGTTTGATTTGCGGAGGGCTATTTCAAGGGCGAAGAGACAATTTCGAACGGGGTTGGTGGCGACATCGGATGTACGACAGCTCTGGGAGTGTTTGCAGGATATTACTTCCTACAAAGCGAAACCCAAAAGCATGAATGGCAACGATGCTTCATAACCAGAACAACTCAACGGCTTCTATTCCCGCTTTGAAAGGGAGAATGTAACTGCAGCTTGGAAGGTCCCTGCTGCACCTGATTACTCTGTGATCTCTGTTCAGATATCGATTATAGGCTCTCTTTAAAGAGCGTGAACCCCGCAAGGTGGAAAGTCCCGATGGAATACGTGCTGAGCCTCTGAAAATTTGCGCCAACCTACTGACAGGAGTGCTGAAGGACATTTTCAAACTCTCACACTACAGGCAGACGTCCCCACTTCCTTCAAAAAGGCAACAATTATACCAGTGCCTAAGAAGAATAATGTGAGCTGCCTTGATGAATATTGCCCGGTAACACTCATATCTACAGTGATGAAATGCCTTGAGAGGTGGATCGTGACTAGACTGAACTCCTGTCTCAGCAAGGACCAGGACCCATTGCAATTTTCCTATCGCCACAATAGGTCAACGGCAGACGGAACCTCAATGGCTTTTCCTTCGCCCTTAGACCACATGGACAATAGAAACATTTATGTCAATCTGCTGTTCATCCACTATAGCTCAGAATTTAACACCATCATTCCCACAATCCTGTTGATAATTTATAGAACCTGTGCCTCTTTACCTACCTCTGCAATCGTATCCTCGACTTCTAAGTGGAAGACCACAATCTGCGGATTGGTGATAGTGCCTCCTCCTCGCTGACTATCAACACTGCACCTCAGGGGTGTGTGCGTAACCCACTGCTCTACTATGTAAGACGTAGGAATGCAAGCCCTTGTCTCCTTAGGAACAAATCTGCAAATGAGCAACGCTTCTATCATCGGCTTACATTATCTTCAATTCTCCATCGGACATTTGATACAATGTTACATCTATTGTTGATTATTCCATCTCATTTGTAGTATGTAATTTGGTGCCTAATCAATATTAAAATAATGATGAACATCTTCTGGCAAATTATAATCCATTAGATGCGCCTAATGAAATGGAAGACGCAAAGTGAAGGTCAATGCTCCTGCTATTTGTTTGTTTTTGAAGGCCGCGCCGACCAACTATTGCTCAGAGTCGGATATTGCTTTCACTGTCTTAAAGCCCCGGGGCTCCTTATTTATTTATTTATTGTCATCTGCATACTCTGAATGCTCAGAATGAAAATAGAAAAATCACATACTTTGATTCCATTTATTAATTGACGGGTATAATGAAATATAATACAACAAATAAAATCTTCCACATTTCGAAAACTTTTTTCTAGCTGCTTTGAATTGCAGGTGGACAGGAACAGAGGTTACGAGCCCCGGAGTATTGCAGTTTCTGATCGATGGCGCACCCATGCGGTTTACAGGGAACAATGTAAATTTAAAAAAAAACAAGTTATTGTACTGGGTGTGTAATGAAAGTATATTTTGCTTCTAGTTGCGATTGGGTTGAAGAAGTAACCTAGGAATTAATCATGTTACTGCGTAATTTCCTACATTTTAACTTGGCTAAAATGCCAATGCTGCTCAGGCGGACAACAAGTGAGATGGATAACAGCCTGTAGAGGATCGTTGGATACAGTTTGTTGATGCCGTTCAGATAGTTGATTGGTGTCAGCTGATTGCAGCGATCCCACGGGATGTATGCTCAATATCAAATGAACCAACAAAGTCAGTGTCATTGGTGTGTTGTATTACGTGTTACTTTGACAGAGTGGTCAACAGTAACATTGGCATCTCTGCTGAGAGACGGTTCCAGAAAAAAAAAGAAAGATAACATCAGAGTTGTCACTGTTCTTATAAAACTCAGACTGTTCTGTTTATTGAACTGAAGAATGTCTTTTAGACGATAAAGTTACGCCTGTGATGGCTTACACCTTCCAGTTTTGCATCCACGTTGTTTGTTTTATGTACTTTCCTAACACGAAATCACACAAGTGAGGTCAGTGATTTCAGTGGAGAAGATCTGCAGATGAAAGACACTTTGCTGCATCCCTTCCGATCTGTGTAGCTCTCTTTATTCGGTGCGTCGGAAATATTTCTGTTTCTCTACAAATATCTGTGTTTGTACTTTTATTTCAAAATATTTCAAATGACGTGTCTTATGTTCATATCACACAAACAAGTGAAGGTGTATGCTCGAAGCGTTCGAATGCTGAACTCCAACAGCTTAACTGCATCTCTTCTGCACTGCAATTAATCTCACGTGCACTGTGCATTAATTTTCCCTCGCTGTCCTCGATACCACACAAGCAGCCGCAATTTTTCTCAGCATTCAGCAAAATGACGGCATTTGTATTGGTTGGGTTCATCACAACGAGCTCAATATATCACAATCACGGATTCCGCAGCGCGGTAGCTACGGCAATTGAGCTTGTCAATGTGCAGGTGTCAGCTAATTATTATTTCATTGTGATAGTATTTAACTCCATTCATTCCGTCGTGGAATTACTCGAGACTTGAACACAGCGATACACCCTGCCGGCTTGCATTCGGCCTCGCCGGAGAAATTGGACTCTCTGGTCAAATGATCTTGAAGACTAGCGGTATATTCGTTTTATAATTAGTTGTTTTTATTTTTTTTTCGGCAGTCTCAGTGAAAGCTTCGTTTTCGATTTGAGAGTTTTAGTTAACGGCCCTGTTTGACCGAGTGTTTATTGTTTTCTTTTCACTTTAACACTGTGCGCATTAAAGTCTCTGAAATATCGCCCCACGTCAGTGTCTCTCACTCGGCGCTCGGGCCATGTCCGAACCCGGTGACACAAAGAGGGACGCAGCGGAGCGAGAGCAGCTGACCTTGGCCATGAGATTCATCGGTCAGAGTGATTCGGCGAGGCAACAATATTCCATTGGACTTTCTATGTATGAACTCTTGTTTCTGTCTCCAGCGTGCCAAGTAACGGACCCAGTAAAGTGTGAGATTGACGTATTGACATTGGTGGCTTGAGGAGTGGGTGCCTTCTAACGTAAGCGCATGCTCTAACTATATATTCCAAGGGCCCCGAGTCTACAAAACCGAGCCTCTCTAGTCTCTATTGACTTGCCCCGTTATCAGTTCCAAGCTTTTCAAGAGTCAAGTACTCAAATTCCCAGAATTGGGGTGCCGTGGCTCAGAGCTGCATAACGAATGAGCGCTTCAAGCAAGCTTGTCAAATAATTCAACAAATCATCACTCGTCAATGGTGTAAAATGTGCAAAATCCCTACTCCAAAATCTGATCTCTGACTGCAGTGTGGACGTGCACGTACGTATCAAGAGGGCTTTTAGCCTTTTGATGAAAGTCATGGTAGAGACTGGGAAAATTTAACTTTTATGTAACAAATTGAACAGATCTCCAGAGCACCAGCTACCTTAGTGATGAAAGAAACCTGTCTAAGCTGTCTTCATCTGTAAAATTGAGAGTACGCTCAAAGCTGCTGCGCAGGTCGACCTTGTGGTTAAGAAAGCATACAGTGCCTTGGCCTTCATCAATACTGGGTTTTAGGAGCCGAGAGGTAATGTTGCAGCCATACAGGACACCGGTCAGGCCAGGGGAGTACTGTGGAGTACTATGGATACTCGGAGTACTTGGAGTACTGTACTCAGTTCTGGTCGCCTCACTACAGGAAGGATGTGGAAAACATAGAAAGAGTGCAGAAGAGATTTCCAAGGATGTTGCTTGGATTAGAGAGTATGCCTTATGAGAATAGTTTGAGTGAACTCGGTCTTATCTCCTTGGAGCGACGGAGGATGAGAGGTGATCTGATAGAGATGTACAAGATAATGAGAGGCATTGATCGTGTGGATAGTCAGAGGCTTTTTTCCCAGAGCTGAAATGGCTAGCACTAGCGGGCACAGATTTAAAGTTCTTGGAAGTAGGTACAGAGGAGATGTCAGGGGTATTTTTTTTTTTTTACTCAGAGAGTGGTGAGTGCCTGGAATGCGCTGCCGGCGATGGTGATGGAGGTGGAAACGGTACCATCTTTTAAGAGGCTGCTGTATGGGTACATGGAGCTTAGAAAACTGGAGGGCTATGCGTATCCTTCCGTAACTTCTAAGGTAAGGACGTGTTCGACACAACTTTGTGGGCCGAAGCGCTTGTATTGTGCTGTAGCGTTTCTATGTTTCCATATCCTAAATACCTCTAGAAAAAAACGGGAAAGATAAAGCACTGAGCAAAATTTGAAAAGGTTCCTAGGTTTCAATATTCCCAAGGACTTTTCTGTGTTCCCAGGGGTTTTCTCTAGATCGTTTCCAAGGCTTATTCGATGTGTTTTGGGCATTTCAATATCCTCCCCATCTCGAGGAATCCCAGGCCGCCCTGTCTGCCCCGCCCGAGTTTTCTTGATCTCACTCGAGGTTACCTGGTCTCTCAGTCTGCTCGGGTTCCCAGGAATTCCCGGATTTCAGTCTATTGAGCTTCCCAGGATTCCCTAGTCTCTCAGTCTATTGGGTTTTCCAGGTTTCTCAAGCTCTTTGGACCCTAATTCCGCCTGCCTCTCTAGGTCCAGATGCCTCCCTCTCAAGATTCCCAGGTTTCTCGTCATTCCTGGATCTCGATCTTTCACGTCTTCCTGGGCCATCAGGTAACAGCTATAGGGAGAGGGATCCTGTAGAAACTTCCTTAGGCCTGTGCAGTTCATCAGAGAGCATTCTTCTCTGAGATTTTAGCGTACCTGAACTGATTACTTATTGCTTAACAAGTTAATGATGGTTTAAGAGATCCTTGTGTTTTTCTCGACCGACTCGCTCTTTGTAATGCGGTTTCCTGCGGCTTTCTGGTTTAACTGGTTAAGTTTAATTTCATAGGCTCAGGGATTCTGTGTTATTTTTATTGTTGAAATAGTTGCCAGATTAGTTGCAATCGGAGGATATCATTTTGAGACTAATTCGTCTCACAGTGTCACTTGGTCGAGGTACCTCTGTATAAACTCTTGTGCCTATCCCTACGTGGAATTCTTCGGCTCAGATATTGTCAGTGCAACGTATTGCACTTACCTACCAGGCGGATACGGGTCTTTGGTGTATCAGAGGCTGAGCGTGGAGAGGGGTGCCCCTGTCACAACCACGGATTCGGCAGCGCAATAAATGCGGCAATTGAGCTTGTTAATAAGCACGTGCCAGCTAATTATTATTTCATTGTGATAGTGTTTAACTCAGTTCATTCCGGCGTAGGAATTGTCAAGACTTGAATACAGCGATGCTTCGCTGCCTGCTTGCATTCTGCCTTGTGTGGGAAATTAGACTGCCGAGTCTACTGACTGTGAAGACTGGCGGTATTCGTTTTATAGTTAGTTGCTCTTTTCAGCAGCAGTGCAGGTTTGGTTCTCCATTTCAGAGTTTTAGTTAACGGCCTCATTTATTGTTCTTTCTTCCCTCTAAGACTGTTCGCATTAAAGTCTGTGAGCTATCGCTCGGCGACCGTGCCTCTCACTCCGCACTTGGGCCATATCCGAACCGGGTGACACAAAACGCTTCGCCAGGACAGTTTTCGGCTCGATTGTACTGATTTCCTCGATGATTCTTAGCCTGCTGATTTCCAGGCAGATTCTGTGTGTTGCTGGGATTTCCAGTATCTGCAGATTTTCTCTTGCTTGTAATCATGTTTCAGTTTTAGTTTTTGCAATCTATCAGACGGTCTTTTTCACCTATTATTCACGAGTTCTTTGTACAAGGTCGGCTAGTGTCAGTACCGTCAAGTTTTACATTGATACTGATCAGGGTAAGATCGTATTAGTTCTCATTTCACTTCATTGTGTCTTTTGTTGTGGGACTCAAAACATCAATATTTGCCTGTTTGCGTACCTTTTATGTCTGTCTGTACGTCTGTCTCTCTCCCTTTCATTCTCCTTCTCTCTCTCTGTCTCTCTCTCTCTGTCTCTCTCTCTCTCTCTGTCTCTCTCTCTCTCTGTCTCTCTCTCTCTCTCTGTCTCTCTCTCTGTCCCTCTGTGTGTGTGTGTGTGTGTGTGTGTGTGTGTTACTTACTTAGTCGTCACTTGTAAAACATTTGAAATTCTGTTACCTGTGGATACTACAAGTGACAGAGAGAAGGTGAACCTACTGGGGGAAGACGAGGCGAAACGAAGTTTTGGAATGAATGGTCAGACTATGCGTGTGCAGGTGTTTGTTACAGATGCAAATATAATCCAAGATCAGCCTTTTCATTGGAACGGTGCATCAGCGGTAACAGGTTCGGCTCAAGCTTCAATTTAATCGGGAAGGATGGTGGAGGACAAAGGGGATCTCTGTGGGATGCTATGGCCAGTGCCGCTGTTTGGATCAGCTGTAAACAGTTGTTTGTAACTCAAAGAGAACGCACAGAAAAAAAGGAGAAATTCACCAGACCACACAGCAGTTATTGAAAAAAGAAAATAGTCAACGTTTCAGGCCGTCACCCTTCATCAGAGCTTTGACTTTGTGCTCTGTTTTGAGTTTCCAGCATCTGCATTTTTTTTCGTGTTTGTTTTGTAACTCTGTCCATCACATCGTTTCCATTTACCCACAGTGGGGGTGGGGGGATTACAAAGTGAGGCACATGAAAGCAACCGAAACATCATACCGTACAACGTTTATTTCCAACGTTTAATGAAGCTCAAAATCTCATTTAGTGGGTATTTCAGCGCATTCTTTAGCTCCTCTCGGAATTTGCTCTGTGTCAGGGCGTAAATACACGTGTTGGTGCAGGAACTGAGAACCTGCAGCATTCCCGATGTGTATTCTGTGATGTAACGGGGATCCGTGACAGAATAAACAAAACTCATTGAAATCCGTCGATAGATATAAAATCCCACCTGTGTTACCCACAACAATATGAAACTACCGGTTAATGCGAAGAGTAAAACGATGGATTTGCGTCGGTTCTCCATCTCCCGATCTTTGTGATTCTCTCCACTCTTTTGTCCCCAGAGCCCCCTGCGGGATCTACTAGCCGCTAGAATACAGCTGACAGTCTGAATATTGAACAGTAAAATCAGAAAGAATGGGAGACAAGAGGTTAAAATGCGATGAAACATCTCAAATACCGCCCATGAGGGGGAATTTTCGAAGCTCTGTGTTAGCACACAATACCAGGGAACACCATCAATTATTTCTGTATGCTCGTAGACAAAGCCCCAGGGGACACTCTCCAAACAGGCCAGCAAACTCACTGTCCCGATAACCACAGCCGCCGTTCTTTCGGTGCGATATTTTGTTTTCAGCTTCTCACAGCAAATAGCAACAAATCGATCGACCGTGAAAGCGACAGTCAGCCAAACAGAGGCCGCAGTGCTCGCAAAAACCAACCACATCCTGAGTCTGCACACAGGAGTGATACGCAGGAATGAACGGTAAAAGTAAATCTCAGATGTCCTCGACAGCAGCGGATCCGAGATAACGACCAGGAGATCGGCTGCTGCCATTCCCACCATGTAGCGAGTGACGCATTTGGAGAGACCGCACTTTCCCCGGGACAGAATCACGGTGGCCACCAGGTTCGCTGGAAGGGAGACAAGAAACAGCAAAAACTGGAGCAAAACTTAATGCAGTAGTTTGGGGGTATCCTGTCATATTTCTACTTCAATGTTGCGTTTAGTGGTGGAAGGGTCGAGGGAGAGAGAGCGCAGAGCTGCCGGAGACCAAGAAAGAGTTTACATAGTAAAATAAAATCAATATGATCTGAATACAGATTCCTTCCTGATGATCGAAATGTGAAGTAGCAGCGGAAATTTAAAACTGGGTAACTACCTCCGCAGAATCAGTACTGTATGGGACATTTCTACTGGCGCCTTTTGTGGATTAAATGAATAAATTCAGACTCTGAATACGGAATTCTTCCATTAGACAATTATCAAACTCATGGCTATGCCTGTCAGCTACAGAACAGCCCATGGACTGTACAAAAACAGGAAATGCTGAAATCACTCATCCAGGCAGAAAAAAAAAAATATGGAAAAGCAGTTGAAGAGTCTTTTCTCAGATGTGTTCTCAAAGCGGACGCTGACACGAGTTTTAACTAGATTCTCTTTCCATATAAGCTGCCTGAAGCCCAGTACTTACAGAAATCCCCGCATTTGTTTCCTATTCCCCCAGTGCCAACTCACTAACAGATCACTGACTGAATCCCACAGTTACATCCCGGTTTGACACAACCTCCCAGACAGACATGACGCCTCCCACAGAGACCATCACAGGGAAGCCGGGGAGAGGAATTCTACGTCCAGCAATGAGGTCCGTGCAGCAGTCTTATGTTTGTAACATTATCAGATTTATACAAAAATTGAATATATTTCACAGTACTCATACTGTGAAATTGGTCCTCTCCCACATTAAAGTCACTATCCCTGCTAAACCGCGCTCACACCAGTTTGCCTATAAAGCAAACAGGTCCGCGGAGGATGCCATCTCATTATCTCTTCGCACTGTGCTGACACACCTGGGGGGAAAGGGCACATACGTGAGGATGTTGTTTGTTGATTATAGCTCTGCTTTTAATACTGTCATCCCCAGCAAGCTCATCTGCAAACTCCACCAGCCAGGCCTCAGCTCATCACTCTGCAACTGGGTCCTGAATTTCTTGTCAGAGCGTTCACAGGCAGTGAGACTTGGCCCTGACCTGTCCTCCACTACTATCCTGAACACTGGTACACCACAAGGTTGTGTATTGAGTCCCATACTCTACTCCCTCTTCACTTACGACTGTGTACCTGCATTTAACACCAATACCATCGTCAAATTCGCAGACAACACAACAGTGATCGGGTTGATCTCCAAAAGGGATGAATCAGCGTACAGAGCGGAGGTACAGAACTTAGTGAGCTGGTGCTCAGGGAGCAACCTGTCTCTTAATACAGCAAAGACAAAGGAGCTAATTATCAATTTTGGAAAGTCACGGGATGACGAATACGCTCCAGTCTACATTAACGGAGACAAAGTGGAGAGAGTGTCCAGTTTCAGGTTTCTGGGAATATGTATCTAAGAAGACCTTACATGGTCTACTAACACCACTATAATAGTTAAGAAAGCACAGCAACGCTTGTTTTTTTTTCATCAGGACGCTGAAGAAAGCTGGTCTACCTGAACAGATGCCTGTGGTCTTTTACCGCTGCACCATACAGAGCATCTTAACATGCTGCATCTCTGTGTGGTATCTCAGTTGTACAGCAGCTGATAGAAAGCACTTCAGCGGGTCGTCTCTAGCGCACTAGAAGATCATTGGGACACAGCTCCCAGCCCTGGAGGACACCTACAGATCTCGCTGCTTAAGGAAAGCTACAAGAATCTGTAAGGACAATACACACCCATGTAGTCATCTGCTTGAATTTCTTCCATCTGGCAGACGTTATAAGATTTTCTATGCCCCGCACTTCCAGACTGAAAAATAGCTTTTTCCCCAGAGCTATAATTGTTCTGAACCAATCGATCAAGTATCATCCATAAATTTGTTATATTGCTACTTTAATATGGTTTTATGGCTGTCATGCATCTGAGTTGTGTTTTTGCACTGCTGGACATTGCTTGTACTGGCTGGTTACTTGATTTTATTTATTGTTTATTTATCTTATTTGTTGTTTTAGAGCATTGAGTATGAGAGTTGCAAACTCATTTTCGCTGTATTGGTGCATGACAAATTGTACCATGCAATGACAATAAAGATATTTCATTTCAGTTCATAACTATGAAACAACACGCCGATGGTGTTAATTGCTCAGCAACGACTTCATTGTGCTGTCCATCAACTGTTTCACATTCAGTCATATCACACACCATGTGGAATTCCTCACATTTGCTGAAGTGTTACTAACAGTCGATAGTTTGGTTTTAGTCCTAACTCAGCGAACTGGTCACATACAAATACAGACGATCAATTTGTGTATCACTGCGGGACAATATTCAGAAGTTCAGAATCACAGAGACCCAAGCAACATTATTGAACACAAACAGCTGGAAGAGCGCTGCCCGACCGTTTCAATTACACAATTGTTGGCGGAATCTCTACATTTCGGCAGCGATCTTTAGATCCAGGTCCCACATTCCACAGTCCGTATGGTTACATGCCGTTCCTGAAAATTGGAATATTAGGCCTTGGCATGTGACAGTGGAAACCAGCGACAGAAACAAAAACGAGATTGGAATTAAGCTTCATTTCCCACCAACGACAACTGACACTGCGGCTTACCGGGAATTCCAAAAGCTGAAATAAAAGGATAGTAGACGTCTTCTATTCGCCAGATAACTGGATACACCATTTCAGTGAGAATGTGTGAATCCTGAATTCACAGCTCCGTCTGACACTCTGAGCTTTATGCATTCGAAACGGCGCTGGTATATACAGAGGATCGGCCTCTAGAGATACGATTGTACCCCTGACTAATTTTCTTCACCACAGTCACTTGAACAAACAGTTTAATTTTATACTATTGACTCTGATGTAAATATCGGGCTGCTGGAAGATAAGCACATCAAACTTCTTGGGCAATATCTCAGCCGAGACTCACCTGGTGGAAAAATGCCGCAGCTCTAAGTTCAAAGACTGAGTATTGCCACGGAGCAGCCACATACACAGATTTCACGGATGTGATGTGTAATTATTCATATCAGCATAGAAACAAAGAAACATAGAGAACCTAGAGCAGAATACAGACCCTTCAGCCCACAAAGCTGTGCCAAACATGTTCTTACCTTAGAAATCACCTCGGGTTACACATAGCCCTCTATTTTTTTGAGAGTCATGTAACTGTCCAGGAGTCTCTTAAATGACCATATTGTATCCGCTTCCACCACCGTCGCCGGCAGACCATTCGACGCATTCTCCATTCTCTGCGTCTCAAAAAAAAAAACTTACCCCTTACATCTACACCGTACCTACTTTAAGCACCGTGAAGTTGTGCCCTGTCGTGTTAGCCATTTCAGCCCCGGGAAAAAGCCTCTGACTATCTACACGATTCATGCCTCTCATAATCTTATACACCTCTGTGAGGTCATCTCTCATCCTGCATCGATCCAAGGTAAAAAGGCCGAGTTCCCTCAACATATTCTCATACGGTATGCTCCCATATCCAGACATCATCCTTGTAAATTTCCTCTGCACTCTTTTCATGTTTTCGACATTCTTCCTGTTGTGAGACGACCAGAACTGAGCACAGTACTCCAAGTGGGGTCTGACCAGTGCCCTAGATAGCTGTAACATTAACTCTCGGGTCCTAAACACAATCCCACGATTAATGAAGGCCTCACACTTATTTGGGTTGAACTCCATATGCCACTTATCAGCCCAGTTTTGCATCCTATCAATGCCCCACTGTAACCTCTGACATCTCTCCGCACTATCCACAATGCGGAACAAATCTCAAAGTAAATGCCCTGCTTTTGATTTATTTCCATTTCCTTCCGAGAGATGTTGAGGGAGGAGGAGGGGTAGGAGACGTTTGTGAAGCGGTTTCCTGCGGCCAAATCTGATGTATCGCTGGGAAGTAGGAGGAAGCCGCTCGGCCCATTGGCTGGGTGCCGGCTCCCCGGGAAGGGTTCCCGACAGAAGGGGGGAAGGGGGATATTATTGAAAGAATAAAATTGTGTGACAGGAGGTTTGTCCCCGTGCGGGACGGTGGGGTGGACAGCGAGGACCTCATCTGTAGAAATGACCGATCCCACGGTAATTGCGAGCAGAGGGATTCACCACATTGGTAGGCAAACGCCAGCAGAATTTTGACCTGTAAGTGGGGCTAATGGTCTGTGGAAAGTGTGTAAAGGAGAGGATTTGCGGGTCGATGGAACGGCCCGGGGTCTTATTGAATGAGAGGACGGGCTGAAGTGGCCGAATGGACTGTTCCTGTACCTGTTGTCTGTGTGTATAAAGAGAAGGAATAGTCAAACCCTTTTGGGGCCTGCAGGATTTCCCAGTGGGTGTTGTAGGAACCGGGGCTTGGAGCCCTGTTGTTTCCAAATTCTGTCAACAATTTGGCCGAGGGGCCGAATTCAACATTTCCAAGTCTATTGCTATACATATAATATGTAATTCTATATTGGTAATGACAGAGAATTGCATAATTTATGTTCTTTGTCTTATCTGAATGTACTTGCCCGCGATGCTGATGCTACTTGGTGTTTCTCAGTACCTGTACCTGTGCACCTGGCAATAAATTCAACTTGGTGTTTCTCAGCACCTGTACCTGTGCACCTGGCAATAAATTCAACCTGGTGTTTCTCAGCACCTGTACCTATGCACTTGGCAATAAATTCAACCTGGTGTTTCTCAGCACCTGTACCTGTGCACTTGGCAATAAATTCAACTTGGTGTTTCTCAGCATCTGTACCTGTGCACTTGGCAGTAAATTCAACAGGGCTAGAAAAATACTCAGTGAGATTTGAGTTGTGACGGTCATCTTGGCATCCTGGTAGGTCAAATGTAAAGAGCGGGTACACTGCTAAATACAAGACCCTTAAGAGTGTTGATAGACAGAGACATCTTGGTGTCCAAGTTCATCGCTCCCTGAATGTGGCTGCATCGACTGATAGGGCGGTGAAGAAGTCAAATGGAATGCTTGTATTTATTAGTCGAGGCAGAACATTAACACAGTGCAACAAAGCAGTATGGTCACAGAGAAAGTGGGCTGCAGGTAGTCATATGGTACAACGTCACATCTTGTTATACCGGGGACCATTCAAGTTGCCTGTAAAAGCTCAGTGAAATAGTCCTCCAGACTGGCTGCATGTTTTCTGTTTTTTTTTGTGTTATCTTCGACCCGACAGGTGCGTGAGGAGTGAGAATATCCAGGCCTGCTGTATGTGTTGATGATTATTTCTTTATCAGCGTCTCAGCTATCGAAGCCGGTTACGAGCTCGAGTGCGGGAGGAAGAACTGGCAGCGGCCCAGCTGTGGGATGTTAAGGTCCGGAGATCTCTCAGCACGGAGTAATGGTTTCCATGAGGTTGGGAAATTCTGCACATCAGTACGCTTTTGGTATCAGCTATCAAGGACCAGTTTTGGGGGTATTGAATGGCACAGAATGAAATAGGGTGAACTCAGATTGCGTCCTCTCAGGGGAAATCATTCCTGACAAGTAGATTGGAATTCTTTGCGGAAACATGGGTCAGGATTGGCAAAAGGGAGTCAACGGATGATAAGTCGATTGATCTGAATCTGAATCTGATGCCAGAGGAGGAGGAGTGAATGCAGGGAATCTGGGTGAATGAGTGGTTTAGTGGTTTATGAGCATATATTGTTCAACGCCCGCTTTGGATGGCAGTGTTGTCCATGTCCAGGGATGCTGATGAGGGAGGAGGTGTAGGTACTGCAGGGGAATGTGTCACTGATCTCGAGTGTGGGGTTCGAGTGATCGGAAACGGAAGGGGATCTCACGTGATGGAATGGCAGAGCAGGGTCAGGAGAGGAGGAGTGATGTATCGGAAATGCCCTGTTCCCATTTAGACGGTAGTTGCATCTTTCAAGTATTTATAGCTCGTTTCCCGAGTGTGGATATGTTCGCCGGGAAGCTTCGTAGGGATATCCTAAGCCAGGCAAATGACTTCAAACGCTCATGAAGCAGAATGCTCCCTTTAACAATTACATCTACTTCGTGACTCTCTGCATGCGGTAGGTGACACGCCTAGGGGTAAAGTTGGTTCTCTGGTGCGATCAGTATTAAATGGGACGGATGGCCTTTTCTCCCAGCCGTTTTACAAAATGGAGGTTACTTGGTAGTCTGACCGGCACACTCGGCTTGAATTTTTGTCAATTTGTCCTTCACAGTGAAGATGCATGCACTCATTCGCCAATTCGGTGGTCCTCATTCCAACCTCTCCAGCATAATTTCCAATTGATACATTCTAAGCTCTCGCTTATCCTTTTATGTCTTAATTCCTGTTCGTCCTGGTCTTCTGTTGTCAGCCTGAATCGCACAAGTGCACTGTAGAGATCTCACGTGACCATCCAAAGCCAAATCTTCAGCCCAGTTCATATGCTGATCCTTCCGCCCTGTTTAATAACTCACCGGAGATCTAATCCATGTCTCATCTCCCATTCTCTGTCCCCTATTGGTGACACTTCCCGTGCCGCTAAGCATCGCTCTTTTCACACAGGCCCTCCGATATTTTATTTTCTTCATGTACTTCAGTCGAATCCAATTCCTAACTGTCCTGATTAAACGTTCCTGCAGCCAGTAAGTGACAGTGGGACTGGACGGGTGATAGGATAGAAGGGCAGTCCTGCAGAAGGAAGATCCGCGTGATGGCTTAACGAGAGCAGGTATACGGGGAGACTGTTAAAGAAATACCGGAGTTGCAGGAAAGATGAGAAAGGCAGTTCAGACTGTGGCAAAGACCTGACAGTAGATGAGCGGTGTTGTGAATGTCCAGCTCGTCCAGCAGGGCATGTAGGGAGAAAGAAGTTGTGTTCAAGGGAACTCTACCGGACTCTGTCCGATGCTGGCTGAAATAGAAGAAAGCGGTTTGTTCAAAGTGTTGAAATTGACGCTGAGTCCTACAAGTTGCAACGCGCGCAGACGGACGGCGGGCTGCGTCCCGCTGGTGACTCTGAAATCCTCCAGAAAGGTTCAAGAATTAGGTCTGAGTGAGATGAGGAGCAGCAGTGACAGGTAACTGGAGCATACGGAGTCCCGAGTTCATTATCTTCTCCACTATCCCGAACGGGGTGTCAGGTCACCTTGGTGAGACGGCGGAAGGGTAAACAGTCGTATAACACTGTGACTGTGAGCCGGGCGACAAAAGAACCAGAGGGGCTACAGTGAATGTTGGCGGTTCTTACTGACGACGAGGTGACAGACAGAAGCCAATCTCTTCAGGCTGCTCCTACAATAGGAAGGACCGTTGTGAACGGCTGCCGTAGGTTCTAGTAGACAATGTCCAACCCCTGTAAGGTAACAGTGCATTGGGTTCCGTTCTCTGCTCTTTCCTGACAACAGAATTTTACCCTGAATAATGACTCAAAAATGTTATCAATCACGTCGGTCAGGTTAAATGCTCATTAGTTCCCCAGCTTCTTAGGCATGGATCACATTTACCAATTTCCAATCCCTTAGGAGTCTCCATGACTCCAGTGTTTCTGAAAAGCTCACTACTATTCATGTCCTCCCTCAGAACTCTGGACAGTAGCAAGTTGGTCCAGGTGATTTACTCCCGTTGGGGAGTTTCGGCATCCCCAACAACGTCTTCTTATTTACTGACATCGGCCCTCACCTGTGTCCACTGAATCTCCTGAATGTGGGGCAAAATCCAGGTTTCTTCACTTTTGAAGACTGACATGGCGATCTTACTTACTTCCTCCGCTATGTAGCTTAGAAACATAGATAGAAACAAATATCTATTGCACAGTATAGGTGCTTCGGCCCACAAAGCTGTGCCGAATATGTTCTTATCTTAGAAATTACCTCGGGTTACCCATAGCCCTCTGTTTCTCTGAACTTCATGTACCTGTCCAGTAGTCTCTTAAAAGACCCTATCGTATCTGCATCACCACCGTCGTCGGCAGCCCATTACACAACTCGACACTCCCTGCGTAAAGATCTTACCCCTGACATTTCCTCTGTACCTACTTCCAAGCATCTTAAACCTATGCCCTCTCGTGCTAGCCATTCCAGCCCTGGGAAAAAAAGCCTCTGACTATCCACACAATCAATGCTTCTCATTATGTTCTTACGTCCATCAGGTCACCTCTCCTCCTCCGTCGCTCCAAGGAGAAAAGGCGGAGTTCACTCAACCTATTCTCATACGGCAGGCTCCCCAATCCAGGCAACATCCTTGTAAATCTCCTCTGCACACTTTCTATGGTTTCCAGATTCTTCCTATAGTGAGGCAACCAGGACTAAGCACAGTACTCCAAGTGAGGTGTGACCAGTAGGCGCAACATGACCTCTCAGCTCCTCAGCTCAACCCCACGATTGATGAAGGCTAATGTGCCGTGTGTTTTCTGAATGCCAATCATCCTTCACAGCAGTGTTGAGTGCCCCATTGACTCGGACCCACAAATCCCTCTTGTCCTCCACACTGCCATGAGTCTTACCATTAATACTATACTCTGCCATTATATTTCACCGACCAAAATGAACTACGTCACACCGATCTGGGTTAAATCCCATCTGCTATTTCTCAGCCCAGTTTTGCATCCTACCAATGCTCCGATTTAACATCTGACAGCCCTCCAAACTTTTCTGTTACAAATGTGGAGAAGCGGGGGTGTGAAGGACAGGAAAACCTTCAGAAAACAATTCAGCGGTTAATCAAACAGCGACGAAAAGAGATCAAGCTACGGAGGGACCCAGTAAAGGAACAGGCTGACGTCACGGAGAGGATTAGTGTATCAAAGGAAACAGTACTAAAGTACAAAACACTCTTCCTGAAGGGCTAGTGAGACTATACTCTGGTGTATCTCTACGGACTGAAGGTGCTTATGCTAGAGCCACAGTGGACACAGGTTCTGAAATTACTCTGCTTTGTAGATCCTGTTCCGACCGGCATCGGGCGCACTTACCATTGTCGTCACTGAGTGCCCCTGAGATTCCGGGGCTTAGTACCGGTGAGTATCCATACAATGGTTACGTGTTGTTGAAGCTGGTGTTTACGGAGCAGATGTTGGAGTAACTGAGATTATTGACACACTAGTCTTGCTCTACCCGGATCCGATTGAGAAGGATGGAGCTTCTATTCTTGTGGGAACAAATACTGCCAATGTGAGAAGGCTCCTGGGAGCATGCGGGAGAGAAATGGAAAGATCATTTTGAACCCCTTGTCCATTCATCCTGTGTACAGAGCTGCTTTTGAGAAGGTGCCAGTTCCTGCCAAGTAGTATGATGAACGGAAAGGAGGAACTGTGAGCTACACCCAGTCTAAACCTATCAACTTCTGTACTGGGCTTAGCTAGAGTAACGGAAATCCCTGCATTTACCGGCGTGCTCGAGGAATACAAAAGGGGATTAAACTGAGAAAATGTTGGAATGCGAAGAAGTATTTTCTACTGACAGTTCTGATTTTGATTTCTCCGATAGTACCTGCCGCACTATTAGAGCAACGGAGAACACGCCTTTCTGAGAGAAGTCTTGCCGGTTGCTTCCAGCAAAGTTCCAAGATGCTTTTCAGTACCCGCTGAAGCCACCGGAACACACGAGTGATAGATATGGGGAGACAACCTCTAGTAGTCAGGAAGGGTCAAATAGGGACATTAATAGGGTAAACACTCAATCTTCCCGATGACCGTGAGTAGAGAAACACTCAATCTTCTGAATTGTCGTGCGTAGAGGCCGAGAGCCATCAAATGCTCCAGCTATCAGTCTTTCCATCCTGAATTAATTTCTAAACCACCTTTGAAATGTCTCCAATGATAGCACATCCTTTCTAAGACAAGGGCCTCCAAACTGCTCACAATACTCACAGTAAGGCCACACCATGTACATTTTAATGCCTCAAGATTATATTACATTCTTCCATCAATGTTTGCTAACATCTCATTCGTCTTCCTGACCACTTTCGCTAACTAAGAAATTCCCCTCAGGGAATTCAGCATGAACACTCTTAAGTACCTTTGCACTTCAGATTTTCCACTGTTCTGTAGGTTCAGAAAATAGCCTGAACTTTATTTATTTTGCCGAAGTGCGGAAGCACTGTTAATCCCTGACAGTGTGTTCTATGTGCTACTTTTTTGCCCATTCTCCTAATCTGTCCAAATCCTTTTGCAGCTTCTCTACGTCCTGCAGAGTTTCTTCACCTTCACCTATCTTCATCTAGTCCTCAAACCTGCCCGTAAAATCATCAATTCCAACATCCAAATCATAAAGATGTAAAGTAAAGGTGTCCATCCATCAATTGTATTGCATCCTGCTGTTCTATTTTATATTGTGCTACCTCAATTGTAATTTCCTTTTTGTTTAATCTAATACGCTTATCTTGTCCAGATTTTATTTTTTATAACTTTCGAAATCATTTTTACTACCTGTATTAAACGTTTCAGCTTTACGCGAATAATTTCAAATCGTTCATGTTCGATCCTCCATCAAGGTGTAATTCATTTGTTTGTCTCTGAGAGGGTGTTTAAATCTGAAGAAATTCTGGTGGGCTTCGTAGTCGCCCAGGATTATTGCGTAAAATAACAATTAATGTTGTTATTATCATTATTATTTCGTTTGACTTCTCACAGTTTGTTGTGTTATACACATCAGGTGTTTTGACCGTCCTGTTACTGCGGTCCTTCAACGATTTTATTGTGTTCCTTGGATATCCGCGGGAAGGTGAATTTCATTTTTGTACATGGTGATATATGTATATAGATTTGCTGTGATGCAGAATTTACTTTCCGCTTTTAACTTTGAACCACTTGGGCCGAAGGTTCTTTTCCACGCTGTATGTATTAAAACATATGCTTTGTAAAAAAAAAAAAAAAGTGTGTCCTATTAAACCACAGAAAGGGAATATAATACAGTCCGGAATGATCAATCCGATATTCCCAAGTGCAGAGTGGCGTTAAACGCACGACACTGAGCTCCGCGGCAGATGTACAGGTATGCTTAAGAACGACGATGTAAAATGCCTTTTCATTATAGCGACCAACAACATGTCTGAATGGAACCGATGTCATTCTGTCCAACAAATAGCCATGGCTGAGACGGTGACACAGACACTCTTCACCGAATCCTCTTTCTCTTCAAACTCGGCTGCCTAAATCCGATGTAATGTGACCCATTGTACTGCTGTCTGCTGTGACTAAAACAAAACCTTTATCTTTCTTGCGTCTTTCTCATCCTCCCAATCCATGCTTTGATCGCTGCAATAAAATTAGTGATTGCATTATCAAAACACCAATTGTAAAAGACAACAGTTGTCAGGAGTGGGATTCGAACCCACCTTTCCAGGTGGAGACCAGAACACTCGCGTCTATTATTAAACGACTTTCTCGGCTTAAGTCTGGCGCCTTAGACCACTCGGCCACCCTGACAACTCTCTTCAAACCCACATGAGCAGCTGTGTTTCATAATAGAGTGAACGACTACATTGGTGAGAGAGCATACATACAAACACTCACTATATGGTGGGATTTGAAATGAAAATGGAGTGATGCCTTGTCTCAGGTTTTCCAGCATGTGAGAATTTAAAGCTCACAGCAGCACAGCGCGCTGGAACTGGTAATGCACACAGTTTAGGTCATCTGTCATAGAAAGGATGACGAGGCTTTGGAGAGTGTGCAGAAGAGATTTAACAAGATGATTCCTGAATTAGACAGTTTGGTTTTGCAATAACGAGAGCTTCAACCATCTTGTGTTGTTTTTCCCTCTGGAGCAGCAAGGCTGAGTGTGAATCTGATAGACGTCTCTTAGATTTTGGGAGGCATAGATAAAGGTAGAGCACACAGAAGCTGTCTCCATCCCAGAGCTGATATGTCTTATATCATAGGGCATACATTTCAACTAAGAGGGGAAGTTTTAAAGAAGACGTGACAACACCCTATCACTCAATGTTGGCAAGACCAAGGACAGATTGTGGTCTTGAGGAGAGGGAAAACCACAGGTCCATGAGCCATTTCTCATTGGAGGAAGTAATTTTAAATTGGTAGGTATTAGTATATCCTCTACTTTATCAGGAGACTTCAGGGATTCACCATGGCCTCAAAAACCTAGATGAACGTCTACAGATGTGTAGTAGAGAGTGGATTGTCTGCCTGCATCAGGACTTAGCACGGAAATAACATTACCTTTGAAGGAAAATCTTCAAAAGGTTAGTGGATTCGGCCCAGTCCGTCACGGGTAAAGCACTACAAAACATTCAGCACATCTGCATAACGCTGTCATCGGAAAACTGCATCCACCACCAGAGGTCCTCACCAACCAGGACATTTTCTTTTTACGCTGCTGCCATTAGGTAGAAGGTAAAAAGAGCATCAGGACTCGCACCGACAGGTGCAAGAACAGTTTACACTCACGTCCCCATCCATTGACTATTCCGACAGCCAATGATTTCACTTTAAACACTATTCTATATTGATTAGATGAGTATCCTAGGACCTCAGCAGACCAGGCAGCATCTGTCAAAAAGAATACACAGTCGACGTTACGGGCCAAGATACTTCTCCATGGGATTGTTTCTGAATAAATCGCTCACCCAAAAATCGGTGTACGATGATCTGTTGTACTGTGATAAGCAGTGTCAAAAAACACAATCTATTCTACCGTTTTCCTAATCCACACTAAGAACCTACGTTTTGTTGCAGAAATAACATCATTTGGATTAAATGTTTAACAACAAAAGATGTCAGGAGTGGGATTCGAACCCACGACCCCAGCTGGAGACCAGAACACTCGCGTTTGTCGGAAGGATTTTCATACCTTGAGTCTGGCGCCTTAGACCACTCGGCCACCCTGACTACTGTTGTGTTTGGGAACGGAATGAATCCCTGATTTGAAGGCAAAGTTATTTACGCACAAACACACATATCATCCCGCTAATCGGAAATGAACGCGAGCTTGTTACAGTTTCGCAGATTAGGCAGCTTCTTTGGGAAGTGAAGCAAAATAATTACAGATCGAAGACTCGTGAGACGCGTCTCAGCAAGAATTTGGGAAGGAGGTTTGCTGAGATGAATGAGAACGCTTGGAAGACTCATTATTTTTACATGTAGTGAAGCGGGGAGGAAACGTTAATAGACCGTATTGAATCTGAAAACATTGAGTGCGAGTTGATCATGACAACGTCAACAGAAACTGAACACAGTTCAATTATATCTCGCAACGCTGCTTTACAGATGGATGTTAGTAACTGAACTATAAAGCTCAATAGTCTGATGACTGTGGAAGAAAGTGAAGCGGCGATTAAGTTCACAAGAACATAAGATATCGTGCAGAAAGGCCATTCGGTCCGCTGTGTCTGTTCATCATTCTATCATGGATGAGTTATTACAGTCAGAATGTTGTTCAGGCTTGTAGGTCAATGTTTACTCTGATGGAGAGGAGACAGAAGCAGGGCGTTTTGCACTGTAGAGCAGCGGCCTTTCTGAAAGATGAGACGCTTAAGAGAACGTATTTCGCTCGGGTTTGCTAATCCTGAGATAAATGCACAGAAGACATTAAAGTAAGGCAGGGACAAGGGGACGGCCATCGCCGGAGTGGAATGCTCCTCGCGGGATGTGGAAAGGCGGGGAGACTTCCATGGTTCCTGATGACAACAGCTGCGAGAAGTACACAGAGCTGCAGCTGGTAACAATCTGCAAGGTGCAGATTCTATGAGGTGTTTGAGTTGAATCTAGATGAACCCCGGTTCACTGGGGGCCGCAGGCGTGATGGACTAGGACATATAAAGTGGTAGATACAGTCAGGGTGCAGGACACAGGAAACTGGGTGACAGTCAGGAAGGGGAAAGGGTTTAGAGAGCCAGTGCAGACTATCCCTATGGCCATCACCCTCACCAACACCTGGTTGCCGTTTGTGGTTGGATGATCTAGCAGGGGAAAGCCACAGAGGTCGGATCTCTGGCACTGTGTCTGGTTCTATGCCTCAGAAGGGAAGGGGAAGAACAGATTCCTGGATGTTATGTTGCCTCCCGGGTACCAAGGTCCGAAACAACTTGGATCAAGTCCTGAATATTCTTCAGTAGGACCGTGAGCAGCCAGCAGCTGTGGTCTATTAAGGACCAATGACATCGGTAAGAAGAGCGACGAATTTCTGCAATGGAAATTCAGAGAGTTAGGTGCTGAGATGGAGGGCAGGATCTTCGGGGTTGTGACAGCGACACGTGACGCGTCCTAATCAGGCGATAAATGGAAACATGATACATATTAACACGTGGCTAAGGGTTTGGTGTAGGAGGGAGGCCATACGAGTTTTCGATCACTGATCTCTCTTCCATGGAAGTTAAGACCTATGGATAAAGACTTTTCGTGCGTGAACTGAAAGTGCATTAATATCCTGCCGGAAGGTTAGCGAGTGCTGCATGATTAGATTTAAACTACATTTGCACGGGGGATGGGAACCAGGGTGCCAGAACAGCTGGTGAGGAGATTGTGCAGACACGTTGATAAGGTCTCAGACAACGTCAGGAATGCAATCGTTGAGCAAGGTAGGACTAATGTTCTGAGCTGCGCATACTTCAGTGGTAGAAGTATCGGAGAAAAGGCCGATGACTCAGGGCTTGGATCAAAACCCGGAATCATGGTACTTTGCCGTTAAAGAGACTTGGTTGCAGTGGAGTTTAGTGTGACAGTTCAGTATTTCGGAGTTCCTTTGTTTCAGAAGCGATAGAGCGGGATGGACTAAAAGAGAAGGAGTAGCGTTAATAGACAGGGGGAATGTCACGGCTGTCTTCCGCCAGGACAGATGCAGAATTCGACTATTGAAGTTTTATTGATGAAACTGAAAAAGAGGAAAGGTATGATCACATTAATAGGGATAGATTACTGACCGCCCAATAGTCAGTGGTTTTAGACGGTCAAATTTGAGGATATATCGCTGTCTGTCGCTAGGACATTACGGTTGTTAGAGTTGGTGCTTCTGACAGTCCGCACGTTGACTGTTAATTCTACACTTTTAAAGGACTAAATAGGTTAGAGTTAGTCCAATGTGTTCAAAAATTCTCTTCCCCTTCATCAGTGTGCAGACGTCCCAAGGAGAACGCGTGCAATATTTGATCTGCAATTATGAAATGACAGAGACTGTGCAAGAGAAATAAATTTGATTTATCGAACACCTTGTAGCTCCTGATCACAATGCCATTGACTTCAAAGTAAATATGGACAAAAAAAGATCGTTCTAGTCCGTGCATGGAGATTTTTCATTGCGGAAAGTTCAATTTTGACGGTATCAAAAACCGTTTAGCAAGTGTCTATTGGAGCCGGGATGTTTTCTGGTCAGTGGGACGCGTTCAGAAATGAAATTCGGAGCGTACAAAGCTCATATGGGCTGTCAGCATAAAAGGTAAAGATAACAAGAGTAAATAACCTTGGTTTTCAAGAGATATTGATTTCTTGCACCTCACTTCCGATGCGGGCAGAGACGGACGAGGAAACCGACTGTGATTTGGCTTATGTTTCCGTTAAAGACACGTAGGCATCTGTGGAAGAGTTTTGGGAGAGTTTGGCTCCATCCTGCTCTGTCATTTCTGAAACAAAGAAACTCGAAAAACTCTCGCTACCAATGGGGTTTCAGAGGTCATCCTTGGAGCAAGATCCCGGGGCAATTGCAGCACCCAATTTGTTAGAAATCAAATCCGTTTACAAGTATTTCAAAGAGGTTTCAGTGAGGGAAAGTTCTCGACTCTTCCACCACATAGAGCCTACGCCTGGGCAGCAGATCACTGTCAGGTCCGTGTCCTCCGCGGGGTTGATTATACGCGTGGAAGATGACATCCTATGACATTCAGCGACAGAGCACCTCGAGTTCCTTATCATGCACTTCGGCCTTATAAACGCGCCAACAGTTTACCAGGCATTTATAAACGACGTGCTCCTGATCATGGACTTTTATTCAAGCTGAAGAATTCTGATTTTCCCGTAACCACAATATATATATTTTCGGCTTCATCATCTCTAACGCAATCGCAAGAGGGACTCTCGTAAGTTGCAGGCAATCGGATGCTGACCATCACCATTCACTGGTGAGCACTGCTAAGCAGTGCTAATTCCTGGAATTTGACAACTTTTATCTAACGATTATCAGAAACTTCAGTTCAGTGGCGGATCCGCTGACGGCTCTAAACAGGAGATCCATTGTCCTTTTGTTTGGACTACCGAGACAGAGACTGCGTCGCTCAAGGAGTTGTCAGGTTGTTGCTGATTTCAGCATATTTGTACACGTACTGAGTGAATAAACACTTCTCCTTCGGCTTGCATTGTTTCAAATCGACAGTCCTTTACAAACACTAATACACAAAATGAATGCAGAGAACATACAACAGTTATATTTGAGAAGCAGCCCAATGGTGTCTATTATGGATCTTCGTCCACATATCATAATCAGAAAAAATGGGGTTCTATACAATTGATAAATGATTAAAATATTGAAATAGAACAGGAATATTCAAATTGAAACCAGTCTGGAGCAGTTACTTTTACCTCGGGACTGTGTTAGCTCATTATGTTAACAATTATTCCTTATCGCCTTCCTAAACACGAATCTCAGTGTCGACTTATAATTGCTAATCACATCCCTTGCCAAGCCGCTCGCTGATGGGCTGAAGATCAGAATGAAGTCCCACGGACGGGATCACCAGAAGTAGAGGGCAGTACGAAACTTCCAGAACTCCCAAACAGATCTTAGATACAGTGACTGATGTGACCGGTGGCATTGGTTCTCAGTTTGACTCCCTGTTAACATCAATGGATCTGGGGTTGAAAGAGTGAAGAGCTTTAAGTTCCTCGGCTTAAACATCACCGAGGATCTGACGTGGTCTGTACATACCGGCTGTGTGGCGAAAACGGTACAACAGCGCCTCTATCACCTGAGACCTCTGAAGAAGTTTGGGATGGACTCCCAAATTCTAAGAACTTTCTACAGGGACACAATGGAGAGCATCCTGACTGGCTGCGTCACTACCTGCTATGCAAACTGTACTTCGCCCAATCGCAGGACTCTGACATCCCTGTGCGTCTGTAGATATGAACGTCCGACTCTTCAGGACAATTACAAAGACAGGTGTCTAAAGAAGGTCCGAAATATCATTGGAGACCCGAGTCACCATGACCACAAACTGCTCCAGCTGCTATCATCCGGGGAACAGCATCACAGCATAAATGCCACGACCAACAGGTTCCGGGATATCTTCCACCATGCCATCAGGCGGTTTAATTCGTGCTGAAGCAACTGTATTTCCATGTTATATTGACTATCCTGGTGTACATAATACTTGTTATAAATTACAAAAATTACAAGTGTTACATACCTCGTGGGTATCTTGTGACTGTCTTATGATCATGATGTCATTGAGTTTCTTGTGAGCATAATGTAATGGTCTTGTGATGGTGGGGTGATGTAATTTTCTCGCCAGTGTGAGGTCACGTGATGACATGTTATCAGCAGGTATTTAACTGGAAACCTCTGTTGTTACGCTGTTGATTCGTTGTTTGGTTCGTCAGTTACTCCGTTATGCTGCGTATTCGTCTCATGACGCAGTTTCGTTTAAAGTGGAGTTTTACTTTCTATTCTAAGATCTTACTGAGGTACGGGACCCTGAAGGATTGAGTAAAGTTGGTGTCGTTCGAGGATTTAATACAGGATCGACCTTATTGATTCTCGTTCAGAAATAGTGACTTGTATCTGAGATATCTCCTGTAAGATCAGGAAGGTTTGTGCAGTGAACATTCGTCAGAATTAGGTTCCTTTAAGCTGTTTTATTTCCTCCGTCGTGAATTCTTTGGACGGGATCAGCAGTAACGTCACGTCTTCGAAGGAATCCGTTTCCAGAGAAGTCTCTCCTTATTGACCGTGTAAATCACTTGGACTTTCGAACTTGCCATGTTAAGACTGTGTTCGAATTTACCACTTTAAGAACTGTACCAGAGTTGCCGTACAGCAGTTAACTTCCAGTTAAGATAGTCGTTTGAATACTTTTCACTATTGTTGAGCAGAGTTTAATAATTGTTTATGTTTGTTTATAAAACTTGACTCAATGATATATTCATTGTTGCTACTCATGTGACAAAATTTGGGGCTCGTCCGCCATTGTTCCGATTTTGAGCTTAAGTGCTTGTTTAGTTATCAATCTGATTTGGAAAAGGGAAATGCCTGATTCTTTTGTTTGATTGGTCTGTGGGTAATGTACAGGTTTAGGTGCCCACACGGATTTTAGTGAATGAGCACAGATTCGAGTGTCTTGGCGAATTTGGATTTGCACAAGTTTTGGGTATGCATGGGGATTCGGCATGTACGATAATTTATTAATAAATGCACTTTCAATTTTGTACTTGGTTCTTATTGTTTGTTAAAGGTCGATTTTATGAACTGTTTTAAGTTATCGTTGTTCAAGTATAATCTTACGCCTATGTCTGATTAGCAGCGAGTATGCGAGCGCAAACGGATTTGGGGCTGTCGAAGGATGAGGTGGTGTGGGTATATTTAATTCATAGAAACCTGACTAACAAATACACTCTGAACTTTGAACTTTGTTCTTGCTATTATTTCAATGTGAGCCAGCTGTTTTGTGAACTGTTGGAAATATTCTTGCTCTGGAATAATCCTCTGTTCCTGTGGGTGTGTCAGTCGATTTGGAGGTGCAGGCAGATTTGATGACGTGCAAAGGTTTAGGAGAATTTCGGCAACTAGGTGCGCACAGGGATTTTAGGGTTGCGTGTGGATTTCGGACCTCTCCCCGATCTGGTGGTGCTTTCGGATTTGGAGGCTGTGCGAGATTGGTGATCTATTAGAAAACACGGTTGCACAGGGATTTAGTGTTCCGTACGGATTCTGGGTGCACACGAATATGGGGGTGAGTGAGGATGTGGGGATGTGGACGGGTTTAGGTGTGTATCGGCGCATATGGGTGCACATGGATTTGTTGAATGCCAGTGGATTTGGGTTTCTTGGTTTTTGACGAATCTCAAAGTCTTTTCATTTATAAGGCCTCCAATAATAACAGCACTTTAAATTTGGATTTTGTTCTTGCTATTTCTGTAAGCTGGAGGTTGCTACTTGGTGAACTATTTGAAATATCCTCGTCTGGGATAACGACGGGGTATTGTTGGGTTCGGAATTCGCATCGATACGGTGCGCACACGGAATTGGAGTACACGTGGATTTGTGGGTGTTGGTTGGTTTGGGCTAATGACAAATAACAAGGTTGTTTCGTTTACAGATATTTTAATAAATAACATTGAGCTTTGCTCTCGCTATTTTCAATGTGGATAAAGCTATCTTGTGAAAAGATTGAAACGATCCTTGCTCTGGGAAAAAAATGTACACTCGGATTTGGGGGTGCACAGAAATTTGGGGATGTGTACGGCCAGTTTGAGTGCACATCGATTTGGATGTGTCGGTGGATTAGGGGCTGTGTCGAATCTCAAAGTCGTTTCGTTTATAGGTACGTACTTTAATAATAAATTTACATAGGACTTAGAGCATTGTTCCTGATTATTGAAGGTGGAAGCAGCTATTTTGTGAACCGTTTCACATGACACTTGCTTTTGGAAAATCTAGCGTGTATGTGGAGCTGTCAGCGGGTTTGGGGTGCACTTGTACTTTGGTGTGCGCTCCGATTGGTGATGTGCGCAGATTCAGGCGCCCGTTGTCAAATATAGAGTTACAAACGGGTTTGGACTTACACCCAGATTTAGGGTGTGTCAAACCATCTGGAGTCGAAGCCGACTTTTGGGGTCTTGCGGAATTTTAATTCCGAAACGGTCATTTACTGAACTCATTGAAATGATTCCTGCTCTGAAATAATCTATTATGCAAGTTGGGGATGTCAGCATGTTTGCACTGCGCACTTGTTCGGGGATGGCGCAGATTAAGGGCGGTGTCGGCAAATATGGGATGCACTCCGATTTAGGTGTCTGTTGGTGGATTTCCGGAATCTCACAGAGTTTTGTTGTCTGTCGATTAGTAGTTCTGACTTATCTAAATTTTGTTTCATTTACAGATACTTTCATAATAGACACACTTCGAACACCAACAATATTCTTGTTACTTTATGGTGGCGGCAGCCAATTTGTGAAGTTTGAAATGATCTTTGCTCTGGGATCCGCTGCTGTGCATCTGGGGGCGTCAGGGGGTTCGGAGTGCTCATCAATTTGTGGGTGAACACTTGGGATGGGCACATATTTCTTTGTAAACATGCATTTGTGGGTGCACACGGATTTGGGCCTGCGTGCGGATTTATGGGTGTGCTCTGAAATATGGGGGTGGACACGGATTGGTATCTGAGTACAGATTGGGGTGTCACTGCAGATTTAGGGATGCACACGAATTTGGGTGTGCATGCGGATCTGGGATGTTGGTGTTATTGGCACTATGACGAACATCATTTATACACATATTTGGGGTACCTGCAGATTTGGAGGTATGAAGAATCTCGGGGCTGTTTCGTTGAGGCAGCTATTTTGTGAGCTCCCTGAAATAGTTCTTGCTCAGGTGGAAGTGTCGGAGAATCTGGGCGGACAAGTATGTGGACGCATGTCGGTTTGTGAACGCACGCCGATTTGAGCTGCCTGGGGCTGTGGGTGTGCACGCTGATGTGGGCGTTGCTTGCTTGCGGATTTTGGTGCACTTGAATTGAGGGTGCGCAGTGGTCTGTGTATCATCAACTGTTCTGTCTGGTATGGGTGGGCGTGGGAGTGGCTACTGCACAGGACCGAATGAAGCTGCAGAGGGTTGTAAATGTAATCGGCTCCATCTTGGGTACCAGGCTACAAAGTACCCATGACATCTCCAAGGAGCAATGGCTCAGGAAGGCAGCGTCCATTATTAAGGACCTCCCGCACGCATAGCCATACCCTTTTCTCACTGTTACCTTCAGGCTGGACGTACAGAAGCCTGAAGGCATACACTGCCAACCGATTCCTGAACGGACACGACCTCACTTTTTAAAATATGTTATTTCTGTTTTTGCACCGTTTATAATCTATTCAAAATAAGTATGCTGTAATGCTTATTTATTTTTATTATTGTTATTATTTTTGTTTTATTTTCTTTCTTTTTTTCCTTTTAGATTTTGTACTCCATTGAACTTCTGCTGCTAAGTTTCACGACACATGCCCGTGGTAATAAACATGATTCTGATTCTGATTCAATTGTTTTTTTTTCTTTGCAATTCACAACTCCTCCATTTTTTCTATCATCTACAAACTTACTAACCAGTTTGTCCAGATTTCACTCTAAGTCATTTATAGACACTCAGTGTGGCGACCTTATGAGGTAAATCACGTTGTCAATAGGGTGACGACTGATTATACTAAACGTTCATGGTATTCTTCTGTTGTAGCACAACCTCCTTAATTTTAGATATGTTATGCTTTCAGCGATGTTCTCCTTCCCAACACCATTGTAAAATGTGGTTATTTTAGTTACTGTTTCCTTGCTGTCCGCTTCAAACACCCTGTTCGTTCTCTTTTGATCTGCCTCATTAACAAGAACTGCCACTCACTAGGTTGTTGTTTGCTTTTCGTACCCAGAGACTGTTGTGAGTGAAACTCGCAGGAGGTCAGCTGTTGCTGAGATCTTCAAAAACAGCACTTAAAGTCAACGTTCTCAAGGGATATTGCAACTCTGATAAAGAAGAAGAGAGAGTTGTATGACACGTATAAGAAGCAGGGAGTAAATAAGGTGCTTGAGGAGTATAAGAAGTGCTAGAAAATACTTAAGAAAGAAATCAGGAGGGCTAAAAGTAGACATGAGGTTGCCTTGGCAGTCAAAGTGAAGGATAATCCAAAGAGCTTTTGCAGGTATATTAAGAGTAAAAGGATTGTAAGGGATAAAATTGGTCCTCTTGAAGATCAGAGTGGTCGACTATGTGCGGAACCAAAGGAAATGGGGGAGATCTTAAATAGTTTTTTTACGTCTGCATTTACTAAGGAAACTGGCATGAAGTCTATGGAATTAAGGGAAACAAGTAGTGAGATCATGGAAACTGTACAGATCGAAAAGGAGGAGGTCCTTGCTGTCTTGAGAAAAATTAAAATGGATACATCCCCGGGGCCTGAAGGGTGTTCCCTCGGACCTTGAACGAGACAAGTGTTGAAATTGCAGGGGCCCTGGCAGAAATATTTAAAATGTCGCTGTCTACAGATGAGGTGCCGGAGGATTGCAGAATGGCTCATGTTGTTCCGTTGTTTAAAAAAGGATCGAAAAGTAATCCGTGAAATTATCGGCCAGTAAGTTTAACGTCGGTAGTAGGTAAGTTATTGGAGGGAGTACTAAGAGAAAGAATCTACAAGTATTTGGATAGACAGGGTCTTATTAGGGAGAGTCAACATGGCTTTGTGCGTGGTAGGTCATGTTTGACCAATCTATTGGAGTTTTTCGAGGAGGTTACCAGGAAAGTAGATGAAGGAAAGGCAGAGGATATTGTCTACATGGACTTCAGTAAGGCCTTTGACAAGGTCCCGCATGGGAGGTTAGTTAGGAAAATTCAGTCGCTAGGTATACATGGAGAGGTGGTAAACTGGATTAGAGATTAACTCAATGGAAGAAGCCAAAGAGTGGTAGTAGAGAATTGCTTCTCCGAGTGGAGGCCTGTGACTAGTGGTGTGCCACAGGGATCAGTGCTGGGTCCATTGTTATTTGTCATCTATATCAATAATCTGGATGATAATGTGATGAATTGGATCAGCAAATTTGCTGATGATACAAAGATTGGAGGTGTAGTAGGCAGTGAGGAAGGTTTTCAGAGCCTGCAGAGGGACTTGGACCAGCTGGAAAAATGGGCTGGAAAATGGCAGATGGAGTTTAATACAGACGACTGTGAGGTATTGCATGTTGGAAGGACAAACCAAGACTGCAAACTAATTGAAACACCTTAGGTTAACTTTGCCACATGATTATGAGTAGTTTGAAAGTTGTTTCATGGCTGTACACATCAACACAAAAAAGTTGTTATCTCAGTGAATGCAATGCTTAGACAATACAAATAGTATACATTTCAATTTTACACCAAAGTACTTACTGCAAACCTAATGGAAACAACTTAGATTAACTTCCCACATGATTCTGAGATGTCTCAAAGTTGTTTCATACCTGTGCACATCAAGACAAAAAATTTGTTTTCTCAGTGCATGCAATGCTTTTACAATACAAATAGTATACATTTCAATTTTACACAAAGCACTTACTGCAAAACTAATGGAAACACCTTAGGTTAACTTTCTACATGATTATGAGTAGTTTGAAAGTTGTTTCATGGCTGTACACATCAACACACAAAAGTTGTTATCTCAGTGCATGCAATGCTTAGACAATACAAATAGTATACATTTCAATTTTACACCAAAGCACTTACTGCAAACCTAATGGAAACACTTTAGGTTAACTTCCCACAATGAAGTGGTGGGAGTATGGAATGAGCTGCCAGACGAGGTGGTAATGCGGTTTTTTTTTTTAACATTTAAGAGTAAATTGGACAGATACATGGATGGGAGGTGTATGGAGGGATATGGTCCGTGTGCAGGTCAGTGGGACTAGGCAGAAAATGGTTCGGCACAGCCAAGAAGGGCCAAAAGGCCTGTTTCTGTGCTGTAGTTTCTATGGTTTCTATGGTTACTTAAATGACATTACTTCCACATTCTGATGTTTATTGTGAAGCACAACAAAACAAATTCACCATGTCTGCATACCTTTATGCATTCGGCTGTGGCTACGGCATTGACTGGATTGTTATTTGCATTAACGAGAAGTGAACAGATATATCTATTTAAAGTGGACACTCTATGCACCTGGTCAGGCTCTGCAGATTAGGGTCCTTTATTTTAATAGTTCAAGCACTTCTGCTTTCGACGGAGAAACCCCTGAATACCCCGTTGACTCAACCTGAATCCGTTTTCTATGTACCGTGATTATTTCTCGATGCTTAAAACATAAGAAAAATATTCACACTGAAGACCATGAGCACCCGCGGTGGCGCCACACATACAGCGTGAGTGCCTATTCCCTGTCAAGCAATATTTCCACAACACACAAATGATTTGTTCGAGTATCCTTAATCTTCAAAGGTAAAAATCTCATAATCAATTTGGCAGTTCATATTTCCAACTGGAGAAGGTAACAGCATCCAATATACGCCTTCAGCGTTTCCCTTCATCTCAGCTGCCCGAAACTGACCTTGGGATCCGCATGATTTATTTCCTAGCTTTGAACTCAATTACTCGGGCCAACTAATGTCCAATACTCCTGTCAGCCTTGCCCTTCTCCCCAACAGAAATATAGAGTCCTTCATCTCCCGCTAAAAGCCTTGCCGAAAATAGCCTCCTCAATTATCATCTGGAGGCTCCTATCTCCGCTTCGGAATTTGCTTTTCGCCAAATTTAAAATTGTGCCACCTTAAAATGTAGATTTCTATAGCTATAGATTCTGAGAATCTCGATGGAAACATGCAAACACAATTGAATCTTGCTCATTTATTCCTGTTCCACTGCTAAGAGGAGGCACTTTGCGATTTAAAAATTCTATCTTGGGAATGAAAATAAGGGAGCGTTTTCCAGCAGGGAATGCTGCAGAGAAATATTTTGCAAAGTAACAGTAAATTATGGGCAAGTTAGCAAGAATTTCGTGTGCGGAACATAAATATATCTGCTTGAAAATGATTTTAAGAGGCAAAGGTAGAGCTGACAGCAAGAACCGTTTTTAATACAATAGACAAGACTTTAACTCTGAAGTTATCTGGCCGCATCTGGAAGGATACTATGCCTACAGTTGATGTAGCAGGATGCTTGCATCGGTCTCAGTAAAAATCGGGGAAAACACGCACAAATGCCTCGACTTTCCCCGGTTACTTAACATGTGGCGAAACCACAAAGGTCACTCAGACTATGGGAACATGCTTTCCTCCCTGGCCTGCAAAAAAGAGCAAAAAAAAAAAATCGTGTTCAGCGTGAAAACAAAATACACCATGGAAACGTAATATCAAATTCACGACGTACGTACGTACGTTTTCGGCGACAAAGTGACTAAAGCTGTTCTAACGTAAGCAGACTCAACTACTTAGTACCTATATGTTCAAATAGATTTTATATAAACATTGGGGGGCGGACTTTGTGGTTTTAACTTTTCACTGTCGTTCATTCTGTGGGACCCTCCTCTGTTTATGTGGATGTTTGCGAAGCAAAAAGCATTTCAGGATGCATATTGTATACATTTTTTTCTGACGTTAAATGTACCTTTGAAACCTTTGAAAAGAAACCTAACACTACACATCACATCACATGAAGTGTCTAAAGCAGATAGAAAATCTACAGGGCTAACCTTCTCATTCCGAGTGAAATAATATGCATTATTGGATCTGAAATAGGAGGGTAGGTTAGTGATGGACGTACTGACGCAGCTCCATAATGTTAGGACGACGATAGGCAGCCTCCTTCCAAACATTTCCCTCCAGCATACAAATGAGGGAACCAGTATTTATATTAGGACAAATTGGTGTGTTCTTGAAATGGAACTTAAATTCGCATTTTGGGAGTCTGGTTCATTTCGGGAGCACCAAAAAATGCCGCTCAGACTTTGAAATACTGAGTTTGAACTGCAGCGTCCATTGGGAAGGGTTGTTTTGAATGATTGTGCTATAAACCCTGTAATATATAAACGAGAGTTCAATTTAGATAGACTGTAGTTCCCGTCCGAATTCAACATTTTGCTTCCATCATCAGCTCTAATTCAATAAATTACCGAAGTGCTGCCGGATGGCCAAATTGAAGTCTGTCTCCCTGACGCGGTAACAGCAGAGACGACATACTGTTATAAGCTGCACTGAAATTTATATCTTCCTCGCGGAACATCACTGACCACTGTCCTCCAGGAAGAATAGACTCCATCTACTAGCTCATCTGCCTTCTGTAGGTCAGCAAACTCTGAATCTATTTAGTCAGGTTTCACTTGATCCCATGCCACCTGATATTCTCAATGGGGAACGAGGTCAAACACGTTCCGAAATTAATATACCTCGGGTCGGCTGTTCTGACTGCACCCGGCTATTTCCTTTTTCACTTTTTCGAAGAATTCAATCTGTCCTTCAGAAAACCATGCTGACTATCCCCAACCAGGATACATTTCCCCAGATACTCATAAATTCCATCTCTCAGAATCCTTGCGAATTGCTTGTCCACTACTGACGACAGACTCACTGGGCTGTAATTATCAGGACCGTCCCTATTACATCTCTTGAAGAAAGAAGTAACATTTGCCATTCTCCAATCATCTCGTACTACTCCTATGGTCAGTGAGGACGCAAATGTCCTCTACCAAAGCGGAGTAATATCTTCGCTCGTTTTCTCTAAATACCAGGAAGCATATGCCTCTAAACGCGGGAAATGTGCTTTTTTAATGATTTACAAGTTTCCAGTGCATAATTGTTATCGTCGGCATGTCTTAGCATACCTATCTTTTTTACACTGTATCCACATTCATAAATGTCGCGCTCACTGGTGAATAGAGAAACAAAGTATCAGTAAGGACCTTCACTCCCTCCGTGCACCCTAGATACATGTTTCCTCTTTTATCGCTGATCTGTACCACCCTCTCTCTAGTCATCCTCTCTTCTTCACGTACTTTAAAAGAGCTGAGAAGTTATGTCATATCTAAACCTTTTAACCTGAGGAAGTGACAATGAATATTCCTGAAGTTTAAGTTGCCTGTAACAACAACTGTGTCAATATGGCACCTGTCCAAAATCTATCTCCCGATCAGTTCCTCGCTTTCTCCAGGTTTTCTTTTTACTGATGTGGGTGGGAGGGGGTCCAGTGTTCTGTACAGAATATTCCGAAACGAGTGGTATTTCCCTTCCTGCTTCTGAGTGCTTCTCGCAGTCTATCAATAGACAATCTCTCCACGGTTTCTTCTCTTTCTGCTGCTGTGTTACTGTCATACTCTCCCTGTGTTTCCATCGCACTCACTTTACTCTCTTTTACCCGATTCTGTTCATGTTGAAAGAACTGAACCCGGGAACTCCAGAAGCCATTCCTGCCCATGTGTTTGTCAAGTCACTGCGATAGTTTGGAGTAATTCAACCAATGTAGCAATCATGCCAGCCCATTGAATGTTTGCCGGGTTTCCTACTTTAAATGTATCAAGTATGCAACCTTCCGTGAGTTTTGCAATTTCGGGATGACCAGGTAAATGATTGTTTGAATTTATGACAAGCCTACTCATTTTCCAAACTGTTTTATTTGAATACACCGCTGAACTGCAATTACACCTGGGCGTTATCGACACAGATGGCCATTTAACATAAACACATACTTCATTCCATTCCTCAGCTCTTTTCTGAATTTCCTCTGTGTCAGTGTATAGATACAAGTATTGGTGCAAATACTCAGAATTTGCAACATGTACCCAAGTTGTTGTAGTATATATACCGGGGAACTCATATATCTGTCCTGATACAAATAGTTTTCCGGTTGCCATTTCAGGGAATGAGCTACATAGGGTATCCAAAATAATATGAAATTAGCTGAAATTGCAAACAACAAAACCATCGATTTTCTGCGGTTTTCCATCTCGGTGTCCTTCTGAGTATCATTGCTGTTCCGAAGCCCTCTGCGGACTCTATTTGCGGCAACGATATGTCTTACTGTTAACCCATTGAACACTAGAATTAAGCCCATTGGCAGCAACGGTGTTAAAGTGCTATCGAGTAATTCGAATACTTTCCACACGGGTAAAGTAGCATGTTCATGAGTAAAGGCACAACGCCACGGTTTGTTGTCAATGATGACGTAAAGTTCAACGGCAAAGTAAAACGGGGCCCATCTCCCGCAGCTCACTATAACCACCGTCACCATAACCACAGTTGCTGTTCTCTCAGTGCAGTATCGTTCCCGCAGCTTTCGACAACATATTGCGATACAACGATCGAAGGTAAAACTGACCGTAAACCAAACAGAACAGTCCCGGGTTACACCCCTAAATACAATTGTCAGAGCACATGCAGGTGTGATGAGCAGGGATCGGGAATAAATGTAGATATTGTTGGTCTGTTCCACTAAAGCAATAACGATAATCACCATCAGATCCGCTGTTGCCATTCCAACCAGGTAACAGGTGATGCATTTGGAGAGTCCACATTTTCCCCGAGAGAGGATCACAATCGCCGTTAAATTGACTATAATAAATTTTGAGAGAGAGAAAAAAACAACACAGAATGATCGTAAGCTGAAACTGTCTGAAAGCCTACCATTTTTCCAATGCTATGCAGGGTATATAGTATTTTGGAAGTAGAAAACAGAAATTCAATGTGTGCGGACAACGTTGGTGCACTCTGGCTGGGGGACAATAATGAACTGGAGTGTCAGTGGGCTGGCCACCTTCCAAAAGTTTAGAGCGAGGCATCTGGTTTCCACGACTCACTTACCGGTGAGCAGTCGGTCGCTCCAGTAAACAACATCATTTCCATTATTAGAGGTGAAACAGCTGAAGGGCTTAATTACAGTGAATTAATGAGGTTCAAAGCATAAGTTATATTTTAATGGTTATGGAAGAACTGGCCTGCCTGTCGATATTGGACTGGACAGTCATTTGAAAAAGCTGCTGATCTGCAAAAACGACGACTTTCGCACCAGAAAGCAAAGCAAGATCAAACTATGAAGGTATGGCAATATCGGCAACAACGTATTTGACAAAACAGAAGAGAAAAAAAAAAACAGCAGCGAAAAAATATGGAAACAGAATTTAAAAAAAAAACTGTCAGATGTTTGAATCGTTAATTCTGGAAACTCTTTTCAGATGAGGGTAGCATTTGCGCTGAGTAAAATTCCAAACGGTGCAACGGAACAAAAGTAAGACGACGGCAACATACATATAGTGACCAGCTCCAGTATCTTACCAGGGACACCAATCGCTACAATTGCAGGATAGAAAATGCTCGCGATGTAGTAAATCACTGAATATCCCATACTCAGTCAGAGGCAGCGTTCAGTTGTACGGAACATTCCAACTGCTCACATGGACCGGTGACTGGATTTACAGAGTTATATGCAATTCAGAGTAACTCCTCTGAAGCAATTACTGTGGTTACGACATCTGTCACATCAGGGACATCTAACTACAAACCACTGACATTAAAGTGTTTTTCTCACTCCGAAACCGTGCCATAAATTCGTCTCCCCACGGGATGTTACAGGTTATTAACTTTAAAGTAAAAGATAATATGAACGTTAAGAATGTAATTTCCAGCACACCTGGCTTCAGCTGCTGAAATGGGACTTTGTTGGATCAGTGTTCTTTCTAACACAGACAATTATCCTGAACAATCAACACGGACAAATACCTTCCAACAGATTTATTTTGTCACATCGGCGGAACACATTCACTTCTGACATTAAGGGCGGGAGTTCAGCTCAGGAGTTGAAGTAGAGTACAAGTCCTAATTGAAGGGGAAGACAGTTTGATTCTTTTCATTCCTTCGTTCTATTCATTTGGAGTGGTTTGAGTGCTGAAAGTCACAGTAACAGTTGATACCATGTCCCACAATAAAACACGCTGTACGCATGTTCTTCTAAGCATATAAAAGAGCTCGAGAACAATATTCCAAGGACTTTTGATAATAAAATGATTCACACCCTGATGACATTAGCTGCGGTTTGTGGTCTGATTGCTGAACGTTCCTTTTCAACAAACACATTGGCCGTTCGATATGAGCACAGAAAATCTACATCATTATCTACTTGACCACCTTACCCCATAACCGTGACGTGTGGTGCAGTCTATTTAACTTTAAAGAGATTAGCCAGAGCTGCCAAAATTCTACCACCATTTCCCCATCCTTATTCGGTTTGAACAGAAGTAGAAACTAAAGACTGTGATCTATGAGCAATTTCCCAAGTTGGAAATTATTTTCGTGGCTATTATATGCAACGAAAACTGGTCCGAAGACCATAAAATACAATACATTATATTCGTACTGAAATTGTGTGCTGAAACTCCAAATTGCCGATTATGTCCCCAAGAAACACAGCTGAGTCAGCACATTTTTATTTCTTCAGTTAAAAATTGTATGTTTTATTCCAATTTCATTCCAGACACATCAAACTGAAACAACGTGGATCCAATGCAGTGTTCGTGTAAGAGGCCAGGCTCTTTGACTGTAACGATTCTGCTGTAGGGATTGATGAGAAGTTCGCTGTTATTTATCATCCATGTGGTAGGGTATTGCCCAAACACTAAGACTGTATACAGGACTGTTTTGTGAGCATGTATGCACAGTCACATACAATGTACAATCATCTATGCAATCAGATCAATGTACATTGATAAATCAAATGGCCTGGTGAAAGAGGCTTTCCAGGAGCCTGTTGGTCCTGGCCTCCATGCTGCGGTATCGCTTGCCAGACGGAAATACATGAAACAGTTTATGGTTGGCGTGGCTGGAGTCCCTGTTGATCTTTCCGGCCCTTTTTAAGCATCTGCTGCTGTACATATCTTGCAGAGAGGAAGGTTCACATCCTCAGATGCGCTGGGCAGTCAGTCCCATTCTCTGCAATACTCTACGACTGTGGGTAATACAGTCTATGTACTAGGCGGTGACACAGCCAGTCAGGGTGCTGTCGATGGTGCCCCTGTAGAAAGTCCTGAGAATTGGGGGACTCATGGCAAATCTCTCAGGCGTCTGAGGTGAAAGGGGCGCTGATGTATTTTTTCACCATACAGACAGTATATAGAGTCCAGTGAGATCCGTAGTGATATGCAAATCGAGGGACTTGAAATTACTCTTCCCCACAACTATAGTCCTATTGATATCAATAGGGGCAGGTCTGTCTCTGTTCCTCCTGTAATCTACGATCAGCTCGTTCGTTTTTTTTTCAATATTCAGGGAGATGTTGTTTTCTTAATACCGTCAGGGCGTTGACTGCTCCTCTGTGAGTTGTCGCATTATCGTTAGAAATAAGACCTATCAATGCCGTGACATCTGCAAATTTGATCAGCAGGCTGGAGCTGTGCGTGGCAACACGGTCGTTGCTGTATCGGGAGTAGATGTGAGGTCTCAGAACACATCTCTTGGGGCTCCTGTTTTGAGTATCAGATGCCCAGAGACAGAGGGAGCCTTTCCTGACCACATTCCGGCGATCCAAAAGGAAATCGCAGATCCAGCTGCACGAGGCAGGATGCAGGCCGAGGTCTCTGAACTTCTTGTTGAGTCTGGGGGTAATTATGTTGTTGGATGCTGAACTGTAGTCCAATAACAACATTCTAACGTATGCATCACTCTTTTCCAGGTGAGTGCTACTCTTCGGCATAGTCTTATGATCGGTAGGCAAATTGTAGAGTGTCCACTGTAGGTGGTAGCTTGCTGAAGACGTAGTCCTTAAACAGCCTCTAAAAGCATTCATTTATGATTGAGTTGAGTGCGACCGGACGCCAATCGTTCAGGCATGCTACATTGGTTTTCTTGGTACAGGGACAGTGGTGGATGTTTTGAAGCAGGAGGGCACTACACACTGGGAGAGGGAAAGAATGAAAATGTCTGTGCACACACAAGACAGCTGTGCCGCGCACAGTTCGAGAACTCACGCTGGGTGCTACACGATCATTCGCGGATGTAAATCCTTGGGATTTACTGGGTGACTGCGAAGTGATGGCGTTCCACAATGCGGTACTCCAGTCTCCGCTGGATCTCACCAATGTGGAGGCTGCCGCTCCAGGAGAGCCGGATGTAACCGTCTGGCCTGGAAGGACAGATTTTCCTGAATGCTGGTTGGTGAAGGAGGAGATGCAGAGGCAGGTGTGGCACTAATAACGTTTGCAGGGATAAATTCCCAGAAGGAGATCAGTACGGAGGGATAGTGGGAAAGGGAATGACGTGGAAAGAGATACCTGCAAAGAGCGGAGAAGGTGGTGGGGGTGGGGTAGGGTATACGCATCGTCGTAAGATCCCGTTGGACACGGAGAAGTTATGGAGGATGGTATGTTCGTGGGGTGGTACCTCACGACATTGAGAACCTTTTTCCTCAGCTGTGATGCGAGAGGATAACATGAGACCACATTTTCTGGAAAGTGAGACATACATATCGATAAATTCTCAACTCTTCCCGATTACAATTTCGTTCAGTGAAGCCAAGGCCAGGCACAATTTGTGATAAAAGCAAAACATTGGTACCTACAAAATGCTGGTGATTACTATCTGATGTCAATGAAAATGCAGGAAACCGCGTCACACTTCAAGCGTGTGTGGATATTTGTCAGGTCTATCAAAGGGAGATGTCCACGGGAATCGGTCCGAACGGTATATTTATGTGCTAGAAAGTGTTGTTCTGTCAACTCTCCATAAAATCCAGGTGATTTAGCTTTAAATTACCATCATCTCAAGGAAACGAGGTCTTCCACCTGCAGGAAAACCGATACCTAGAATTCACTTAACCTGCTTCAATCTCCAGATCTTTAACAGAGGATAATTGTGCTCTGCCGAGTATAAGAGCTGACAAATGTTTGAGCTGTATGTCCATATTATAAAAATTAACATTTCTTAAAGTTCTTCAATTTAAGTAGCTGAAGCTAAAAATAATACAACAGAAAATAGCATCTGTTGTAGCGTGTCAAAGGGCAGGTTTTGAAGCATATTAGCACCTGTCTGAGTGGTCGCTTGGATAGACTCCAATTCGCCTACCGAGCACTTCTTCACTATGGATATATAAGCTACTGGGCGATAATCAATTAGACAGCTTTCTACGCTCTTCTTGCCCATCAGTACGCCGCACTGCTTGAAGAATTTGAGTACCACACACTGCTGGAGCGTGAGGTTGCAGATACCCGTGAACACACCAGCCAGCTGGTCGGCCCTGGTCTTTAGTACTCGGCGAGATACTCCGCCCGGACAGGTTGCTTTCCTTGGTTTCACTCTCTTGATGGCAGCCCGTATGTAATCGTCAGATACTGAGACAAAGGGATCATCGGGAGACATGTGGAGCGCGATGATTCCTTCCTGTGTAGGTGGTCAAAGCGAGCATAGAGGACATTGAGTTCATCTGGAAGCGAGGCACTGCTGTTCCCCATGACGCAAGGTTTAGTTTTGTAGGAGGTTATGGCATTCAAACCCTGGCAGAGCTGTCGAGGATCCCTCGGTGATTACAGCCCAGTCCGGAATCTCCACCTTGCCCGAGAGATAGCTTTCTGGAGATGATATCTGCACCTCGTGTTGCATTCCTGATCTTCAGACTTGAATGCTTCTGATCTGGCTTTTAGCAGGTTCCAGATTTCACTGTTCAACCCGGGCACACCCATCCAGTGCCGTTTTAATAAAGTATGCAACTCCCCGGTGTAGTCATTCTGGTCCAGTTATAAGTTATTGAACAGAGCCAAATCCTCTGACTCAGGCAATACTGTAACCATTCATTTCCCTTCAGCGACCTTCAGCGATTAGTTGTCCTATGAATCATTGATCTTTGGGCGCTGTCTTTATGTAGGTAGCAGGAATACAGTCCAATGTTTCGATTTGCCAAAATTAGATTAGATTAGATTATGAGGACACGCAGTCCTCTTTTATTGTCATTTAGTAATGCATGCATTAAGAAATGATACGATGTTTTTTTTCCAGAATGATATCACAGAAACACATGACAACCCGACTTAAAAAAAAAACAGAAAACACGTAATTATACTATATGGTTACAACAGTGCAAAGCCATACCGTAATTTGATAAGAACAGAACATGGCACGGTAAAAGTCTCAAAGTCTTTCGCAAGTCCCATCATCTCAAACAGACGGTGAACCTCCAGCGCCGCCAACTTGCCGATGCAGTATACTGGAAGCATCCGACCACAGTCTGACTCCAATTCCGTCCGAAAACTCCGAGCCTCCGACTAGCTCTCCGACAACGAGCACCGAGTACAATCTCTGCCGAGTACCTCGTTCCCGGCCCCGGCAACAGGCAACAGGCAAAGCGGAGGATTTGGGGCCTTCCCCTCCGGAGATTCTCGATCGCACAGTAGCAGCGGTAGCGAAGCAGACATTTCAGAAGTTACTCCAGGTGTTCCTGTGTGCTTCTCACGGCTGTCTCCATCAAATCCGGATTGTGCACGGCCCCCTACTTAACACATATCGATATCAGTCGGAACGGCCGCCGCGCTCCGTCGCGCCGCCATCTTCTCCTCCCTCCTTAGGTGTGCGGACTCGGGAAGGAACGATGGGCATTCCATACCGTAGTAGCAGTGGTCTCGTGTGTTGGGATCTCTGGTCCAAAATGTTACGTGCTGGAGATAGTTGGGCGCAGGGTTTTCTTCAGACAAGCCTGGTTAAAGTCGCCAAGTATAATTTGAAAAGTGTCGAGATGGGCCGTTTCTTGTTTATAGGCAGTATCGTGCCGTTTCGCGACTGCTTGCTTATAATCGGCCACTGGTGTTTATCATCTATATCCACGATTGATTGATAATATGATAAACTGAGACTGTAAATTACACCAAACGATACGTAGTAGACAGTCGCTGTGGTTGATGGTATTTTATACAGATGAGTGGGCTATGTAGTACTTTGACACGACAATCCGTGCTAGGGCGTACACAGTGAAGGGTTGGACATGGAGTAGTGCGGTATAACAGAGGAATCAGAGAATACAGATCGACAATGCCTTAAAAGTGGAGTCACAGTTAGATAGGGTGGTAAAGAAAACTTATGACGCTTCGGCCTTCATATATCAACGTAATGAGTAAAGGAGTTATGATGCTATGTTTATGTTGTAGAAAGCGATGGCAATACCTAATATGGAATATTGTTCGGGTCATCTACTTCCATGAACGATATCAATGATTTTGAAAGAGTACAGGGATATATTGCGAGGACGATGGCGGGAGTTGAGGACCGGAGGCAGAGGGAAAGTTTGAGACGGTTCAGAATCGGTGCAATATCCTCAATTGATTTCAACATTTAAAATAAAATAGCATAACAACATGAATGTCGGGTTTACAGATGACACGGTCCAGGATGACATCAGTTCTGCACTGACGGATGAGCAGAAGAGTTTGTTTCAGTGCCGTACTCCCTATGATTCTCTGTTCTATAAGTCTGTTACCGAATGGAACTGCGGGATGGTCTACAAAGGGTTAAATGTACTTCCGACAGGCTGGGTGTCGTGTGGCATCAATATGGGGCCTCTTATCGTTCCTCTCATAGCCTGTTGTAGGTTGAAATATACACCGCATTTTCTGTGCAAATGTTGTCAGCAAGTTAGGATACAAATTGGCAAAACAAAATGTTGTTTTCCAAAAAGAAACTCGGAATTACCTTTTGAATTTGGCCGCTCCTGACTTGACCTTATTTAAACACAGAATCTCCTGTGTTTGAACCCATGAACAACCAGCACGGCATTTAACATGTCAGTCAGTATCTGTGGAGGACTATGAACAGCTGACCGTGCGGGTGCAGACACCTTATGTGGACACTTCATACAATCCCTGATACACAGATCCTCGAGGAGGAGATCGCTGCGTGGAATTGAACATTTTATTCTCATGCACATACAAACGGTTTCAGAATTAGTTTCAGAATGCTCCCTGATATATCATTAATCCCAAATCCACGAACCACAGATATTGCAGCAACTGCATTTACAAACCACTGCACAGCCGAAGCTCAGATATAGATACCGGTTTCTGAATGCTGAATTCTTCCGTCTCCGTCTTTACCTGGACCTTCACTTTGTTCCTAGTGTACAGTAGCTGAACTGATGCAGTATTCCTTCTGTAGCCTCTTGTTTCATGGATTGTCAAAGATCCCCGCCCCCTCTTCTATAAACTTCTCTGTCTGAACACGGTAACAGCGTGCTTCAGGAACAGCTTCCAAGTCAAGTCAAGTCTAGTCATTTCTTATTGTCATTTCGACCATAACTGCTGGTACAGTACATAGTAAAAACGAGACAACGTTTTTCAGGACCATGGTGCTGCATGAACAATACAAAAAACTACATTGAACTACGTAAAACAACACAAAACTACACTAGGCTACAGACCTACACAAGACTGCATAAAGTGCACAAAACAGTGCAGGCATTAGAATAACTAATAAACAAGGCAATAGGCACAGTAAAGTGCAGTAGCTTGGTGTCAGTCCAGGCCCTGGGTATCGAGGAGTCTGATGGCTTGGGGGAAGAAATTGTTGCATAGTCTGGTCGTGAGAGCCCGAATGCTTCGGTGCCTTTTGCTAGATGGCAGGAAGGAGAAGGGTTTGTACGAGGGGTGCGTGGAGAACTTCATAATGCTGTTTACTTTACGGATGCAGCGTGTGGTGTACATGTCTATAATTCTTCCCCAGGGCACCACTGCTCAAAACAAACGAACATGACTTTAAGGTAAGGGATGGAAAGTTCAAGGGGGATATTAGAGGACGTTCTTTTACTCAGAGGGTGGCTGGTGCGTGGAATAAACTGCCTGAGTCAGTGGGGGAGGCAGATACACTCGTGAAATTTAAGAGACTACTAGACAGGTATATGGAGGAATTTAAGGCGGGGGGTTATATAGGAGGCAGGGTTTGAGGGTCGGCACAACAATGTGGGCCGAATGGTCTGTACTGTGCTGTATTATTCTATGTTCTATGTTCTATGGCGGGAAGCGAGACCCCGATGATCTTCTCAGCTGACCTCACTATCGGCTGCAGGGTCTTGCGATCCGAGACGGTGCAGTTCCCGAACGAGGCCGTGATGCAGCTGCTCAGGATGCTCTCAATACAAGCTCAGTAGAATGTAGTGAGGATGGGGGGGTGAAAGATGGACTTTTCTCAGCCTTCGCAGAAAGTAGAGACGCTGCTGGGTTTTCTTTGCTATGGAGCTGGTGTTGAGGGACCAGGTGAGATTCTCCTCCAGTTGAACACCAAGAAATTTGGTGTTCTTAACGATCTCTACGGAGGAGTCGTCGATGTTCAGTGGAGAGTGGTCGTTCCGTGTCCTCCTGAAGTCAACAACCATATCCTCATGACTTCCTGTGCACGTGTATTTATGCCCCACTGCGCAGTACATCTTTATTTAGCAGCTTAATACACATTTTATCATCTTCGCTCAATCAATTATTTTCTGGTCCGACTTTCAGCATAAGCTGGTGACTCTGCAACATGTTTAATATTATTGACAGTGTGGTTTTGCTTTAAAACCAACGTAGGCACAATATATTTTCTGTTACTCTGTTTTTGGGAGTAAGTGCGACAATAGAAGCAGAGAATCCGGTCTGTAACGCAGGGACTATGTTGCATACAACCAAAGAACCCAGTACGTCGTCACAAGTCTGATCCCATTCCCCATTTACGAACAGCGAGAAGGTCGCAATGGAAGGAAAAAGAACAATATTACTTGCACTGCATCCTTCTGCCTCAGCTTCAGAGAGATATTGATAATGATATTGATGAATTACTGGCCGCGGCTAACCATAGTGAGCTGTTACAGGCAACTGATCAGCCGAGAGCAGTGTTATGTCTAGATACTGCAGAGGAACGGAAATTAATTGGAATGTGTTCCTATGCGAACGTATCAAAATGCCATAACACATAGCAGGTTTATGAAGCCTCAGAATTACATTATTAACATTCAACTTTTTCCGAAAATACAAGAACCAAGTGAAGAATTAAAGATTCTGGTAAGTTACTTTTGGGTATTCGAAGCGGATACCGCTAGACGTGCTAACAAAATGCAATCATATGAGTGAAAAGCTTACAAACAGAATAACGTAAGGCATAGGAGCAGGGGTGGGCCACTTGACCCAACAAGCCTTCTCCGCCATTTAATAAAATAATGGCCAATCTGACCATGGACTCATCTCCACCTACTTGTCTTTTCCCCATAACCCTCCCCTACTCTGGAAAAAATACTATCCAACATTGACTTAAATATATTACGGGGTAGCCTCTACTGCTTCATTGGACAGAGAAATCCGCAGATTTTAGACTCTCTAAAAACAGGTCCTCTTTATCTCTGTTCAAATTCTACATTGCCGAATCCTAAGGCTATGTCCCCAATTTCAAGTCTCATCCACCAGTGGAAACAACTTTGCTGCCTCTATCTTATCTATCCCTTCCATATTATATGTTTCTAAAGCGTGTAGCTCCAGGGCAGGGTCTTCCAAGGAACCCTGAAAACAGAAGAAAAAAATATTAAAGATAGAAATAGAGCTGTTTCCGAAGATGCGAGCAAAGCAGTCTCCATAAGGCGCCATCATCTTAAACTGTTCCCTCTGATTATAAGAAATATACATTCACTCCATCACTAAGGCGTTAAAGACCATACTTCCGGATTGGAGGTCTGTGTGGCAAAGGTCCCAGTAAGGAGTCCAAATTTCTTACTTCAGCGGTGGTAATGGGGATTATTAAACCTGATACTATACAACAAATCGGTCACTTAACCTCAATCCTATCTTCCGTCAGTGATTGGAGGTGAGAGCCCGCTTAATTCGTTGGAGAGTTGATCACGTGGTGACGTCATGATTTCTATATGTTCAATATTAATTTGAGTACGATACATAACTGTCAGCGTCCGTCTGCTTTCGACTGAAAAGTATTTCCTAAATCTTGTATGACACTAATTATAGATCATTTGTTAACTGTTCAACGCTTAAGAGTATGTCATACTCTGCGATAGTTTTAAGCGTGAACGCATTGAGAATGTAAAATATTGCACAAGCACTGGACATTTGTGAGTTCAGTTGAAAGAGAAACAGAGGTAATGTGTCTCTAAATCAAGGGAAAACGAGTCGTGTGATTTTTAGGATTGCATTGAAAAGATGTTTAAATTAATCCTTTCTTTGACAATAAGATCTCACTGCCTACAAATGTTTGCTTCATTGGTTGAAATAATTTTGCACGAAATGTGACTACCAGACTGCTTCTTTTTCCGAAATTGTATAGAGTCTTGGTGTATAGGGGCCGCGATCACACACATCTGGTTTCCCTTTGTTCTTTATCATATTTTATAAGGATTTTCACTCTAAGAATTAACTGTTTATTCTATACACGCAAGCTACTGGCGACAGTTTTGAAGGGAGAAACGTTGGAGCTTAGATTTTTGTTTTGCCTTACCGGCGTATTTAGATTGTGTTCTTACGTTTGTTTGCTTTGGTATTGATTTCAGAGGGAGACCTATTCAACACTGGCTATGTGAAATCGAGGTTAAAGGGATCGAGATATGAGTGTATCTATTCCGGGTACGACAAACCCTCTGTTAAATGGTAAATTCATATTAAGACAAATTCGTGTGTACTTGAATTGGGAATTTGAAATTCGCATTCTGGGAGGCTGGTTCACTTCGGGAGCAGAAAAGGATGCTGCTGAACTATTTGAAATGACGATTATGAGTTGCAGGGTTCCACTGGAAACGACTGTTTTGATGAAATGGTAGCATCGACCCCGCAATAAATAAATGGGATTTCAGTTTAGATAGCGTGCAGTTTCAGTCCGGAGTCAGTATTTTGCTTTTATCATCAGCCCTAACTCAATAAGTTATCCAAGTGCTGCAGGACGGTCAAATTAATGTCGGTCTGTCGGAAAACTATAATAGCAGAGCCTAGATATAGTTGTAGGGTGGACTAAAGATTATACCTTCCTTGCGGAACGTTAACCACTGCCAAATCGGCCTTCCCTTGGTTAGCCAGTTCCGAATCTATGTTTCACTGGAACCCAGGCCAAATGACGTTCTGGATGCCTGCACCATACGGAAACCAGTCAAACACCATAACAATTAATATACCTCAGATCGACTGTTCTGAATTCATCCGCCTACCTTTCACTTTTTCATGGAATTCATTCTGGTTCACAAGGGACGGTCTCCCTCTGAAAGCTACGCTGACTCGCCCCAATCAGGATAGGTATCTCCAGATACTCATAAATTCTGTCTCTAACAAACCTTTTCAATGGCTTGCCCACTACTGACCAAAGACTCACTGGCCTGTAATTCTCAGGACTACTTTACATGTCTTGAATAAATAAATAATATTTGTCATTCTCTGTGCCCAGCGATGACGCAAGTGTCATGTCCAAAAGCCCAGCAATACCTTCGTTCGTTTTCACTAATTACCAGGAGAATATCCCATCTAGCACCGGGGAAAGATTTATTTTAATGTTTTGCCAGTTTCTAGCTCGTAATTCTAAGCGTCGGCATGTCCCAGTACAACTGCCCTTTTTTCGCTGTATCCACTTTGATCAATGTCAAACTCACTGGTGAATATCGAATCAGAGTATCATTAAGGGGCTGCAATGCCTCCTTGCTCTCCAGACACACACTCGCTTTTTTATCACTGATCTCTCCCTCTCTCTCGTTCGTCATCCTTCTGTTTCTCACCTACCTTCATGTGGCTCCACGAGGACTTCTCAGGTCCCCTTTTAATTCTTCTAAATCCATTGTTAATTCCCTTCTGGCTACATTGTGACTTTCCACAGCCCTGCCTGATCCTTTCTTCCAAAGCCTTAAGTATGTTTATTTCTTCTTCTTGAAGAGGTGTTCAATATCTCTTATCAACCAGGGTTACTGTACACGGCGACACACATCAAAGTTGCTGGTGAACGCAGCAGGCCAGGCAGCATCTCTAGAAAGAGGCACAGTCGACGTTTCAGGCCGAGACTCTTCGTCAGTCCTCAACTGAACTCTAGTCTGGTTCTCCATTAACAATCTCCACGATTCTACTGTGCATTTGAGGGAAGAAATCACTTCCCAAATTCGGCTACTAAGTTCCTACCTGATAGCATCAATTACACACATTCCATACTATCTTCTCCTATCCTAGCATAAGGTAATAGTCAATGTCAAACAGCTGTGCTCTATTGTCGTGAAATGCTGACCTGCGGAGAGATCTGTTAACTGATCCATTTCTTTATCCAGTACTAGTTCTAGGCTGGATTGTTCGCTAGACCGCCTCTCCGTTTATTGTGCCAGCACTCTTTCCTGGATACAACTGAGAAAATCTGTCACGTCTAAACTTTTAACCAGAGAAAGTACACATGAATATTAGTGAAGTTGCCTGTGCCAACTGCGCGTTAATATGGCACCTGTGCAAAATCTACCTCCCGATCTGTCACTGTCTCTGTGTGTTGTTTTCGTTTTGGTGATGGGAGCTCTGTACGGAATAATCTCAAACGAGTGTTTGTTCCCTTCCTACTTCTGAGTTCTACTCACAGTCTATTACCAAACAATCCCATCACAGTGTCTTCCGTTTCCACAGCTGGGACACTATCGCACTCTTCCTGTATTTAAAACACGTTCTCTTTATTCTCTTTTACCTGACTATGAAACATCTCACCCCGAAGAGTCCGGAAGTCATCCCTCCCCTAGTGATTGAATTGACTTTATTTCCTACGTCCTTCACATACATGAGGAATAAAATCTTTAGGTTACGTCTCTGTCTAAATGTGTAATGTGCAATCACAGTAATTTATAGTGAATAGAACAGTCAATGTAACATAGAAAAACACTCAAATCAGCGTGAGTTAATCAGTTTGATGGCCTGGTTGATGATGTTATCCAGGAGTCTGCCAGTCCTGGCTTTTATTCTGCGGTACCTTTTCGCGGATGACTGTCAAGTCTCTGCGATAGTTTGGAAATCATTCACTTCAGGATAACCAGGCACATGACTGTTTGAATTTATGACATTATGCCAAACCTAATCATGTAATCTAAGACTGCGCTGAATACCAATTGGAGTGGGTATTATCTACACAGACGGCCATTTAACGTAAACACATACTTCATTCCACCCTTAAGCTCTTGCCTGAATTTCCTCTGTGTCAGTGTATAGATACAAGTATTGGTACACACACTGAGAGTCTGCAACATGAACCCAAATTGCTGTAGTATATATACCGGGGAACTCAAATATCTGTCCTGATAAAAGTAATTTTCCAATTGCCATTTCAGGGAATGAGCTACATAGGGCATCCAAAGTAATACGAAATTAGCAGAAATTGCAAACAGTAATATCATCGATTTTCTGCGGTTTTCTGCTTCGGTATCTTTCAGATTATCGTTGTTCTTCCGAAGCCCTCTGCGGACTCTGTTTGCCACAATGATAAGTCTTACTGTTAACCCATTGACCACTAGAATTAAGCCGATTGGTAGCAACGGTGTTAAAATGCTATCCAGTAATTCGAATCCTTTCCACACGGGTAAAGTAGCGTATTCCTGTGAGAAGGCGCAACGCCACGGTATGTTGTCAATAATGACGTAAGGTTCAAAGGCAAAGTAAAACGGGACACTTCTCCCGCAACTCACTATAACCACCGTCACCATAACCACCGTTGCTGTTCTGTCAGTGCAGTATCGTTCTCCGAGCTTTCGACAACACGGCGACGAAACGATCGAAGGTAAAACTGACCGTAAACCAAACAGAACAGTCCCTCGTCACAACAAATAATACAAGTGTCAGAGCGCACACAGGAGTGATGAGCAGTGATCTGGAATAAATGTGGATATTGTTGGTCTGTTCCACTAAAGCATGAACGATAACCACCATCAGATCCGCTGTTGCCATTCCAACCAGGTAACGGGTGATGCATTTGGAGAGTCCGCACCTTCCCCGTGGTAGGATCACAATCGCTGTTAAGTTAACTACAGGAAATTTGGAGAATGAAAAAAAAACACAGAATTACCGTTAGCTGCAAATGTCCGAAGTCCCACCATTTTTCCAATGGAAGTGAAAAGCAGAAATTCAATTTGTGCGGACTCTGTCCGTGCACTCCGACTGGACAATAACGGACAGAATTTGCAGTGGGGTGGCGACTTTCTGGCAGATTAGAGCCGGGAATCTGATTTCCACGTCACGTCCCGGTGACGGTCGATGGCTCAGTAAACACCATTTCCATTGTTGAGGTGAAATAGCTGAAGGGTTTATTTGTGGTGACATCATGAGATTTAATGCATAAGTTATAATTTAACGTTTTATGGAAGAGCAGACCTGAGCGTCGATATTCGACTGCCAGGGCAGTTGAAACAGTTTCCCATCTGGAAAAGCGACCACTGTCGGCTCAGAAAGCCGAGCAAGGAGAAACTACGGAACTATGGCAATATCGGCACCAACGCAATTGACAAAAGAAATAAAAAAAATACATAGAAAAGATATGGATTCTGAATAAAGAAACTATCATCTGCTTGAATCTTCGATTCTGGAAGCAGATTTCAGACGAAGGTCGCATCTGTGCTTAGTAAAAGTCTAAACAGTGCAGCGGAACGAAAGCAAGATGACGACGGCACCGTACATAAAGTGACCATCTTCAGTATCTTACCAGGGATACCGATCGCTACAATGGCAGGATAGAAAACGCCCGCGATGTAGTAAATCGCTGCATAGCCCATATTCCGTCAGAGGCAGCGTTCAGTTGCACAGAACGATCCAACTGCTCATATGAACTGGTGACTGGTTTTACAGAGTTATATACAAGGGAGAGCAATTCCACTGAGGCAATTCGTGTGGCTATCACATCTTCGCATTAGGGACGACCAGCGACACAAACACTTACATTAAGGTGTTTTTCTTACTCTATCACCGTGCCATGAATTCGTCTCCTGAAGGGATGTCACAAGTTATTAACTTTTAAACAGAAGATAATATGAACGTTGCCATTGTACTTTCCAAGACATCTGACGTCAGCTGCTGAAGTGGGACATTTTCTGATCAACGTTCTTTCTGACATAGACAATCGTCCTGAGCAATTAATATGGACAATCAACTTCAAACAGATGTATTTTGTCCCATTCAGAAGAGCACGTTCGCTTCTGACATTGATGGCGGGACATTGGCTCGACAGGTGAAATAGAGTACAGTTTATGGAGGGGGAAGATAGGTTCATTTTTTTCTGTCGCTTGTTCCAGTCAGTTCGAGTCACTTGAATGATGAATGTCACAGTATCACCTGATGACATGTATCACAATAAAACACGTTATACTTATGTTCTGAGCATATAAAAGAGATCGAGAGCAATATTAAGGGAGCTGTGATAATAAAAACGCGAATTTAGAAGCGTCTTGTGGATGGATTGATGTACGTTCTTTTCTGGATTAGCAGAGAGTGGATAGTTAATTCTTTGACTGCGACAAGTGTAGTGCAGGGACTGGTGTTAGGCCCGTTGTTATTTATCATGTAGTTAATGACTCAGATGTCAATGTAGATAACTGAATCAGAAGAATTGCAGACGAATCCTAGGTTAGGGGCGTTGTTCCAGCCAGGAACTCTATCCAAGCTTGTAGTTTGATGTTGACTGGCTGGGAAATGGGTTGAAATATGGCAGATTTAATTTAATACAGACAAATATGCGTTGTGAAGAAAGATACAACAGGTTAAGTCGCATATATTGAATATTTGGTCTTTAGTGTACAGTATGTTTTAAAAAAAAAAACTGGAGATACGGGAAAGCGGCGTCAAGGGCAGATCGGCTCGTTTTGAGCTCTGGTCACATTGGCCTTCACAATCAGATCACGGAGGACACGAGTTGGGACGTTATGTTGAAGCTGTACAACACGTTGGTGAGGTCATAGGTAGAATATCGTGGGCTGTTCTGGCTTCCTACTCAGAGTTTTGAAATACCAATAAGCTTCAAAGAGTGCAGCGATAACTAGAAAGGAAGAGTTCAGGAAATGAACAGGATGAATGCATGCAGATTTTCCCCACCCAGCGTCTATATTATAAACACTATAGAGAGGGTGCGTAGATACTAGAGAGAGAGTGCAGAAGAGATTTACAAGGATGTTTCCTGGATTGGAGAGCGTACCTGAGGAAAACAGGTTGTGTGTACTTGGCCTTCTCTCCCTGTAGTGACGGAGGATGAGAGGTGACCTGATAGAGGTGTACAGTTTAAGATGATGAGAGTCATTGATCGTGTGGATAGTAAATGGTTCTTTTATTCCCCCAGGGGTGAAATGGCGAACACAAGATGGCATAGTTTGAAGGTGCTTGGAACTAGGTACAGAGAGCATATCAGACGTGCGTTTTTCACACAGAGAGTGGTACGTGGAATGCACAGCCAGCGGCGGTGGTGAAAGCGGATACAGTACGGTGTTTTAACAGCCTTTTGGACAGGTACATGGAGTTCAGAAAAATACAGGGCTATGGCGTCGGGAAAGTCTGGGGAATATCGAGAGTAGGTTACATATTTGGCACAGCATTGTGGACTGAAGTGTCTGAAATATGCTGTAGATTTCTATCTCTTATGTTCTATCCTTTGAATGAATTTACAACTACAGCTCTTAGGCTCGGGGAGAAAGTTGGAATATGCAAGAAGTGTATGTAGAAGAAGATATTCACCTAGAGGGTTGAGCGAGTGTAAAAGGAACTGAAAGCGTAACTGGCAAATGTAGATTCAATTGTATCATTTCAGTGGGGGTTGTGTAGGTACGTGGATGAGAGAGGGACAAAGAGTGGAGATAAATGGGGCGGGGCGGAAGATCACAGAGGGATGACCTAGATGGAGCCTATTCCTCTGTCGTAATATTCTGTGACTTCATGGTTACCTCTGTCCCATTTCCCAAGTCAGTGTCTTCTCATTTTCCACATCGTCACCAATATCAGCATGTGCAGAACAGAGGGTGTGTTCAAGCGCACCTTTCAAGCTCATTTCCTTCTGCTTTTGTAGTACAAACTACTCCGTGCCTATTGTGGAATTCGTACCGATGAGCGGCTCCTGGGCTTATAGTGAAAACAGAGTCTCACCACTCTGCATCCACTGTGGAACTTGTACCAATGTGTGGCCCTCGGTTGCCTGGAGAAAGTCTCACGTCTGTATCTGTCGTGGAACTGGTATCGATGTGCGGCCCACAGCTCACTGGAGGATGACTTACCTCTCTGTATCCATCGTGGAACTCTTAATGGTCCGTGGCCGCCTTCTTATTTGAAAATATCACAGTGCTGATAAAACGCTTTTCACTTTCACACTTTGTACACGATTTGTGAGGCTGACTGGGCTAGTCTCTCCGTGTGATTCACCTTTAAGAACAGGCATTTCAGAAGTTTCTCCAGATGTTCCTCCGTGCTTCTCACGTCTAATGACATCTTGTCCTATATAACATACCTAACATACTGCAGAATAAATACTTCACATGTGTAATCATTAATAACATTTACAGTACCTTCACAGCAGGAGATGGTTATGTGATTTGGACAGAATCTTCGTGCAACTTATCGTTCAGAGGAGAGGGTTGTACGGTCAATGTACCAACGAGTAACAGAAACATCAGTGAACATAAAGACATGTGTTGTTAGTTTCGTACTCGCATCAGGTGTCACCCAGAGAATAAGGAGAAACATTCACTCATTGTTTTTTATTCATCACATTGGGCCGTGTTTATATTTCCGGCCACCCGCATATTTTTATTTTCGTATATCTAAAGGAAATTCAGTGTTGTTTATTTTCAAGTCCTGTTACAGAATTATATATAGTGGGTTCGTGGATAAAGAACCGCGATGACAAAAATAGATGCATCTTGTGTTCAGTAGGTTCAGATAATGGAAACCACCGGGGAACATGAGAACGCCGAGCTTTCATCACCTTTACACAACCGATATGATTTTCTCCGATGTCTCTTACCAGCAATAAAATAGAGAATATAATTATTAAAATACCCTATATACGTGTAAACATACGTTAGGTATGCTTAACCTTTGAAAAAAAAAATCTGTATTCTGCGAATAAACGTGTAAGCTTTCTGTTGTCAAGCGTGTGAGGATGGTTTTTCAGGATCATCAATGAGAGGTATCTAAGGACACGGACCGACGGTATATTTACCTGCTAGAAAGCGTTGTTCTGCCAACTCTGCAACAAAATTCCAGATGGTGTCTCTCCGGTGAAAACAACTACTTTCATTGTCATCCTGAAAATGTTGATTTTGTACTGGTCAAATAAATATCGTAAACATTTATTATGCTAATTATCATCAACTACCACCAGCAATGAAATACTAACGGCTCAGTGAAACGTGGGTCTTTCCCCTTCAGGAACACTTATACATATCCTTCATTTTACCAGTTTAAAATCTCCCTGTCGTTAACAGGAAAACATTGTTCTCTTCCAAAGCTCAGATTTGATACCTCAGATTTCATTGCATGCTATGAAAGTGACTAATTACTAATATTTATCAAACTAGCAGCTCAAGTTTCGTGCCAAAATAAAATCTCCAAAACCCTTCATTTTAAAATGTTATAAACAGTAACTTATTTGTACCTCTGGTGGCGGGCTTGCCGTACTCTACCCAGAGGCAGCTCGTCCAATTCAACGAAGGGCAAAACAAGGCACAGAAGGCGTCACGGCATCACCGCGGCCGAGGAAGTCTCCAATCTTGACGTTCTTTCCTGCTATTGGACGAGGACTTTAGAGGCCGAGAGAGTGGAACTGCCCCGGTGCAACGGATTTTTCACCGTGAAATTCTTCCTTCACAGGCTAAGCCACCACGGGTAATCAACACTAACAAACAATAATTAAAAGGGAACTAGAAGTAAAACAACAAACCAAATCATATAGGACATAACCCATTGATATTCTTCCAGGTTTTTACCTAGCACGCTTTTCACAATTATTTCGGGTATACATTTGTTTGCTAGCTATGATTCTGCATATTGCATAGAAATTGTCACCACGGCTATTTCAAAGAAAGACGTTTTCATTTTATCGTCAATGGACGCATATAAATACAGTAGGTAAATAGGTGTATAGATAGATTGAGAAGGATTACATTTATGAGACAAAAAATCTGATTCCGTTTCTGGGCAGTGAGGAGAAACTGGGGTTATTTTCCACCTTCCAAAGGATCCATTACTGCAATGAATAGGACTGTCACAGGTCTACAGAAACATAACTGCCCCTCGCCGTGTTATCAATGGTTATTCTGACATGCCAGTGACCACGTGGACAATGTCTCTGCTTGGCCAGATCCCTCAATTCTGCAATGTTATTATCACATCTCATTTGGTCCCTGGATCTCTCCACACAAAGTGTATCACTGCTTATTCAGAACCATCTCCAAGTATGCTGGTAAATTCATTGATTGTCCAACCTCAAGATGGACACAGCGAAAACAAGATGTATGACCAATAAACCTTAACACCATCTCTATTTATATAAAAATTGCTGTTCAGAAGAATCACACAATTAGCAATGATGTCCTGCAATCAATGATCAGACTGTCGCTGGATATCAGAACATATTGTTTATGCATATGATTGTCAATGCCCGATCCCTTGCAGCAAATAAAAACACGAATTACAATCTGCAGAACCAACACCTCAGATGTGTAATCATTAATGGCATTCATAGTACCCTGCACAGCAGGAGATGGCTATGTGATGTGGACAGAATCTCCTTGCAACTTGTCGTTCAGAGGAGAGAGTTGTACCGTTAATGTACCAACCAGTGACCGAAACATCAGTGGACAGAAAGACATTCAACCCGGTCTTTTATTGCTAGTTTCGAACTCATTTCAGTTGTGGCCCAGCGGTTGAGGAAAAATATTCACTCTTTTTTGATCTATCATCACATGGGGCCGTGTTTATATTGCCGGGCACTCGCACATTTTTATTTTCGTATAGCTAAAAGAAATTCAATGTTATTTATTTGCAAGTTCTGTTACATGCTTATATTCAGTGGGTTGGCGGATAAACAACCGGACTGTCTTGTCTCCCTTTCTTCTCTTCACCATTTACACCTCGCACTTCAACTACTGCACAGAGTCTTGTCATCTTCAGCAGTTTTCAGATGACTCTGCCATAGTTGGATGCATCAGCAAGGGAGATGAGGCTGAGTACAGGGCTACGGTCCGAAACTTTGTCACATGGTGTGAGCAGAATTATCTGCAGCTTAATGTGAAAAAGACTAAGGAGCTGGTGGTAGACCTGAGGAGAGCTAAGGTACCGGTGACCCCTGTTTCCATCCAGGGGGTCAGTGTGGACATGGTGGAGGAATGCAAATACCTGGGGATATGAATTGACAATAAACTGCACTGGTGAAAGAACACTGAGGCTGTCTACAAGAAGGGTCAGAGCCGTCTCTATTTCCTGAGGAGACTGAGGTTCTTTAACATCTGCCGGACGATGCTGAGGATGTTCTACGAGTCTGTGGTGGCCAGTGCTATCATGTTTGTTGTTGTGTGCTGGGGCAGCAGGCTGTGGGTAGTAAACACCAACAGGATCAACAAACTCATCCGTAAGGCCAGTGATGTTGTGGGGATGGAACTGGACTCTCTCACAGTGGTGTCTGAAAAGAGGATGCTGTCTAATTTGCATGGCATCTTGGTCAATGTCTCCCATCCACTACATAATGTACTGGGTGGGCACAGGAGTACATTCAGCCAGAGACTCATTCCTCCAAGATGCAGCACAGCGCGTCATAGGAAGTCATTCCTTCCTGTGGCCGTCAAACTTTACAACTCCTCCCTTAGAGGGTCGGACACCCTGTGCCGATAGGCTAGTCCTAGATTTATTTCATAATTTACTGGCATAATTTACATATTATTATTTAACTATTTATGGCTCTATTACTATTTATTGTTTATGGTGCAACTGTAGCGAAAACCAATTTCCCCCTGGGATCAATAAGGTATGACTATGACTATGACTATGAATGACGAAAATAGGTGCAGCTTGTGTTCAGTAGGTTCAGATAATGGAAATCACGGGGGAACATGACAATGCCGAGTACTCATCACCTTTATACAACCGATATGATGTTCTCTGATGTCTCATACCAGCAATAAAATAGTGAATATAATTGTTAAAATACCCTGTGTACGTATAAGCATATGTGAGGTATTCTTAACCTTTGAAAAAAATTGTGCTGTTCGCTGCGAATAAATGTGTAAACTTTCTGTAGTTTCAAGCAGATGGTGTAGAATAAACAACACGAGAGAATTATTCTACATCACTAGTCAGATTAATTACAGTCAAGGTGAGAAGTAGTTAACCCATTATAGTTCGTCAATTGCAGAATTACGAGATATGCTTGTGTACAGTAAAATTGAGACAGTTTTTTAAAGATTTTGAAATAATTTGAAAATATTGCTCGAATAAGATAAAACATTGCAAGGAACAGAATGAACTGGTCTCTGCAGGATGAGCAGTAACATGATTCAGACAAGTCTAGTTCAGGGATTAGTGTTAGGCCCGTTGCTATTTATCACGTAGTTAATGAATCAGATGTCGATGTAGATAACAGAATTCGAAGAATTGCGGACGACTCCGAAGTTAGGGGCGTTGTTCCAGCCAGAAACTCTATCCAAGCTTGTAGCTTGCTGTTGACTGGCTAGGAAATGGGCTGAAACATGGTAGATGGCATTTAATACAGGGAAGTGTGAGATGGTCTGCGTTTGGAGAAAAGATACAGCAGGTTTCTGTGCACATATTGAATATGTGGACTTCAGTGCGCAGTACTTAAAAAGAGACCTGGCGATACAGATCGATAATTCCGGGAAAGTGGCGTCACGGGCAGATCGGCTCGTATTGAGCTCTGATCACATTGACCTTCACAATCAGATCACGGAGTACAGGAGTTGGGACGTTTTGTTGAAGCTGTACAACACGCTTAGATAGAATATCGTTTATCGGTTCTGGCCACATACTTACAGTTTTGAAATATCAATAAGCTTCAAAATATCCAGCGATAATTTGAAAGGAAGAGTTGGGGAAATGAACAGGGCGAATGCACGCAGATTTTCCCCATCTCTATACTGTAGAGACTATAGAGAGGGTGCGTGGATACTAGAGAGAGAGTGCGGAGGAGATTTACAAGGGTGTTGCCTGGAATGGAGGCCGTACCTTAGGAGAACAGCTTGAGTGGACTTGTTCTTTTTCCTTTGTAGTGACGGAGGATGACATAAAAACATCGAAAACCTACAGCACAATACAGGCCCTTCGGCCCACAAAGCTGTGCCGAACACCTCCTTACTATCGAACTACCTAGGCTTACCCATAGCCCTCTATTTTTCTAAGCTCCATGTACCCACCCAGGAGTCTCTAAAAAGACCCTATTGTATCCGCCTCCGGCACCGCCGCCTGCAGCCCATTCCACGCACTCACCACTCTCTGCGTTAAAAAAGATCTTACTGACATGACTTGTTTATAAGATGAAGAGAGTCATTGATCGTGTTGATAGTCAGAGATTTTGCCTCCCAGGACCGAAATGGCTAACACAAGCGGCATAGTTTTTAAAGTGCTGAGAAATAGGTACAGAGGGTAAACCAGGGGTAAGTTTTTCACATGTAACGGTCTTTGCCCCACCGACCCACCGTTGACTAGGGTGAATAGCCGTCGACCCTGCCAAACAGTGCAATTGCTTTGGTGCGGGTAAGGTGTGAGTCGCCCAATGAAGAGCCAGAACACAAATATGAAACAATATACCAAGTGCGAGTAAAGAATTATACATTCTAGCAAATATTTGGTGATGGGTTAGTAGAGTTAGCAATCCACGTGGACGAAGATGTTAACTGTCCTGTGCTGTCACCAGTGGGTTCATCAGTTGATCTGCCACCCGTCTTCAGAAGTTTCGGCCCGCTTATGATCAAGACTCCCTCGAGGTGGTGGGCCAGCAGTGCTAAAGCACCACCTCCCACTGGTGAGCTTAAAAAACTTGGCATCTGCCTCTATCAGAGTTGTTGGTCACTTCCATCCAACAGATAGTCTGCTCTTCAGGTGTCTAAGCAACTACTGAAGGGTTTGCAAGATATGTATACACTGTCTGACTATCTGCCCCTCTGGACATATTTGGTCCACACCCATGCTGATCCTTTCTCTGCCTCCTCAGCTACAGCCCTGCTGGTTGACTTGATCTCTCTTCTAGTGAAGCCGAGGTCACGCAGCCACTTCTGTGGAGTGAACGCAATCAACACACTGCAACCTACTTCAAATGGATAGCGTGAGACCTTCCACCATCTGCCTCTGCACTCTGATCTTAATTCTGCATGCTTGGTTAACTTGCGCTCATGGGCTTCATCGATATTGTCTTCCCAGGGGGCTGTGAGTTCACCAATAACCACTTCTCTACTGGTGTCAGACCATACTATTATATCTGGGTGCAATGTGGTGAAAGCTATTTGCTCCGGGAAACTGCCTTTCCCATCCAGGTCGGCATTGACACACCAGTCATTGGCTGAAGAAAGTATGCTTGATCGTGAGCCTGCGCTGCACACCCTGGACTTGGAGCCTTCTTTCACAAATGATATGCGATGTTCTGTGCAGCATGGGGCAATGAGATAAGTTGTGCTGCAGTACTCTCTGCTCAACCGCTTCTGTTACGACTTTGAGAATGTTGTCATGTCTCCAAGTGCTGGAGAGATTGACTCTGCATGCACTCAAAATATGTTGAAGTGTTCCCTTCTCGCCACAAGCAGCACACCTGTAATCTATTTTTTTTTGCGGTGTAATATATAATTGGTGTAAAATAATATTGTCGAACGTTTATTGTATTTGTCATATTGTCAAGACATAGTCTTGACCAATTTGTTTCATCAATATTGATATTCAGATCCTTTCCCATTTTTGTATTGACTTGTGGATTCCTTGTTTAATTGTCTGTTTTTGAATCAAATTATACATAAAAGAAATACATTTTTTAAATCTTTCCTTTTTGAATTAAAATTTCAATTTAATTGGGTTTTGGCAAAAACATTGTTTGACCCAGTTTGTCTTTTAAATAAGCCCTTAATTGAAGGTAGCAAAATAAAGTGTTATTTGATATTTTATATGTATTCTTTAGTTGTTCAAATGCCATCAATATACCTCGTTCATAGCAGTCTCCTATAGATCTAAGCCCTTTTTGGTACCAATTATGTAAAAGTTGATTATCCATTGTAGAAAGAATAAGTCTGTTTTGGATCAAAAGTCTCCTTCCTAATAACGATTTCTTTATTTCATTATCAACGTTTATCTTATTCCATAGATCAATCAAATGTTTTAATATAGGAGATTCTTTCTTTTCCCGTATCCATTTAGATTCCCATTTATATATAAAATCTTCGGGTGTATTTTCGGGTGAATAAGTAGATTAAATTCAAACTTATCTGATCAATGCTTTCGGTGTAATCAAGAAATTGGTACCTTCTTACATTCTACTTGGTCTTGTTCCAAAATTCAACCTTTCTGGATAAATTTAAGATTTTTATTGGAACAAATTACTGGAACTCAACTTCCACATAACCCTATATTGTTTCTATTAGGTAATACTGAAGGGATAAAACCGAAACTTAAACTGAATAAATATCAGAAAGAATTTATAAAAATTGCATTGGCAGTAGCCAAGAAGGCTATAGCAGTTACTTGGAAATCGGATTCGTATTTAAGTATGAATCGTTGGAATACTGAAACTTCTAGTTGTATTCTACTCGAAAAAAATTACTTTTAAGAGATAAATATGATACATTTTTGGATATTTGGCGCCCTTATTTACAAACGATAGGATGGCATATTTAGTTGCTCCGATGATAAAGATGTTGGTCCCTTGGGGAAAGTAATAAACAAATATACTAAATTTATTTTGAATCCCATGGAGCATGTGGAAACCTTCCACTATCCAGGCAGTTCTTCTTTCTTTTTTTTTCTTTCTTTTTCAGGTAGGGGTATGTATCGGGGGGAAGGGTTAAGGGGATGGGGGAGGGTATATATTATCATTCTATGCAATCACTTCGAAAATTCAATAAAAATTATATTTTAAAAAAACAGCACACCTGTCTGTCTTATCTTCAAACCAGGTGCTGAGGTTGGCAGGTGTTGGGAGCAGATCGTACGCTGCTCTGCATAGAACAGAAATGCGGAGCGGTTCCATCTGCCACAGAACATTCCAAGATAGATGTCGTTGTTCAACACTTTCCCACCAGGTCCAAGCCCCCTGTTTGGCCAGGCCAGCTGTTTTAGCTAACCTCTTCTCCTCTTCTCCCTCTCGTATTTCTTGTGTTACAAGCTCAAGGCGCTCCTTACCTGTAGAAGATGACCACCACTTGTGGGTTGTCCATCCAAATTCCTGGCGGCCTAGCTGGGTAGCCCCAACCGTCTCCTTGTGCTTCAATCTGGACTCTGCCTCATCAGCTGCTACACGGGCTGACCACTTCCTGCCTGATCGCACGTCCAGCTGGGTGTTCCTGATGACAGGGTCTTTTGAGTCTCGAAGCATCAAGAATGATCTTACCTTGACTACCTTGACCTCCTCAACAAGGGATTGCACTGGGATGGTAAGCTTTGTCTGGCTACTGTGGATTGCAACATTGGTGAGGCTGCTCGGTACTCCAAGCCACTTCTTCACATACTTGTTGATCTTCTGTTCCATTGCCTCAACGTGTGACATTGCCACTTCATAGACAGTTAGTGGCCACATTATCCGTGGCATCAGTCCGTACTGCAAGCACCACAACTTCAACTTGCCAGGCAAACCACACTTGTCAATAGACATCAGACCTCTGCTGACCTGTTCTCCTGTCTCTTGAACCCTCTTGGTGTCTTTCAGCTCCTCTGTGTAGAAATAACTACAAAAAAAAAAAGAATAGGCGCCACATAAGTAACTTATCAGTCTTGTGCACATAGGATTTTAATATGTTGGAGCTCACGCCGCCGATCCCCTCCACACGTCCTTCCGAGACTTCGGCCACCCTCCAAAGCCCCAAGGTCCAGTGTCCGCCGCCCTGGAACCACTGTCCGTTCCACACACATCCGCTCTCTCCGCTCGCCTCTCGAAAAGCCCGCGCTCCTCAATTCAGCACACATATATAAGATAACAGAACATGACTTCCATTGGCTAACAAATGAATACAATTTCCATTATCTCCCTGTATAACCCAAACATTGCTGTTACAGAGAACCCCTTGCTCAGCAGTTAACATTACGAGAAACCATTTTGATATGACACTTCAGAGAAGCCATTTTGGTAATAAGCGATCAACAGTTAACCGTCCACCTAGCATCTTGAGAGCCCAACCTTCCACCCTGCCCCACCGAAATAAGTCATGCCCTCATCACATTCAGATCATTCGCCATCCCTTCCTGCAGAACGCACAGCCCAATCCACGTGCAGAAAGCAGTGATCTGACTCCCCAACACAGTGGAGATCAGACCTTGTTCCCCAGGTGCTACGTAGGCCAACCTCTCTGGGGGTTTCCGACTCCTCTAAGGCCTACGCACCCCCTTGTCTACCCCTTCTGCCTCGGACACTACAGGGGACCCTTTTAAACTACGAGGCAAATCCTCCCCCGAGCGGTCACCAAAGCCCCTCTGCACCTCGGAACCGTCTATCTCTTGTCCAGGCCCTACATTCTCTCCTCCAGGGCCCTGTGGTACCACGGACTGCCCCTCACTAGCCCACTCTAACCCAGTGGGGGAAAGGCCAGGATCTCTTTCTCCGTCCGGGGACCATCAGCGAACGGCAGAATGTACCAACCATCCCAGTCATCAACTTCCAAATCAGCATCCCTCACAGGGGCTGGGCCTGGGCCCATCTCTCCAGGGGTGGGCACGTTCTCCACCCTGCGGGGGCACAGAGTCCTGGCACGGTGTGCAGCCACCTCTTCAGGCTCCTGCTCTACCTGCACATCTTGCCCCAGCGGCAACAGGTGATTCCGATGGAGAATCTTGACAGACCCCTTTCCATCCTCAGGCCATACCCGGAAAACCGGCAGGTTTGGGATTTAACTCTCCATCACATAGGGCGTGGCTGCCCAGCGATCAGCCAGTTTGTGTTTTCCCGGTAATCCCAGATTCCTGATGAGGACTCGGTCTCATGGCAGGAGTTGAGTGAACTTTACTTTCTGGTCGTTCCTCCTCTTATTTCCCTGATTCTGTTGGGCGGCTGCCTCCCCGGCCAACTCGTAAGCTCTTTTCGGTTCTTGCCTCATATCAGACACATACTTCAAGTAAGGCTTCGGTGACACCTCACCCGTATCAGCCTCGAAACAAAGGTCAAAGGGCAACCTTGCTTCGCGCTCAAACACAACATAATAGGGCGAGTAACCAGTAGCTTCATTGCGTGTGCAGTTGCAACAGTGAACAAGATGCCCAATATGTCGACTCCAACAATTCTTTTTGCTGATCTCCAGAGTCCCGAGCATGTCTAGTAGTGTCCGATTGAAGCTTTCCAGCCGGGGATCACCCTGCGGATGATAGGGCGTGGTTCTCGATTTCTCAACCCTCAGCATGCCCAGAAACTCATAAATGAGTTTGCTCTCAAAGTCTCGTCCCTGGTCAGTATGGATCCAGCGGGGAAGACCAGAATGCACAAAATACTTCTCCCATGGCACTTTCGCCATGGTAGTCGCCCTCTGATCCTTGGCAGGGAAAGCTTAAGCATACCTGGTGTAGGGGTCAGTGATGACCAGGACATTTGCTGTGTTGGTGGCATCGGGTTCTATGGACAGGAAATCCATACACACCAGGTCCAAAGGCCCCGCACTCTGCTAGTGGGACAAAGGGGCAGCCTGCCCGGGCAGCGTCTTCCGCCGTGTGAAACGAATGTAGAACTTGGTGTACTCTTCAACCTCCGTCCTAATCCAGGGCAGTAAAACCGATCCTTGAGCAATCCATAGGTCTTTTCAACCCCCAAATGCCCAGAGCCATCATGGAGAGACTTCAACACAACCTTCCGATACTTCTCTGGCAGGACCAGCTGCCAACACCGCGGTCGGTCGGGACTGACGTTACCCGGTATAACATTTGGTTCTTCAACCTCAACCAAAGCCATTCTTTCAGTAACAGGGATGCGGGACCGTGCTTGGCCTTCTCCGTCCGTGCAACATCCCCCTCTTCCACGGCATGCCAGACCGGGCCTATGTCTGGGTCATCTCGCTGAGCAGTGGCCTCTTCCCCAGGGCTTAACCCCGGCAACTGCGTGGTCTTCAGAGCAGTCATGTCACAGTACACTGGAGGCAGAGCATCACTGGATGTCCCCAATGAGTTCACTGCTCGATACGGCCTCTCCTTCTCCTCAGCCTGCACGATGATAGCAAACTCGCACATCATCTTCACCCCGGATGCAGGAACCCTCTCCCACTCCTCGTCCTTCCCCAGCTCCTCATGGCCCCGTCGGGACAGCGCATCCACGTCAACATTCTGGCTCCCCGGCCGGTACTTCAGGCTGAAATCATATTAAGGCAAAGCTGCCAGCCACCGATGGCCTGTGGCATCCAGTTTCGCTGAGGTCAGGATGTAAGTGAGCGGGTTGTTGCCTGTCCGCACCTCAAACTTGGCCCCGTAGAGATAGTCACTCAGCTTATCCACCACCGCCCATTTCAACGCCTGGAGCTCCAAATTGTGAGTGGGATAGTTCCTTTCCGAAGGTGACAAACTCCGGCTGACAAATGCCACAGGCCTCAGGCCAGCGCTCTGATCCTGATATAGAACGGCCCCAAACCCCTCACGACTAGCGTCAGTGTGTAGCACGTCGGGCAATCGGGGGTCCGCAGAGGCAAGCACCGGCGCCTGAGTCAGCATCTCCTTCAGCGAATGGAAAGCCGCTTCACATTTGTCATCCCATCTCTGTCCGAAGGGATCTGACGGGTTCAAATATTCTCCCACCTCCCGTCCTTTCCTCCCCTTCCCCCTCTGTCCCAGGGCAGGGTAGCCACGCAGGAACTGGTTCAAGAGATGACTCATCCCGGTGTAACCTTTCACGAATCTCCGATAGCACCCACAGAAGCCTAGGCACGAGCGCAGAGCACTCATGGTCTGGGGCCTTGGCCAGGTGGTCACCGCTTCGATCTTAGCCGTGAGTCGCTAACCATTCCGCGGGACAATGTGTCCAACATAGCTAACAGTCGTCTGACAGAACTGACACCTGTCCAGGGAAAGTTTTAACCCTTCCTGCTTCAGACGGCTGAGCACCTTCATTAGTCTCACTTCGTGTTCTTCCAAGGTGAATCCAAATACTATGAGGTCGTCCAAATACACGAGCACTTCCAGCAGGTTCATATCCCCCACTGTCTTCACCATGACCCTACGGAAAGTGGCAGGGGCCACCGATATGCCATGGGGCATCCTTCCGAACTGGTAAAATCCCAGAGGGCACATGAAGGCCATCTTCTCCTTATCGGTCTTACTCATCGGGATCTGGTGATATCCACTCCTCAAATCCAACACGCCAAACCACTCCACCCCACTCAGACAGGCCAGCGCGTCTTCGACCCGGGGAACTGTGTACTGATCAGGGACCGTGCGCCTGTTCAGTGTTCTATAGTCCACACACATACGAACCTTCCCATTCTTCTTCCAGGCCACTACGATAGGAGACGCATAAGGGCTTCAGGACTCTGTGATGATCCCAGCCTCCTTCAACTTACACAAATGCTGCCGCACGTCTTCCACATCTGCAGGGGCCAGTCTCCGTGATCGTTCTCTAAACAGATAACTCTCAGTCACCCGTATGGTGAGGCGAGTGCTCCTGGAACAACCCACATTAAATTCGTCAATGGAAAAAATATCTGTCATCGTCAACATCTTCTCCACCAGCCTCCGCTTCCAACTCTCCGGCACAGGGGATGCCTCAAAGTTAAAAGCTTCAGCTGTCACCTTAGGCCGTTTTCCCGACAGCTCTCCCCAGCTGGCCTCACGGGGGCGCTATGCATCACCATCAGCAGAAACAAATGCGTCAGAGGCATTCCCCGCCTAAAGGTGACCTCTCGCGCAGTCGTGTTCCTGACGGTCACCACCAGCCTGCGTGCCTGCACCACCGAGGGCTTCTGCAACTCGGGTCTCACCAGCACCCCAGCAGGGAATCTTGACGCCCCCTCAAGGTCTTCCGAGGTGTCCACTAAAAGGGCTTCACCCTCAGGCACTCCCGGGAATCTAGGGATCCCCATCACACTTGCTACTTCACCGGGCCGTACCACCCTGGGCTTCGACTGTGCACACAACACAGTGACTCATTCACATGTCGCATCCAGCCCCGGGTGACCCCACGCTTCCTCAAAAGCAGCTCAGAACACTGGGTGCACTGACAGGGTCCCCAGAGTCTTTCTCAACTTCTCCTTACAGGTTCCGAAGAGTCTCTGCACAATAGGGGTGTTGGTCCCCACCAGAATGGACACACCCTCAGTCTCACCGGTGTCGGGGTAAACCAGTACCAGGGTCTCATGAACCTCAGACACCCTCACCTCAGCTTCCAGGAACTCCAGTTTCACAGACAAATAGCCATCGTACGGGTAATCACCATCACTGATACCCCACATTTCCAGTGCACTGAAAGGTGTCAAGGGTAAATGCGCCAGATACTGATTGTACAATGACCGGTACAGTAATGTGACCTGCGACCCCGTGTCGAGTATGGCTTTTGCATCTGTCCCCTCTCTCGGGGTCCCACCAATACTTCTGGGATAGGGTCTTTTCCTCTCGAGGGCCCCGTGGCACATTGTTGGGAACATATTTTTCCCGAAGACTCCAGTCCGTACTCTCACTGAGTCTCTTCTAAGTTTCCCAACACCCCCCTCCTCTCCGGCTGGGACACCCGGGGTCTCTCCCTCCAAGGGGCTCCCTGCCATTCACATTCCCACCTGAAGTTCCCCTCTTCCCCACAGTTATGGCACATGCCTCGTCTCGCGAGACCCTAGCCTCTGCCTGGCCCCAGTGCTGTCCGTCCCTTCAGGGAGGGGCCTTTCCCACTAGTCCCCCCACGCGGAGAGACTCCGCCTGCCGCGATCACTTTTGCTATCTCCCGCATGGATCTGGCCCCGGCCATTTCACCACAAGGAGCTGCTACCGAGGACGGCACCGTACTAACGAGGCCCTCTTCCGCTTCCAATGGGTCCTCTTCCTCCTTTACCTCTCTGAGCAACCGAACAAAAGACGCATTCTACGAGGCTGCCGGAGGCTCATAGCGACTGCATCATGTCTCTGCATGCCCCTGGCTACCTGGTCGATCCTTATCTAATCCACCTCATTCCCTGAAATGATCCCTGGAGTCTCAAGCAATTTAGCCTTCGCTCCAGCCGGAAAAGATACTCAGAAAGTTTTTCCCCTTTATCCTGACACAAATTCTGAATTCCCTCTAAAAGCTCGACCCTGCCCCCAGTTAGCCCAAAAGCCTCCTCTAATGCTTCTAGACCCTTGTGGAGACCCCATGTGCCACCTAGGCACTGAGGGTTCAGACGACGAATGCTTCCAGATACTCCTTCCAGGAAGCCAAGGGCTGGTTAACTTCCACGCCTTTTACCACCTCAGCTGCCGCCCTTCTCAAACTTTCTCCCAATCTTTGCCGCTTCTCCTCCTCAGGACACTGCCACTCACCGAGCAGCTGAGAGGTATGTTCTGCCCACGTTTCATCATCATCTTTCCCTTCGGGGATGTGGGTCCTCCCTGAGAAAATTCTTAACTTCTGACACGGACCCATCGCCCTGTTCACCGGGGAGTTAATAGCTGAGGCCAACTCAGAGCCTTCCCCTTCCGTGGGGAATGAGAACCAATTACATTCTCCAAATCTGACCACTCCCTTCCTTCATTCTTCAAAAACAAATGACCCGCTCTCTAAAATCTGCACCCCAAGCTGCGGGCAACGCTACTGGTGTCCCTTCAAACCCTTCCTCCATGACAGTGTGCACGCCCCATAGACCCGCCTCACCTACGTAACTGATACACGGCTGCAGTCCCAATTCCTTGACGTCAGCGCCCGTCTGTACCAGCACAAAGGCTGAGTCCCACATTTTACCAATATTTCTGCTTACAATCTCAACCTTACCGATAGCTCTGACCATAGTCAAACATCGAATTAACACATCGTCCGGAGTACGTATGTCCACCCCCTTAGTACGCAGGCATGATTAACTGGGACATCATCGATCTCACACCAAAGTTCAATCTTATCCGAGTCCATCTCCCCTAATTTAAACCCGGTGACCTACTCTGTATCTGACAGAATTCAAATCCTGGACGAGCCCCCACAATGTAACGTCTTTCATCCCACCGGAACATACTTTATAGCAATTCATAATGATGGGTTGTAGAAACAACTAAAAGAAAAGGCGCCACATAAGTAACTTATCAGTCTTGTGCACCTAATATTTTAATACGTTGGAGCTCACGCCTCCGATTCCATCCACAATGTCCTTCCAAGACTCTGGCCACCATCCGAACCCCCGAGGTCTGGTATCTGCCGCCCTGGAACCGCTGTCCGTTCCCCACACATCCATTCTCTCCGCTTGCCTCCTGAAAAAGCCCCCGATCCTCAGCTCAGCACACACATGCAAGATAGCATATCATGACTTCCATTGGCTGGCAAATGAATACAATTTCCATTATCACTAATTATAACCCAAACATGCTGTTACAGAGAACCCCTTACTCAGCAGCAAACAGTACGGGAAGCCGTTTTAGTATAACACTTCAGAGAAGCCATTTTGTAATTAGCAATTAACAGTTAACAGTCCAACTAATATTACTAAGAACACTACACAGAATATTAAACTCCAGTCCCATTAAAGGTGAATATGCAGCAGAAGAAACTCCTCCCATGCCCAGTGGCCAGGGTGCAGGACTGGGTGTGGTGAGCAGCAGCAATAATTGCAGAGTTCAGCACTGACAGTCACTCTCGAAATTGCATCGGCAACAGTGATAGACAAATATCCAGCATACAGCTTATTGAAACTTTCTCCCAAGTGTGAACCCGGTAATATGTCACAAGGTTAGATTACTAAGTGAATCTCTTCCCACATTCACAGCACTTGACCGGCCTCTCCCCAGTGTGAACTGAATGATGCACATACAGTTGAGGTGACTGAGAGAATCTCTTCCCAAAGTCTGAGCAGGTGAACAGCCTCTACCCAGTGTGAACTGACTGGTGTGCCAATAGTTCAGATGACTGAATGAATCCTCTCCCACATTCTGAGCGGGTGAACGGCCTCTCCCCAGTGTGAACTGACTGGTGTCTCAGTAGGTGAGATGCCCGAGTGAATTCCTTCCCACAGTCTGAGCAGGTGAATGGCCTCTCTCCAGTGTGAACTCGCTGGTGTCTCTGTAGGTTGGATGAATGTGTGAATGCCTTCCCACAGTCTGAGCAAGTGAATGGCCTCTCCCCAGTGTGAACTCGCTGGTGTGCCAGCAGATTAGATGACCGAGTGAATCCCTTGTCACATTCTGAGCAAGTGAATGGCCACTCCCCACTGTGAGCTGACTTGTGTGCCAATAGTTCGGATGACTGAATGAATCCTTTCCCACATTCTGAGCAGGTGAACGGCCTCTCTCCAGTGTGAATTGACTGGTGTCTCAGTAGGTGAGATGCCCGAGTGAATTCCTTCCCACAGTCTGAGCAGGTGATTGGCCTCTCCCCAGTGTGAACTTGCTGGTGTGTCTTGAGGTTGGATGACCGACGGAATCTCTTCCCACAGACCGAGCAGGTGAATGGCCTCTCCCCAGTGTGAACTGACTGGTGTGTCAGTAAGTGAGATGCCCGAGTGAATCCCTTTCCACAGTCTGAGCAGGTGAACGGCCTGTCTCCAGTGTGAACTCGCTGGTGCACCATTAGGTTGGATGACCGAGTGAATCTCTTCCCACAGACTGAGCAGGTAAACAGCCTCTCCCCAGTGTGAACTCGCTGGTGCGCCATTAGGTTGGATGAATGACTGAATCTTTTCCCACAGTCTGAGCAGGTGAATGGCCTCTCCCCAGTATGAACTCGCTGGTGTACCAGCAGATCAGATGACTGAGTGCATCCTTTCCCACATTCTGAGCAGGTGAATGGCCTCTCCCCAGTGTGAACTGACTGGTGTGTCAGTAGGTGAGATGACTGATTGAATCCCTTCCCACAGTCTGAGCAGGTGAATGGCCTCTCCCAAGTATGAACTCGCTGGTGTACCAGCAGATCAGATGACTGAGTGCATCCTTTCCCACATTCTGAGCAGGTGAATGGCCACTCCCCAGTGTGAACTGACTGGTGTGCCAATAGGGTGGATGACTTAGCGAATCCCTTTCCACAGTCTTTGCAGGTGAATGACTTCTCCCCAGTGTGAACTCGTTGGTGACTCTGTAGGTTGGATGACTGAGTGAATCCCTCCCCACAGACCAAGCAGGTGAACGGCCTCTCTCCAGCGTGAACTCTCTGATGTACCTTCAGTTTAGATGAGCAAGTGAATCTCTTCCCACAATCCGAGCAAGAGAACGTCCACTCCCCGGTGTGAACTGACTGGTGAGCCATCAGGTCAGATGACCGAGTGAATCCTTCCCCACAAATTCAGCAAATGACCAGCCTCTGCCCAGTGTGAACTGACCGGTGTGTCCACAGGTGGGAAGACCGACTGAATCCCTTCTCACACACAGAACAGATGAATGGCCTTGCCCAGTGTAAACTTGCTAATGTACCTTCAGTTCAGATGACTGAATCCATTCCCACTGTCTGAGCAGACGAATGGGTTCCTCCCTGTGTAAAATGACGGGCATGCCAGTCAGTCAGATGATCGAGTGAATCCCTCCCCACAGACTGAGCAGGAAAGATGATCGAGTGAATCCCTTGCTCCACTTCTTAAATATCGAGACAGAGACAGCAAAATTGGCGTGCCGTGTTCGAGATTCCCAAAGACAAATTCCCTGTCCTTTTTAAACCTGAAAAGAGATTTACAAAATCCATCAATGGGTGAAGGATAACATTTCAGATAAGATCACTTTAGTTGCCAAGGTGTGACATCGCACTATTAATGTGAAGTTCAACCCAAGTTGGAGAGAGAAATCATCTTCTAGCTGGTCACAGTGCTGGTGACTGGAATGACCATCAAATTCTCTGATGCTCTTCCTGTCTCTATAAGAATGGGGCATTTCTGCCAACTCCAATCTGTGACCTGGTTCGGTTTGACTCTGTCCATTGGTGTTATTCCCTGTTCTGCCTGAGCGGCATTGCCTGGCCTCACAGTAACTGAAGCACTCTCACACAAATAGCCTTTGTTAATGTGCAGCTCGGATTTTCTTTATGTACTGTTAACTGAAAGTGCCACAGTTTTAATGCCATGTAAATATCTCCTACTCAGATGTATGGTTGGTCTGCACAGCTGTTAAAAGGAATTCGAGTGAATATTAGTATTACTGAAGGTTCTTGTCACAGTCATAGAAAAGTACAACACAGAAACAGGCCCTTTGGCCCATATAGTTGGTGTTGAACTATTTAAACTTTCCACTCCCATACCCCTACAATCCCAGTACCTATACAAACTTCATAAATGTTGAAATTGAGCTCACATACACCAGTTGTGCTGGATGCTCATTCCACACCTGGATGACCCTCTGTGTGAGGAAATTTCCCCTCATGTTCCCCTTAACATTTCACCTTTCACCCTTAACCCATGGCCTCTGGTTGTAGTCCCACCCAATCCCAGCTTGCATTTACCCTATCTATAACCCTCATTATTTTGGTACACCTCCATCAAATCTCCCCTTAATCTTCTACATTCCAAGGAATAAAGCCCTGGCCTGTTCAATCTCTCCTCATAACCTAAATCCTCCAGACCTGGCAACTTCCTTGCAAATTTTCTCTGAACTTTTTCAACTTCTTTAACATCTTTCCTGTAAGTAGGTCACCAAAACTGCACACAATACTCCAGATTAGGCCTCACCGATGTCTTGTACAAAGTCAACATAGCATCCACCTCCTGTACTCGGTACTTTGATTTATGAAGACCAATGTGCCAAAATCTTTCCTTCTGTCCCTATCGAACTGTGACACCACTTCCACTAAAATATACACCTGTATTCCCAGATCCCTTTCTTCAACAACACTCCTCCATGCCCTACCAGCCACTGAGAAAGATCTACATTTGTAGGTCCTACCAAAGTTCAACACCTCACATTTGTCTGCATTAAATTCTATTTTCCAATTCTCAGGCCATTTTTCCAGCTGCTCCAGTTTGCACTGCAAAGCCATGATAGTCCTCACACAGTCTGCTAAACCCCCAGTCTCGGTTTCATCCACAAATTTGCTGCTCCAGCTAACCATGTTATCATAGAACATTAGAGCAACAGGCCTTTTGGCCCTTCTTGGCTGTGCCGAACCATTTTCTGCCTCGTCCCACTGACCTGCACCTGGACCATATCCCTCCATGCACCTCTCATCCATGTATCTGTCCAATTTATTCTTAAATGTTAAAAAAGAACCCGCTTTTCCCACCTTGTCTGGCAGCTCATTCCATAATCCCACCACTCTCTGTGCGAAGAAGCCTAATGTTCCCTTTAAACTTTTCCCCCCTCACCTTTAACCCATGTCCTCTGTTTTTTTTTTCTCCCCTAGCCTCAGTGGAAAATGCCTGATTGCATTCACTCTATCTATATCCATCATAATTGTACATACCTCTATCAATTCTCCCCTCATCCTTCTACGCTTCAGGGAATAAAGTCCTAACCTATTCAACCTTTCTCTGTAACTCAGTTTCTCAAGTCCCGGCAACATCCTTGTAAACCTTCTCTGCACTCTTTCAATCTTATTAATATCCTTTCTGTAATTAGGTGACCAAAACTGTACACAATACTCCAAATTCAGCCTTGTCAATGCCTTATACAACCTCACCATAACATTCCAACTCTTATACTCAATACTTTGATTTATAAAAGCCAATGTACCAAAAGCTCTCTTTATGACCCTATCTACCTGTGATGACACTTTTAGGGAATTTTGTATCTGCATTCACAGATCACTCTGTTCTACTGCACTCTTTAGTGCCTTATCATTTACCTTGTATGTTCTACCTTGGTTTGTCCTTCCAAAATGCAATACCTCACACTTGTCTGTATTAAACTCCATCTGTCATTTTTCAGCCCATTTTTCCAGCTGGTCCAAATCCCTCTGCAAGCTTTGAAAACCTTCCTCACTGCAGATTACTGATATAGATGACAAACAATAACAGACCCAGCACTGATCTCTATGGCACACCACCAGTCACAGGTTGCAGTCAGAGAGACAAACATCTGCAACACACTCTGGCTTCAGTGCGTCATCCAATTTAATGTCTAATCTTAATTGCTGAGTGACTGAACGTTCTTGACCAATCACCCATATGAGACCTAGTCAAGTGCTTTGCAAAAGTCCATGTAGACTACATCCACTGCTTTGCCCTCATCCACTTTCCTTATAACTTCCTCGAGAAAATCTGTAAGATTGGCTAGACGTGACCTGCCATGCACAAAGCCATGCTGCCTATCCTTAATCAGTCCACATCCATCCAAATACTTATACATCTGGTTCCTGCACATGTGTTGCAATAACTTTCCCCCTACTGATGTCAAGCTCACCAACATAAGATTTCCTCATTTATTTTTAGAGACTTTCTTGAACAGCAGAACAACATTGGCTGTCCTCCATTCCTCCAGTCCGTCACCTGTCACGAAGGGTGAATTATATATCTGTGCTTGGGCCTCGACAATTTCTGCACCTGTCTTCTGCAGGGTCCCAGGGAACAACTTGTCAAGCCCTGGGGATTTATCAACGCTAATTTGCCATAAGACAGCAAACACGCCCACCTCTGTAATCTGTACAGGTCCATGAAGTTGATACTGCTTTGCCTCACTTCCATAGACTCTGTGTCCATCTCCTGAGTAAATACGGATGCAAAAAATATCTCCCACATCTATTTTGTCTCCTCATATGGATTATCATTTTGATCTTGCTGAAGATTAATTTTTTCCCTTGCAATCTTTTTGCTCTTAACATATCTGCAGAATCCATGAAGATTCTCCTTCACCTTGTCTGCTGGGGCAACCTCATACCTTCTTTTATTTCTTTCATAAGTGTTCACTTGAATTTCTTGTACTTCATAAGCACCCCATTTGTTCCTATCTGTCTGTACCTGGTATGCACCTGCTTTTTATTGATCTGGGAGATGAAAGCCAAAGGGGTGATAGAGCTGCATGGTGGGAGGTGGGATGTGGCGGGGGTGTTAAACTAATTTTGAAGGTGGAATGGGAGCCTGAACAACAGAGCAGAAAGTGGAGGGGTTGTGGAGACTGATGTTGTTCAGATCTCAGACAAAGTCAGGAATGAAAAAGTTGAGCATGGTGCAGTGAATATGCTGAACCCTGTATATTTCAATACCAGGAGCATCGTAGGAAAGGCAGATGTGTTCAGGGCATGGATCAACACCTGGAATTATGACACTCAGATCTGGCAACTGTGGACTGGGACAGGCTGCTTTATGGTAAATGGGAGGCCTTCAAAGCAAAATTTTGAAAAATCTTGGATATGTGCTTGTCAGAATAAAAGTTAAAGATAGAAACTGTAGGAAGTATACACAATTATGAGGGTTTAGATAGGGTAAATGCAAGCAGGATTTTTCCACTGAGGTTGGGTGCGATGACAACCAGAGGTCATGGGCAAATGGGGAAGGTGAAAATTTAAGAGGAACATGTAGAAAAACTCTTCACTGAAATGGTTGTGACAGTGTGGAATGAGATGCCAGCACAAGTGGCTCGTGCCAGCTGAATTTGACTAGTTAAGAGAAGTTTGGATGGGTACCTGGATGGTAGGGGTATGGAGGGCTGTGGTCCCAGTGTGGGACGTTGCATCAGAGAGTTTAAATATTTTAGGCATTGTCTCGATGAGCTGAATGGCCTGTCTAACAGAACTTCTCCATCTCCCTATGACAGAGGAGCCGGCTGAACTTGATTGGAAGGGGAGACTGGTAGGATTAATGATGGAGCAGCAATTTCTGGAGATTCTGGGAGAATTTCAGGAGGTGAGTGATAGATACATTCCAAAGAAGTGGAAGCATTGGAAAGGCAGGAGGATACAACCGTGGCTGAAATGAGAAGCCAAAGCCAACATAAAAGCCAAAGAGATGGCAAATAATAGAACAAAAACTATTGGAAAGTTTTTAAAACTAACAGAAGACAACTACAAAAAAATCAGATATGCTCAGGGCATTGAATTATGATTTGCAGTCATTAATGAGACTTGGTAGCATCCAACAGTCTGAGGCATTCAGAGGAACAAGATATCTGGCGCCTCAATATCTCTGGAAAGCCAAGGTTCCCTGAACCAGTTACCTTTCAACTTTTAATTTGGCAGGCTCATACAAACTCTACACATCAAAATTCCACTTCTGAAGGATGCCCACTTACCAAGTACTCCTTTGCCAGAAAACAGCCTGTCCCAATCCACACTTGTCAGATCCTTTCTGATACCATCAAAATTGACCTTTCTCCAATTTAGAATCTCAACCCGTGGTCCAGATCTCTCTTTTCCATATTTACTTGGAATCTCATGGCATTATGATCAGTAGATACAAGGTGTTCCCATACAGTAATTTCCATCACTAGCCCTGGATCATTTCCCAATATCTTATTGCACACTTCTACATTGGGAATTCTACATGTTGATTAAGGACACATTTGAAAAACTCTACCCCAGCTAGACCTTTTACAGTATGGGAGACACAGTCAACATTTGGAAAGTTATAATCACTTACTACATCAACATTTGTTTCTTAGCATAGTCTACAATCTCTCTACAAATCTGTTCCTCTAGATCCTTTCCGATACCATCAAAATTAATCTTTCTCCAATTTAGAACACAACTCATGGTCCAAACCTCTCTTTTTCCATATATACTTTGAATCTCATAGTATTATGATCACTAATTTCTGTCACCAGCCCTGGATCATTCCCTAACAGCCTATTGCATACTTCGACGTCAGGAGTTCTATGTACTGATTAAGGGCACATTTGACAAACTCTACCCCATCTAGTCCTTTTTAAGTATGGGAGTCCCAGTCAATATATGGAAAGTTATAATCACTGACTGAATCAACCTTTGTTTCTTGGCATGGTCTGCGATCTCTCTACAAATTCGTTCCTCAAAATCCCTCAGACTGTTGGGTGCAACCAAGTCCCAGAAATGGCTATAATATCATGTTTCCATGCCCTGAGCTCATCTGGCTTTCCTATGATGCTTCCTGCATTGTGATATACACAGCTCAGCACAATCATCACACCATGCTCAACCTTTTGATTGATGACTTTGTCTGAGCAACATCTGTCTGGGTGTCAAGAAAGCAACCTCTCCCTCAATGTCACAAAAACAAAGGAACTGGTTGTGCACTACAGCAGGGGTCCCCAACCATTTTTGCACCGCAGACCGGTGAAAAATTGACAATATTCTTGTGGACCGGCCAACATTGGGGGCGGGGGGTGGGCAGTGTTCAAGTAGGGTTAAACTCACCTCAACATGTCTTTTACAGTTAGGGTTGCCGACTCTCTCACTCCCAAATAAGGGACAAAAGTAGCAGTCAAATATGGGACACTTGTGTTTACCCCAAGAAAGACTACAATGACCATGAAGACTTGCACGGACACTGTGTGTGCATGTGCGTACGTGCCATTTTTTTTTACCACAAATCGGCTTTGGCTTAATCTTCCCGACTGCACTGTACATACATTATTTCTATCTTATATAGGCTGTGTATTTATTATATCATTCCTGCTTTTACTACGTTTTTATATGTTAGTGTTATTTTAGGTTTTATATGTTACTTGGTATGATTTGGTAGGTTATTTTTTGGGTCTGGGAATGTTCATAAATTTTTCCCATTAATGGTAATTGCTTCTTTGCTTCACGCCATTCCGGCATGAATGGTTTCATAGGAACACTCTACCTTAGCGGGGGAAATACGGGACAATCCATATGGGACAAACCAATTCAGCCCAATATACGAGATGTCCCAGCAAATAAGGGACAGTTAACAACCCAATGTTCAAGTTGAACAGTGCGTGACAGGGAATGAGGAAAGGTGCAGCTGACTCATATCGTTTCCTCGCGGCCTGGTAGCACATGCTTTGTGGCCCGGTGGTTGGGGACGGCTGTACAGCAGAAGGAATGGAGACAGGCTGATCACTATTGACATCAATGGATCTGGGGTTGAGAGAGTGAACAGCTTTAAATTACTCGGCATAAACATCACCGAGGATCTCATTTGGTCCGTACATACCGGCTGTGTGGTATGTGGCTGTGCCACTCTTTCACCTCAAATGTTTGAGGAAGTCTAGTATCGGTCCCAAATCCTAAGAACTTTCTACAGGGGCACAATTGAGAGCATCCTGACTGGCTGCATCACTGCCTGGTATGGGATCTGTACTTCCTTCAATCGCAGGAGCCTGCAGAGAGTGGTGTGGATAGCCCAGTGCATGTGTCGATGTGAACTTCCCACTGTTCAGGACATCTACAAAGACAGGTGTGTAAAAAGGCCCGAAGGATCATTGGGGACCTGAATCACCCCAACCACAAACTGTTGCAGCTGCTACCATCCAGGAAATGTTACCATAGCATAAAAGCCAGGACCAACAGGCTCCTGGACAGCTACTTCCACCAGGACATCAGACTGATTAATTCACGCTGATGCAGCTGTATTTCTATGTTATAATGACTGTCTTATGTACAAACTATTTATTATAAATTACTATAAATTACACATTGCACATTTAGATGGAGAAATAATGTAAAGATTTCTACTCCTCATGTATATTAAGGATACAAGTTATTTCAATTCGCCCTCTCCACTATCTGTTCTGGTAGTCTGACTCTAATCCCCTCTGGAACTTTAATTCCACCTCCCCCCACCACACACTAGCACTAGCAAGACTTACCACTAGGATATTTGATCTCTGCTAGTTTTAATTCCTGAACTAACAAATCCTCTATCAGCCCTTTGACATTGCTCTGCTTGGTAATCACCCCCACCCCACAACAGTTTCTACAGTGGTCTACCTGTTGTAGTGTGGAATGGCCGCATGAGTACTCTGCGATGGCTATTTAACCTCATTCCCCTTCCTGACTCTCACCCAGTTTCCTGTGTCCTGCACCTTGGATGTAACTCACCGCTCTTCATGTCATATCTATCCCAGATGATCTGGAATTCATCCATTTCCAGCTCCAACTCCCTAACGTGCAGGGTTACAAGCTGCAGCCGGATGCACATCTTGTACGTGAGGGTGTCAAGGACACTGGAAGTCTCCCCACCTTCCCACCAACGTCCCCTCATTTGTAATGATAGGTGTGCCAAAAAATCGTGTGCTGTGCAATTTTTACCCAGTAACAACAATATGTGCACACTGAATTTTAAATACAGAGTTATTTATTTTAACAGTTAGCAAATCACTGTTAATAAGACATCCTCTGGGTTTGATCAAGTTCATCTGCACTCTCACACAATCTATGTAGCAGGCCCGTAAAGGGTTATGAAGGATTTTCTCACTCCAGCTATTGCACATCGTCCATATCTGATTTGCTTGCTAAATTATGCTTTAAAAAGTCAGATGTCCAAATATCACTCCACTTCCTCCCACTTGCAAATTCTCCAGCAACTTTTGCATCGCCACAATACACACAGGTAACACCAGTTTCTATATTGTACATAAATATTTCCCCTGAACCCTCCCCCAGGTGACTGACGGCCAATGCATATGAAATGAAGGGCAGTATTCTGTCTCATTGGAGTCTGGCACATTCGTGATGTGAAAGCTATTTGTTGCCCAGGACAAAGGTGTTTGATATCATTATTTTCACAGAGTGAATGGATCAAAACATGTCCTCACGGGTAAAAAGGTCCAGAACAAGAAGAGGTCGAACAAGCAACACACACAAAATGCTGGAGGAACTCAGCAGGCCGGGCAGCATTTATGGAAAAGAGTACTAATGCTGAGTTCTTCCAGCATTTTGTGTGTGTTGCTTGGATTTTCAATATCTGCAGATTATCCCTTGTTTGTGATTGGAGGCAGAACAAAGGTGATTTTCTTAACAGCTGATGTAAAAGATTTTGTCCCCTTTCTCCGAGTTCCTAATCCTTGCATTTAGATAGCTGGAGTTCAACTCTGTGTGAGAGATCCATCAGTTCCCATTCCCTCATCAGCCGGAATCTCCCCCGGGCGGATCGTGGTGCTGAGAGAGAGGGAAGAGAGCAGGACTATCCTGGGCTTGCGGGCCACGGTGTCCGGAGCTCACAGCAATTGTCCCGAATTCGGTGTTGAAAATTCCCACCCGCAGCCGGGGAATATCTCTTACCTGGAGCAGACTTCTCGAGGCCTTTGTACACTGCGCGCATGCGCGATATTCGGGAACAGCCTATGCGTTCGATCGGTGCTTCAGCGACGGAGAATATTGTTCGCAGAGCCTTCTGGGTAAACACGCTTCCATTAAAGGTTTCTGCAAGCACCAGCTCTATGTCCAGACCTCTTTTTTTGTGCGTGGAAAACTCAGTGCTGTTTTAACGCACAAAGCAGCTCCCATAAACAATACACTTAATATTAACAAACTTTCCACGTGTCTAATGCCAAAGTCGAACCTTCTTAGAAATGCAGATATAAAACAAAAGAAATTCTGCGGTTGCTGGAAATATAAACACATACACACAAAAATGCTGGAGGAACTCTGCAGTTCAGGCAGCAACTAAGCAGAAAAGTACACAGACTCGGCATGCTGAAGGGGCTCGGCTTAAACGTATTCCTCTCCACAGTTGCTGCCTGATCTGTTGATTTCCTCCAGTGTTTTGAAGAAATTAACCACCTTTTTTTTCAATGAAACAGTTTCAGTATGTTTCTGATCTTTTATTTGTGGCCACGTCCTGCTGGTCTGATTCCTCTTCCTCCTCCTCCTCCTTGTAAAGTCTAGACCCCATCTCTTTCTGGAGCCCCAAAGCCCTGACTCAGGCTGGTAACTCTTTGGTTTCTGACTCTGCACCATCGAAGATTCACTGGCTCATCTGCTGTCAGACTTTAGAGGCGCATTGCAACAACCCAGCTCTCTGAGGCACAGACCTTTGAAATGATTGAAAATGACACAAAGCGTTGAAAAAAGCAGGGAAGAAGGAGCTTAACCACCATAGTCCAGAGCCCTGAAGAACGTTGAAACCACTGTGAGCTCATCGTGTTATTCAGCCTGGAGAGAAGCATGCAGGAAATCCATGCAGGTGTACAAAATGATGAGAGACATTGGTCGTGTGGATCGCCAGAGTCTTTTCCCAGGGCTGAAATGGCTAACACGGGGTGGGGTGGGGGGGTTATGTTTAAGCTGCTTGGAAGTACAGAGGAGATGTCAGAGCTAAGTTTTTTGAACAAAGTGTGGTGTGTGTGTGTGGAATGCACTGCCAGCGACGGTGGTAGAGTCTGATACAATAGGGTCTTTTAAGAGACTCTTAGATAGGTACGTGGAGATTAGGAAAATAGAGGGCTGTGCGGTAGGTAAATTCTACGCAGTTTCTGGAGTAAATTGCACGTCGTCACAACATTGTGGGCCAAAGGGTCTGTAATGTGCTGCATATTTCTATGATCCTCTGAAATTCAAGGGAAATCTCCTATCCCACGGAGTGGTGACTAGTTGCAACCTGTCATCACAGGGAGAGTGAGAGGGGAACGGCAGGGATAGATTTTGATATACTGATATGGAACAGACACATGAGCAGGGACCAGATGGGAGGAGTGGCCTCCCTAGTGTACATTGTGAGTGTGGTAAAGACAGTAAGTACCTGAGACACGGGATTTGATACAGAACTGATTTATCTTTCACAGATTCACAATATTAACCATCAGTCCAGTTTAAGGCTAACATCAGCAGAACGGACTCCTCCAATGCTCAGTGACCAGGGTTCAGTACTGGGTGCGATGAGCAGCCGCAAGAACTGCAGAATCTGACAGTAACAGTCCCTCATGAACCTGCAGCTGCCTTCAGTCACCAGATCTGTGCATTATAAAAGTACATTGAGCTGATATATGTCAAAACAATAACTGTAACAAAGCATTATAGCTGCAGAGAAAGTGCAATGCAGATAGATATATGGTGCAGGGTCACGTCGAGTTACATTGTGAGGTCGAGTCCATTTTATCGAACTGGAGACCATTCATTTGGTTTATAACCGCAGACAGGAAGCCGTCCTTAAGCCTGGTGGTTCGCGCTTTAAGGCTTTTGTATCTCTTCCCCGATGGGGGAGCGGGTTTGCAGCAAGAATGTCCAGGTTGTGAGGATCTTTGTGTACATAGCCTGCTTTTCCGAGGCAGGGGAAGTGTAGGAAGAGTCCATGGAGGGGAGGCTTGTTTCTCTGATGTTCTCTGCTCTCCAAAGTTCTCTGCAGTTCCTTGCAGTCATGGGCAGAGCAGTAGCCATACGAAGTCGTGAAGTATCGACAAGAAGCTCAGAGACCTCGGCCTTCACCCTGCCTTGTGTAGCTGGATCCTGGACTTCCTGTCAGATCGCCGGCAGGTGGTAAGAGTGTGCTCCCTCACCTCTGTCTCTCTGACCCTCAGCACACATACCCCACAGCGTTCTCTCCTTGGCCCTCTCTGTGCACCCATGAGTTGTGTCGCCACCCACAGCTCCAATCTGCCAATTAAGTTGGCTGAGGACACTACATTAATTGGCCTAATCTCAAATAATAACGAGGCAGCCTGCAGAGAAGAAGTCATCACCCGGACACAGCGGTGTCAAGAAAACAATCTCTCCCTCATGGTGACAAAAACAAAGGAGCTGGTAGTGGACTACAGGAGGAATGGAGACAGGGATCAAATTCAACACTTCCAAGTCTGTTATCGCACATTTTAATTTTGATCATGACAGAATGTACTGTATTTTATATATTGTTAATGACATAAACCATATTTATATATTGCTACTGACAGCGAATCGTATAATTTATGTTCCGTCTGTTATCTGAATGTACTTGCCTGTGATGCTGCCACAAGTCAGTGTTTCTCTGTACCTGTACCTTCCCGTACTTGTGCACTTGGCAATAAATTTAATGGGACCTGAGAAATCTCAGTGAGATTTGATTTGTGATGATCATGTTGGCAGCTCGGTAGGTCGAATGTATGAGACAGTACACTGTTAAACTCAAAACACTGAACAGTGGTGATGATCAGAGGGATCTTAGAGTCCAAGCTCATCGCTCCCTGAAAGAGACTGCACAGATTGATCGGGTGGTTAAGAAGGCAAATGGCGTGGTTGTCTTTATTAGTTGAAGCACTGAGTTGAAAAGTCGGGAAGTTGTGTTGCGGCTGTTGCGAGCCTGCGGTCGGACTGTGACTGTGTCTTTAAGAGCGCCGGAGTGAGGAGGCGGGACTATGACGTCAGTCACAGGCTGACGGCGCGAACTGTGGATTTAACCATAAGAGAGACAGAGCGATCTGCAGACAGGCAGTCGGCCAGTCTAAAGAGAGAGAGAGAGAGAGAGGGACTGGAAAAGCTGATAGATTCAGTTTGTCGCAGCTGAGGCTTGGAACTCTCCTATGCTCTTGATCATCGGTACAGGGAACCACAACGAATGTGTGTGACTATCACTTCGTATAATCCATAGGAGTGATTTTTTGGAATATTTTGGGGGACCGCTTGTGTTAACCCTTGCCTGGGTGTGTTGTGTGGTAACCCCTGGAAGACGGTATTCCTGTGACAGGTCACTTTCGCTGATAACTTGTATGTGGACGGATTCAACGGATAAGAACTTCGAAGACGGCTATTTTGATGTAACGGCCTTTTCTCTACGTTTCACCCTGGATTACAAATATCTCTCTCCCATCATTTATTCCGTGGATTACTGAATTTTCCTACTTTACCATCTGAAGACTCTAAGCTTTGTTCCCTCAGACTCGATAGTTTGGGAGTTATATTTACACATATATACACATAACACTGTAAACTTTCCTTTATTTCGTTAAGTTACTACATTATAAGTAGATACTAGTAAAGATAGTGGATTTAACATCAAAACCAGATTCCAGTGTGAACTGTATTGCTGCTGGTTCGTTTCTAAATCGTTACAGTTCATAACACAGCTTTATAAAACTAGTTAGACCACATCTGGAGTATCTCATACAGTTCTGGTCGCCCCCATTCTCGGAAGGATGTCGGGACTTTGGAGAGGGCGCAGAAGAAGTTTACCAGGATACTGCCTGGATTAGAGGGCATGAGCTGTAACGAGAGGTTGGACACCCAGGGCGGCGCAAGCTGAGGCGAGACTGGAATGACGTTTATAAGATGATGAGAGGAATAGATAGAGTGGACAGACAATATATTTTTCCTGAGGGTTGAATGTGAGAGGAAATGTGAGGGGCAAGTTTGTTTATTTCCACAGAGTGATGGGTAGCTGGAATGCTTTGCCTGGGGTGGGGTTGGAGGGTAGGAGGAGGAGGAGGAGAAGGAAGAGAGAGAGAGATAGATAGAGAGAGAGAGAGAGAGAGAGATAGATAGAGAGAGAGAGAGAGACACACACACACACACACACACACACACACATACACACACACACCGGTCACGTGATCCCGTTCGCCCCTCCCATTTAACCACAGATGGGCAGTATCTGCGCGTCTGTTTCCGAGGCCCCGCCCTCCGGAAGATGCAATAATCACTTCGCGCATGCTCACAATGCTGAGTGGGCACTGTTTTCTTTCCTGCTCAGTGCCGAAGCGGATCGTCTGCGGATTTGGGAAAGCGTCCTCGCTTTCTCAGTCGGAGACCCGGGCGTCGGGATCACTGTTTGCGGGCTGAAGATGTCACTTTCCCATCTGTGAGTATAGAGACCGATCCCGAGCGGGGAGATCCGATGTTGGCCGTGAGCCCGGAACTGAGGGCCGATTACTCATTTAGTACCCAGTTATCTGGGCTCGTCAAAAATGCGCAGACTTCACTGAATCTGCATTGAACAATTCAAACCAGCAGCCCAGGCTGTCTATTTCCGCAGAATTGAAATGGCAGTCCCGCCAACAGGTCACGTGAGGGTGCTTCCCGCAGATTTGCCCCGCCCTCCGCTGTGCGACGCAAGATCACGTGTTATTGTCTCAAAGACCCAGGATGTGTGGTGATGCTTCGTCCATATTGTGTTGGGAAATCTGATGTCGGCCACTGAGTCCCGTTAACTTCTCCCAACTCGCCTCGATTCCTGAGGCTCCTCGCATTTGTCCTTGAGCATTATGGCTGTTGTGTCTTCTCCCTGACTGGGGTGGGTGAGAAAGAACGTCCCAGGTTGAGGGGATGTTTGATTTCACTGCCTGCTTATCGAGGGACTGGGACGTCTAGGGGAGAGAATGGTTTCTGTGATGTGCTGATCTGTATCCAAAGGTCTCTGCAGTTCCTCACAGTCACGGGCAGAGTAGTTACCATGCAAGGGGTTGAAGTGTCCAGATGAGAATCTTTCTATGGTGTGCTGATAAAAATTTGGTGAGGGTCAAATTGTAAATGCCAAAGTTCTTATTGTTTGTTCTAACTTCGTCATTTTAAGATCTTTTATATGGTAGTGTTTACTATTAATTCTGTATCTGTGTATTGCTGGACAACCATCATTGATTCTTCTTGAACTCTTCTCCACCTGGTTCCATTTGCTCATTCTCTGCCCATCTTGTTCAACCTCTGTCCAGTCTCTCTCTCCCCCAACTTCAGTGATGTATATCAACCATCTGGGTCAACCTTGGTCCACCCTGCATTACACCTCTTCAATGATATATATCAGCAATCTTTCTTCTAACACTTGTCTTCATTGCGAGTGTTCTTTTACAGCTTTGGCCTCGCTGAGTTATTTCTGGAATCAGTTTTTGTGAGCTGGAATGCCAAAGAGTCATCAGGTTCCAGTTCTGTTGTGCATTGGTGTGGAGGTGCTAGTTATTGAACTGTGACTGGCTGACACACTGCAGCATTTTACTGGCAGCCAAGAGTACTGGGAGAGTTGGTGCTTGGGCTATAATCCTGTGATTGGCATTCCAGGAATATGGAACTGTTGGTGTTTTGGCTTTCACATTGGTCACTGCTTCTACAGATGGGGCTGGGTGGTCGTCCTTCTGCAATGAAGCAGAAATTTCAAGCAGCTGGACATTGGTTGTGGGGGAATCCCTGACTGCACCACCCAGTGAGAGATGTAGGGATGATGTGTGAGACTCTCAGTGTGGGTAAGTGGCACGTCCAGCTGTGTGGCTGTGTGAGGTTGGGTCCTGGGATATCACAGTTTTAGATCCAAGTAAAATGGACCCAGGTTTATGAGGTGTTGAGCGAATATTTCTGGTCTGGGATCAAATGTTCATATCTGGAGTTCCTTTGGAAGAAATGGCTGTTAATCTGAGGAGCGAATGAGTTTGTATTCGATCCCTCACAAGGAGAGGCTGTGATCAAATGGGCTGTTCTGTGTTTACACCAGTAGAAATAGACCTGGGGGTTCAGTGTTCGAACTGTGTATGGAAATTCCTCCTCACTGTCACCTGTCTGTCAGGCAGTGGAAATCAAACAGGAACTTACGTTGCTGGTGGTCTGCACTAAAAATGGAAAATTGTGAATGCATTCTGACAGAAGATTGTGAACCTGAATCGTTAAATTTGATGCTCTGCCCACAGCAGTTCCTCTCCTGTTGGGCGATTCCGGTGATTCCAGTTTCTTTTTATTACGTTCACTCTGGAATGGTTTACATTTCCTGATTGTCTGTTATACGTGAAAATGTGTTCAGTGTGGTTGTTGCTAACAAGGTTCACATGAGTAATCTCAGAAATGATCGGCTTTATGAATGAGGAGCATTTAACGGGGTGGTGAAAGCAGGTGTGTGGTTAAATAAACTGACTGAATGCTGAAAAGCCTGGATACAGTGGACATGGAGAGGATGTTTCCATTACACAGAGAGTCTGATTTGACAGCACAGTCTCAGAATAAAGAAACTGAGATGAGAAAAATTTCTTCAGCCAAAAGATGGCTGATGCGTGGAATTTGTTGCCACTGAGTGTGGTTGAGGCTGTCATTTGTGTATATTTAGGGCAAAGATTAATATATTCATGATTGCTAAGTAGCTTCAGGGTTACAGGAGGAAGGCAGGAATATGGTGTTGGGATAAATCTCAGCATTGTTTGAGTGCTGAAGCAGACTCGATGGATCAAATCACCTAATTCTGTTCCTCCATCTCATATCTTACCATGACTGAACGATGAGTCCTTCCTATCCCAAATCAAGTCTTGTGACTTGTCAGGGACAATTACAGATTTGTTCACTGAGATCATTATATTTGTCTTCAATGTTTAGATTTCAGTGAGCAGAAATATTTTGTTCTCCTTTGTATTGTTGACATGCTTCATTATCTTTCATGTTAAAGTTAAACCTGCGGTGAGAGTTTTATTGGAAGAAAAACCCACAACTGGAAGTGAACCACGACTGAAGACGAGGGAACAGCAGCAAGTGAACCAGCCCGAGGGCTGAGAGCACAAACTGGAGAGAACCCATCTGACTCAGGGTTTCCATTGTTTCACCAGGAGAAAGTTTGGTGAGTCTCATTTACTCAGACACTGGTCCTTTAGACATTACATATCTGTACAAAGCAAGGTAGGGAATAGTTGAGGTGAGAATGAATGTGCCCAGAAATATCAGTTATGCCTTTGTCAGACCCAGTTGCAATCACTCCAGGTCTGGTAATATTCTGTCAGTATCCCAGCTCTTTAAACTCACGCACATTCTCTCAGTGTTTGCTCATTTGAAGAACTTGCATCTTCTGAAGTAGCTTTTGGCCAGTTCTAAGTGTGGAGAGGGAAAGAGGGGTGCTTATATTTACTATCTTGCAAAAAGAGGTAATTCTTTGAAATTACTTGCTGCAAACTCACTACCCAAACTCTGGAGAACTCCACGAGGCACAGGGCCTCGACTCCAATAAACAGCTTCCTATCATCATCATCTGCTTCCTATCGTCTAGCTGTTCCCAACAAATATAATTCCTCTCAGTGATCAACTATCGGAATGATTCACTCACTTTTAGATGAATGGGTACCTACACTGTTGGGGTGTTTAGATTGCCGGGAGACAAGGACCACAGGGACGAGAGGTCTTCAGTTAACTGATATGAACCTGTCTTTACCCTGCTGGCAATTCCGGTTTATATCAGTAAAACTGTTGTTTCTGAAAATACAAAACAAGGAGACACTGCACTGACTGAACCACCCCAGACCAGATCACTCTGGGAAGTCCTCCTCAGAAACATTGGAGCTTTGTGACCCCACTCGAGACAAGCACCACACTGCCCACTCTACGGACAACATGGCAGAGCAGGGTATCTTGCAGGGGACTTTAAATCACACAATGTTGGTTCACTGATGAAACCCATTAGGTTTCCTTCGCTCACTCCCCAAAATCATTAAAAAACTCCATTAAACAGCTTTTCAGTACAAACTTTCACCCATATGTGACGTCATTCTGATGCCCCCACATAAAACCATAAAACATAGGAGCAAAATTAGGCCATTTGGCCCATTGCTCCTGTTTTGCCATTTATTCATGCCTGTTCCAATTTTCCTCATTCCCAGTCTCCTTCCTTCTCCCCATAAACCGTCATCAATCAAGAATCTAGGAACCTCTGCCTTTGATATCCATAAGTACTTGGCATTCACAGCATCTCATGACAAAGAATTCCATAGATTCACCACTCTTTGGCTGAAGAAATTCCCCCCATATCCTTTCTAAAAGAATGCCCGCCTATCCCCTTTAATCTGAGGTTGTGTCCTCTGGTCCTGGACTCTCCCAACACAGGAAACATCCTCTCCACATCCACTCCATCAAGGCCATTCACCATTTGATAGGATTCAAAGAAATCATCCTTTATTCCTCTGAATACAGGTCCAGAGCCATCAAATATTCTCATGTGACAGGCCATTCAATTCTGTACTCATTTTCGTAAACCTCCTTTGAACTCTCTCCAGTATTAGCACATCCGTTCTGAGATAAGGGGCCCAAAACTGCTGAGAATAATCCAGGAGCTTTGTGAAGTCTCAACATTACATCCTCACTTTTATATTTAGTTTTGTATTTATATTTTATATTCTTGAACTGAATGCAAATATCATACTTGCCGTCCTCACTAAAGACTGAATGCACAAATTAACCTTTAGGGAATCCTGCACAAGGGCTCCCAAGTCCATTTGCACCTCAGATTTTTTTTGTACATTCTCTCCATTTAGAGAATAGCCAACCCTTTCATTTCTTCTAGCAAAGTGTATAATCATGCACCTCCCGACACAGTATTCCATCTGCCATTTCTTTGCCCATTTTCCTGATCTTTCTGTAGCATCCCTACTCCTCCAAAACGACCTGCCCCTCCACCTATTTTTACATCTCCTGCAAACTTTGCAACAAAGCCATCAATTCCATCATCCAAATCATTGGCATATAACATAAAAAGAATCGTTCCCAACATAGACCCCTGTGGAACTCCACTAGAAACCAGTAGCCAGCCAGAAAAGGCTGTCTCTATTCCCACTCGTTTCCTCCTGCCAATCAGTCACTACCTTTTCCCTGTAATAACATAGGCTCAGAGCTCGTTAAGGAGTCTCACGTGTGGCACCTTGTCAAAGGCCTGAAAATCCAAGCACACAACATCAACCAATTCTCCTTTGTCTACCCTGCTTATTATTTCTTCAAAGCATTCCAACAAATTTACCAGACAAGATTTTCCCTTGAGGAAACAATGCTGACTCCGGCCTATTTTATCTTGTGCCTTCAAGTGTCTGAATTCACATCCTTACCAATCGTCTCCAACACCGTTCAAACCACTGTCAGACTGAGTGGTGTATAGTTTCCTTTCATTGCCTCTCTCCGTTCTTGAAGAGTGGAGTGACATTTGCAACTTTCCAGTCTTTCAGAACCATTCCTTAATTTAGTGGTTCTTGAAGGATCATTACTAATGCCTCCACAATCTCTCCGGCTACCTCTTTCAGAACAGTGGGTGCAAACCATCTAGTCCAAGTGACTTACCTGCCTTCAGATCTTCAGTTTCCAAAGAACCTTCTCTCTTGTTGTGGTCCCTTCTGTACAGGTCCCACCTTCCCTGGAAGAGAGCCATGGAACCAAAAATCTTATCCCCTCTTTTTCCCTCCCCCTCCACATGCCTGATGTCATGCATGGTTTTGCTACACTGGGGTCTGACTTCATGTGTGCAGGTTTGTTTCTCGTGGTTGTGCAGTTTAATCTTTCTTCCATTCAGACAAGGGAGTGAGATCCAGATCTGTCACGTTCTCTCATTGTGGGTGGGCACTTTTTTTTTCATTGACTCTATTCCACTGTTACAACTTGCCAAAGTGCAGCCAATGTTTCGAGGTATATAACCCAATTAATGCAAGAAGGAAGCCTTTTCTGTTTTTCTGGGCTTCTCAAACATTTGTACACTTCGGTTAAATATCCCTCCGGAAGTTCCAGAGGAGAAGCTCAGTCTGTCTAATATTTCCACGCAATTAAAGTAGGAAATTGTTTATTATTGTCATGTACCAAGGTTTAATGAAAATTTTGTCCTGCATACCATCCTCTCAGATCAACACATTACAACAGTAGGTTATGGTAATTCATTAACAGAGTGTAACAAAGCATTATGGTTACAGAGAAAATCCACTGCAGGTGGACATATGGTGCAAGGTCACATCGAGTTACATTATGAAATCAAGAGTCCATCTAACAATGCTGAGGAATTTTCAGTTTGCTTATAACAGCAGAATGGAAAATGTCCCTAGGCTTGGGAATCTTTAACTATGTTGCCTGATTTACTGAGGCTGCAGGAGGTATAGAGAGAGTCCATGGAGGGGAGACTTGTGTCCATGATGTGTCCACAGTTCTCTTCTATTTCTTGAAGTCAAAAGAAGAAAGTAGCCGTACAAAGGTGTGAAGTATCCGGATGGGATACTTTTTTATGGTGTAAACTTAAATTTGCTAGATGAATAGCAACACTACAAACAGTTCTTTACTTTATCCTTTTCCCCAGTTTATTTGTTCGAACTCAGCCGGCGAGAAGCTCGGGGCCAAGCATCAGAGGGACACAACTCCTCTCCCTCTGGCTGCTCATGATGAATCTCTGTCTAACATGCAGAAACGTTACAGTTACAGAACTAGCGAAACAAAGAGCACTTTAGTTCAACTGGTATTCCCACCAAGGCTGTTGGAGCAAAACTTCATTTCTTAGATAAGAGAGTCCACTAAATCAGGGTTTTAATTACAAATGAATGTTCTGTCCAATCCTTATCAGTTATTCTCTTTCGTTAGACACTTTGTTCAATTCGTGTCTCATGAGAACTCAGCTCTACATAACATTCCCAAGAGACATCTGTGAGTCGTTAATCTAAACAAGCTGCAAGCAGATTCCTCAGTGAAGGACAGAACAGAAATTTGCACACTATCCGGAACAGAGCACACATAAGTTTGGACTTAGTTTTAACCTGTTATTTACAGAATCCAAGAATCATTTCTTACATCCCCCAATACCCTTAAAACTTCATCACCAGAGTGTTGTAGCAGATAGTTGCCTTTCTGACTGAAAACCTGTGACTAGTGGAGCGCCACATGGATCAGAGCTGGGTCTGTTGTTGTTTGTCATCTCTATCAGTAATCTGGATGATAGTGTGGTTAACTGGATCAGCAAATTTGAGGATGACACCAGGACTGGTGGTGCAGTGGACAGTGAGGAAGACTATCATGGCTTGCAGTGCGATCTGGACTGCTGGAAAAAAAATGGTTTGAGAAATGGAAAATGGAATTTAATGCAGACAAGCGTGAGGTGTTGTGCTTTGGTAGGAGCTGCCAGGGTAGTTCTTACACCGTGACTGGTAGGGCACTGAGGAATGTTGTAGAAGAAAGGGACATGGGAATACAGGTCTATATTTCACTGAAACTGGTGGCACAGTTCAACAGGATGGAAATAAAGATTTTGGCACATTGGCTTTCATAAACGAAAGTGGTAAGTAGAGGAGATGGATGTTATGTTGACATTGTACAAGATATTGGTGAGGCATAATTTGGAGTATTATGGGCAGTTTTGGTCACCAACCTACAGAAAAGATGTAAAAGAGTTTGAAAGAGTTCAGAGAAAATTCACAAGGATTTTGCCAGGTCTGGAGGTCTTGGGTTATAAGGAGAGATTGAATGGGTCTGGGCTTTATTCCTTGGAATGTAGAGATTGAGGGGAGATTTGATGGAGGTGTGAAAAAATTATGAGAGTTATAGATGGAGTAAATGCAAGCTGGCTTTTTCCACTGAGATTGGTTGGGACTACAACCAGGGTCATGGGTTAAGGGTGAAAGGTGAAACATTAAGGGGAAAATGGGGGGAAACTTCTTCACACAGATGGTCATCCAGGTGTGGAATGAGCAGACAGTCCAACTGTTGCATGCAAGCTCAATTTCAGCATTTAGGAGGTTTGTATAGGTACCTGGATGGTATGGGTGTGGGTGTAGGCAGTCTAAATAGTTCAGCACAAACTAGAAGGCCCAAAGGGCCTGTTTCTATGTTGTACTTTTCTATGACTCTGTGACATGAAATAATACTAATATCAATGTAATTCCTTTTAACAGCTGTGCGGACCAGCCATTCACCGGGGCAGGAAATGTTTACATGGCTTTAAAACTGTGGCACTTCACATTGACAGTAGATAATAGAAAATCCCAGCTGCACGTCAACAAAGGTGATTTGTCTGAGAGCGTTTCAGTTACGGTGGGGCCAGGCACCCATGCAGCTCAGTGGGAACAGGGAATATTACCAATGGAGAGTGTTAAACTGAGCCAAGTCACAGATTGGAGATGCAGAAATGCCCAATTCTTATAGAGACAGGAAGTGCTTCAGAGAGTTTAATGGTCATTCCAGATACCAGTACTGTGCCCAGTTAGAAGATGATTTCTCTCTCCAACTTGTGTTGAACTTCACTGTAACAGTGTGATGCCAGATCACACCTTGACAACTCGAGTGATCTCTTCTTAAGTGTTGTCCTCCACTCATTGATGGATTTTATAAATCTTTTTTCAGGTTAAAAACGACAAGGAATATATCTACAGGAATCTTGAACACAACACACCAGTTTTGCTGTATCTGTACAGATATTTAAGAAGTGGAGCAAGGGATTCACTCGATCTTCCTTCCTGCTCAGATTGTGGTGAGGGATTCACTCAATCATCTGACTAACTGGCATGCCTGTCGGTTTACACAGGGGAGAGGCCATTCACCTTTTCAGACTGTGGGGATTCAAGGTCAATTCATGAAGGTACATCAGCAAGTTCACACTGGGACAAGGCCATTCACCTGTTCTGTGTGTGAGAAGGGATTCAGTCCGTCTTCCCACCTGTGGACACACCAGTCAGTTCACACTGGGCAGAGACTGGTCATCTGCTGAAATTGTGGGGAAGGATTCACTCAGTCATCTGACCTAATGGCTCACCAGCGAGTTCGCACTGGGGAGTGGCCGTTCACCTGCTCAGACTGTGGGAAGGGATTCACTCAGTCATCTCATCTACTGAGACACCAGTCAGTTCACACTGGAGAGTGGCCATTCACCTGCTCAGACTGTGGGAAGGGATTCACTCAGTCATCTCAACTGAAGGTACATCAGTGAGTTCACACTGGGGCGTGGTCATTCACCTGCTCAGAGTGTGGGAAAGGATTCACTGAATCATCCTCCCTACAGAGACACCAGTCAGTTCACACTGGGAAGTGGCGGTTCACCTGCTCAGACTGTGGGAAGGGATTCAATCGGTCATCTCATCTACTAAGACACCAGTCAGCCCACACAGGGAAAGGGCCATTCACCTGCTCAAACTGTGGGAGGGGATTCACTCAGTCATCTCTACTGAAGATACATCAGCAAGTTCACACTGGGGAGAGGCCTTATACGTGCTCAGACTGTGGGAAGGGCTTCATTTTGTCATCCCAACTGAAGGTACATCAGAGAGTTCACAATGGAGAGAGGCCATTTGCCTGCTCAGACTGTGGAAAGGGATTCACTTCGTCATATCACCTACTGAGACACTAGTCAGTTCACACCGGAGAGTGGCCATTCACGTGCTCAGTTTGTGAGAAGGGATTCACTTCATCATATCGCCTACAGAAACACCAGTCAGCCCACACAGGGAGATGACTGTTCACCTGCTCAGTCTGTGGGAAGGGATTCACTCATTCATCTCAACTGAAGTTACATGAGCGAGTTCACATTGGGGAGAGGCCATTCATCTGCTGTGAATGTGGGAAGTGATTCACTCAGTCATCTGACCTTATGTAACTCTTGTTTTGGCTAGCAGTATAATATAGGGAGTGATAGCCCCCCAGCCCAGCAAAACTTGAGAAATCTCATTTGGGTGGATACTGCACGATGTGTCCCCTGTTACAAATCAGTACCCTGAAATAACAAACAGTACACAATCTGTGATTAAAGGATTGCGCTTTATAATTCTTACTTTGACTATATGGTTCGTGAAGAAATAAGAAAAAGGGCCCACTCTCTCCATTCGCGTCTTCTCATCTCTCCCTGGCAAAAGACCACGAAAATCTCTCTTCCAGATGCACAAGAAAGAACGTTTCTCTTGTTGGATCACCCACACTCCAAAACCCTGTTATCTCTAGTCGTAACCCAAACATTGCTGCTGCAGAGAAACCATTACCTCAGCAGTGAAATATTACAGAGAGGCTATTATGTTCGCAGTGAAACCTACAGCATGTTACACTTGTGTCACACTACCGGGTTCACACTGGAGAGAAAGTTTCAATAAGCTGCATGCTGGTATTTGTCCATCATTGTTTCTCAATGCAATTTCAGCAGTGACTGTCGGTGCTGAACTCTGCAATTATTGCTGCTGCTCACCACACCCAGTTCTGCACCCTGGTCACTGGGTATGGGAGGAGTTTCTTCTGCTGCACATTCACCTTTAATGGGACTGGAGTTTAATATTCTGGATCCTAGACAAATAATTCAGTTCTATTTTAAACTCTGTCTCCAGTACTTAGTGAATTTACAACACAACTAGTGTACAGTAGAGAGTCAACTCAGGCCATCTCGACCCTGCCAGTGATTCAGTTCCATGACAGTCCTTTTAAATCCTCCCCTGTTGTTCCCCTCTCGCTCTCCCTGTGGTGATGGCTTCCAAACAGTCACCACTCTGTGAATTAAGAGGTTTCCTCTGAATTCTCTGCAGACTGAAGAAGTCGAGCTGACTGCAGTTCTGTCTGAGATATTCTTTGCCCCTCCAATCTCTGGGCTGAGGGAGAATGACATTGGGAGTTAACCTCCTTAATCATGACTCTTTTTCACATTATGGGTCATTTTTTCTGCTTCTAAAGGGTTGTTAGAAAACACCACTGTCCTCTAAAGACTGAAAACAGAATGGAAAACCATCAGTTGGATGTTCAACGGAGAAGAGTCAGAAACCAGAGGCGGGCACAGGGCAGAGTTTGGGGCTCTGGACGATGGTCGGGGTAAGAATGTAAAATGAGGAGAAGGGTATCAGCAGCAGGGCGTGGCAACATATGTCAGAGTAGCAACATTTGGAAGCTGATTGACAGAGAAAATAATTTGTTTGTCTGACTGATGACACAATCACTGCCTGTTGTGAGGTGCTCCTCTGGTTGAGGAACATGTGTGTGTGGGGAATGTTTTTATCTATTGAGGGAGTTGTTCCTGCTTGTTTATCCTGTAATATTATATCCGGATGGTTATTACGGATTGTCCTATTAGTGGTTATGTATTGATTATCATATACTTTGTAAGATTTTTACTCTAAAACTGGATAAGGCTTGAATTTATTGTGCCTTTATGATGTTACGGTGGTCATTCATAAGTTTGTATTTTAAAGCAAGATTTTGGTGAATGATATTTGTCACTTGATTGTACCTATATAAGTAATCAGATTGAGTTAAATTCCTGCAGGATCCCAGAATGTTTTGGACTGTGTCTGGTTTCCCTTGGCATTTTCTGCATTTATTGCCTGGTTTGTTTGTCTTTAATGTAATTTTGATATTTTAAAATGTTAACTACCTTGTTCTGTATTTCCCCAAGAAACCCCTATTTCTGTGAAGAGGTCTCCAACTCTCAGTCAGGTGCTCGATGCTTCCCTGTCACCAGCTAGTCTGCTCAGATCATTGGGATGTCTCCCATGGAGGGTCATACTCATTCCACTGGTTAATGTTTTCTTCCATAGTGATGATTCATTTTTCTGGGTTGGCCTCTCATTTAAGTTTTCTGGTCTGTATTTCTTATCAGAATTGTATATACTCGCATGGAGTGCTGAATCCTGTATTTTTGATGAAAATATATACTTTAGAAATCTTACCAGACTGTTGAGTGATTTTTTTTAAATGTCTGTTATAGCTCTTCCTCCTTCTGTCCTTGGTAGTGTTAATCTAAGTGCGTTTGAGTGTAAATAGTCTTTTCTGAATTTGTCATTTCAGTTCTTATTTTTTTTTGTAAAGTTTCCAGATTGGAATGGAACCAAGATATTTTGCCAAGGAATATATTAATATGGGAATAGTGAAAGAGTTTATTGCCTTTGTTGTATTTGCTATACCATGGGAATATGGTTGGCAAATGTTCTTAAGCCTTGAAGTAAATTTTGAAACATGTTTTTGCTTTTTCACACTACTTTCTATTTTCTCTGCTTGTTGATATTCCAGATACCTGTGTATCAAGAGTTCTGATGAAGGGTCTTGGCCCAAGATGTTGATTCCCAACCATAGACACTGCCTGACCTGCTGATCTCCTCCAGCACATTGTGTGTATTGCTGTAGATTCCCAGCACCTGCAGGGTCTCTTGTGTCCCATATACTTGCATGTTTCTTGAATAGGACACACAGGTAGGCAGAGAAGGTTGTATGGTTCTGTTGGTAAAAAAATAAAATCAAATCATTAGAGTCGGAAGGTGTTGAGTCACTGTGGGTAGAACAGAGGAATAGCAAGAGTGAAAAGACACTGATGGGATTTTTATAGAGACCCCCCCATCAGTAGTATGTATATCTTCCACAAATTGCAACGAGAGAGGGAAAAGGCATGTCAAAACAGCAATATTGCCGTATTCCTGGGAGATAGTCATGCAGATATAATGGGAAGATCAGGTAGTTGCTGTATACCAAGAGGGTGATTTCCTAGAATGCCCACAAGATGGCTTTTTAGAGCAGCTCCTGGTGGAGCCCAGCTGGGGATCAGCCATTCCTGATCAGAAATTGGAGGTGGGAAATCCTGGCAGTCGTTGAATGTTTGGAGTTGTGGAGACGTCATATTTTAATTGTGCTGAATATTAATTTCTGTGTCTCTTTGTCTTGGAATCGAAAGGCTCTATTAAATATTGTCTGATTGCCATTACAGATGTTTGATAACTGTTGAACAAATAAGAGCATGCCATTTTCTGTGATATTTTTAAAATATGGTTGCATTGTGGTTTTAAAATATTCCACAATGTGTGGATCATAAGTGAGTTCAATTGAAAGAGAAAGAGGAAGATTATGGTAATGAAATACTTTTTGGGAGTCGTGTGTTTCTTTAGTTTGTGTTGCGTGGATGATTGAATTCATCATCTTTTTCACCATACATGTGGCAGAAATTGTGTGTCTCCTTGCCAGAAGTGATTTCCAGGAACGGATGTGAAATTCGGAGCCTGCAAGACTTTTCAAAATTCTATGAAGTGTTAGTGTATGGGAGCCTCAGCTCCCCACATCTTACTCTCCTAAGTTCTGTAGAATACGTGCTGAGGCCTTTTGCTTCACAAGTTGTTTATTCTGTATTCTGCAATTGCTTGTGATAGTTTTGAAGGAAGACAAGTGTGAGTATGGATGTTTACTTTGCTCGCGCTGCGTTGTCAGTTTGTGTCATTTTGTATGTTTCATTTATTATTGATTTCAGAGGGAGACACGGATTCCACACCGGCCATGTGGATTCAGGGCTCAAGGGATCAAAATATGAACGTATCTACACCCGATATGATAAAGCCACGATTCAAAGGTCTTCAGTGAGGTGCTTCAATGTCTCCTTGGACTCCAGACACAAATTTTCCTCTTTCACCTCTGATCTGCCCACACAATCTCCACTCTCCTCCTGTTCTTCACTTACGTTAGAGCAACTCGCCAAGGCCTTCTCTTCTCCCCTTCTGACTCGCCATAGCCCTATCTGATCCTTTCTTCCTAAACCGTAAATATCTTTCTTTCTTTTCTCTTGATGGGTTGCTCCACATTTCTTGTAACCCGGGGTTACTTTAGCTATCATCATTTCCCTGCCTCAATGAGGCAAACCTATATTGAACCCTATGTAAGTGCTCCCTGAACAACATCTCTTTCGCATTTCCCTGAGAACACCATTTCCCATTGTCCTTCCCAAGTTCTTGCCAGGTAGCACCATAAATTGCAGACCCCTGATTAAACACAGTCCATGCACTCCGGTCCTGTCCCTGTGCAAGGTAAATGTCGGGGGGTTCTGCTCTATCATTCTGAAATGCTGACCCGCGGAGAGATCTGCCACCTGATCCGTTTGCTTTTCTACTATTAGATCTCGTATGGACTGTTCACTAGCCCGCCTCATAGTGACATGAATCCATCCTGGACACAACTGATAAATTATGCCATACTAAAAACTTTTACCCTGGGGGAGGTGCCGAAGAATATTAGGGACGTTTCAATTGTCAGTGCTAATAACATGTCCAAGTTCCGCTCCCGATCGTTTCCTCACTGTTCTTCTTGAATGTTTGTTTTGTTAATCTGGTGGGCGACTGTATAGAATACTCCAAATGAGCTGATCATGGTTCCGCGTTCGTCTCACAGTCTATTAACAAACGAACGCTCCACGTCGTCCTCCCTTTCTGCAGCTGTGATACTATCTCTGGTCTGCCATCGCAATCCCTTCACAACCCGGTCCATTTTTCAAAATCTAAAACACGGAAAGTCCTGAAGCCATTCCTGCCCTTGTGACAGTCGAATGTCTGTGATAGTTTGGATCATACTTCAACCGTTGTAACAATCACGCCAGCAGCATTCAACGTTTGTATTGTTACCTACCTGAACTGTATGAAGTCAGCAAACTTCCATCAATTCTGCATTTTCCGGATTACCAGGCCAATGATTGTTTGAATTCAAGAGGTATTTGCCAATGCAGTTCATTGTAAAACAGCTTTATTTGAAAACTCCGCGGTATTATCATTAGACGCGGGCGTTATCTACACAAATGGCCATTTAATGTAAACACATATGTCATTCCATTCCTCAGCTCTTCTCTGAATTTCCTCTGTGTCAGTGTATAGATACTAGTATTGGTGCACATGCTGAGAAACTGCAACATGAACCCAAATTGCTGGAGAATGTATACCGGGGAACTCAAATATCTGTCCTGGTAAAAATAGTTTTGCACTTGCCACTTCAGGGAAAAGGCTACGTAGGGCATCCAGAATAATATGAAATTAGCTGATATAGAAAACAACAAAATCATCGATTTTCTGCGGTTTTCCACCTCGGCATCTTTCTGATTGTCGCTGCTGTGCAGGAGCCTTCTGCGGACTCTATTTGCCACAACGATATGTCTTACAGTTAACCCGTTAAACACCACGAGTAAGCCGATTGGTAGTAATGGTGTTAAAATACTGTTCAGCAATTCGTATCCTCTCCACACGGGTGAAGTAACGAATTCATATCTGCCGATGCACCGCCACGGCGTGTTGTCAATGATGACGTAAGGTTCAAGCGCAAAGTAAATCGGGACACTTCTTCCACAGCTCACAATAACCACGGTCATGATAACCACCGTTGCTGTTCTCTCGGTGCAGTATCGTTCCCGCAGCTTTCGGCAACATATTGCGATGAAGCGATCGAAGGTAAAACTGACCGTAAACCAAATAGAACAGTCCGTCGCTACCCTCCCAATTACAACTGTCAGAGCGCATACAGGAGTGATGAGCAGGAATCTGGAATAAATGTAGATATTGTTCGTCTGTTCCACTAAAACAACAAGGATAACCACCATCAGATCCGCTGCTGCCATTCCAACCAGGTAACGGGTGATGCATTTGGAGAGTCCACATTTTCCACGAAATAGGATCACAATCGCCGTTAAATTAACTGCAATAAATTGAAAAAAAATGGAATTATAACTAGAATAAATGTAGATATTGTTTGCCTGTTCCACTAAAGCAATAACGACAACCACCATCAGATCCGCTGAGGCCACTCCGACCAGGTAACGGGTGATGCATGTGGAGACTCCGCATTTTCCCCGAGATAGGATCATAAATTAACCTCAAGAAATGAGAAAGCAAAATATATCTATGTTCAGCAGCAAATCTCTGAATGCCCCCATGGATATGGTCTGTTTGGAAGTGGAAAGCGGGAGTCCAGTGTGTGCGGTCTCCGTCGCTGAGCTCCGGCTGGAGGACACTGACGGATGTGAGTGTCAGTGGATTGGCGACCTTCCCACAGTTTAGAGCGAGGCATCCAAGTTCCGGGACTCACGTACCGGTGAACGGACGATCGTCCCAGTAAACAACACCATTTCCATTATTAGAGGTGAAAGAGTTGAAGGGATTGTTTGCAGCGATGACAAAGTGGAATCAAGAGATACAGAGCTCAAGTTATCATTTACTGATTTATGTTAGAACAGACCTACGTGTCGAAAATAGACTGGACAATCATTTAAATAAGCTGCCACGTTGTTATAAGATCTACTCTGATAGAAACTCGGACCTAGAAAAGTATAGACCAGCATCACTTCAGAATGCCTAGCCAGGTGAAATTATGAAACAATGCCAATATCGGCACGGACATAAATGACAAAAGGAAAATCACTTCGATCAAAGTAAGGAAAATGAAAATAAAACAATCAGATGCCTGAATTCTCCATCCGGGAAATACGTTTCAGCCGATGGTAGCATCTGCGCTCAGTAACAGTGCGGATTCCGCAGCAGAGTAACGACGGCACTGTACATAAAGTAACCAGCTCCGGCACCTTACCGGGGACACCAACCGCTACAAGTGCAGGATAGAAAATGGCCGCGATGTAGTAAATCGCCGGATATCCCATATTCCGTCAGAAGCAGCGTTCAGTTGTACGGAAAGTTTCAGCTGCTCAGCTGCTCAGATGGACTGATCTGAGCAGTTTCAGCTGCTCAGCTGCTCAGATGGACTGATCTGAGCAGTTTCAGCTGCTCAGATGGATCGGTTAAGCAGACTATTATTGAGGTGAGAGCAATTCTACTGAGGCAATTAGCGTGGCTATCACGTCAGGGACATTATTGACAACCAACTGCACAAACGCTGACGTTAATCTATGTTTACTCACTGTCCCCGTGTCATGAATGTGACTCCTCAGGGGATATTGCAATCTATTTACTTTGAAACAAAATACAATGTGAATTTTCCATGTTAGTCTTTCATGCTACCCGGCTTCAGTTTTTTAAATAGGATTTTTTTTATATATGTATCTGGGTTGCTTTTAAAGTAGGCATTTAATCTTGAAGTCGATTTATTTTGTAACATTTGAGGGAGCACATTCGCTTCTGAAATTGAAGGAAGGACTGTCTTCTGGCAGGGAAAATGTAGAACACTTCTTTATTAAAGGGGAACATTCTTTTATTCTTTTCTTTCGTTCGTTCCAGTCATTTCGGGAGCTTTGAGTGTTGGAAATTACAGTGACAGCTGACAGGTGTTACAATAAAATACACTGCACATATTCCTCCAAACGCTTTAAAAGATCCACAGCGATATTCCAGAGACCTGTGATCAAAAAGGGTACGTGTCTTGGGGAAATTAGCGAGGGCTGTGGACAGTTTGAAGAACGATGTTTTCCAGCGCACACATTGATTGGCAGGACCCTGACCTCTGTTAGTGAATGACTTGAACACCTCATACCCGTGACTTGCTATGCAGTCTACTTAACTTTAAAGATTTTCTCAAACGTGCCACAGTTCTACGACTATTTCTCCATCCATTCGCTCTTTGAATAAAAGTAACAAGTGAAATCTGTGAACTATCCGCAGGTTCCCAGGCTGTTCTATTTTTTACCACGAAGTTTGTATTTTTTTCTCCTGATTTTCCTTCAGGTATATTGCCTTTCGATCATCAATATAAGTATGTGCAGAACAGCGGATGCGTTCAATCTCACCTCTCAACCACACTTCCTTCTGTTCTTGCAGTGCACCGGTCCCAGCCTATTGTGGTTCTCGCACCGATGAGCGGCCCTCGGCTTACTGGGGAAAGTCTCATCACTCTGTTTCCATTGTGGAACTCCTAATAACATGCGGCCCTCGGTTGACCCGAGAAAGTATCAATTCTGCATTCGAATTCATTCTTACAAAGTGAATCACTTCGTAACTTTCCGGGTTGAACTGCATCTGTAACTTCTCAGCGCTGCTCTGCGTCCCGTCACTGTGCTGTTGTAACCTGTGACAACCTTCTACACTATCCATAATTTCACCAACTTCTACATCATTGTAAATAAAATAACCCACCATTCCACTTCCTTATTTACATCATTTCTAAAGCACACAAATCCCGGGGGTTTCGAAACAGATCTCAGGACACCACTGGCAGCATACAGAGAGAAAACGCTCCATCCACAACTATCCTCTGCCTTCTTGGGCGTCAGTCCTGAATCCACCAGCCAAGTTGCCCATTACTGAAGTAGGACTCACCGCTTCCCGCAGTCACTCAGCGTTTCTCCCGACCGCACAAAACGACTTATCGATCCCACATCGGCCCTTTTAACGCTCTCCTCACAAATGTCCCTCCGACTGGTGAATACTAAAGTCTTCATTCAGGACCTCCCCTTCTTCCCCCGACTTCAGAGACTTGTTTCATCTTCTATCCCTGACCGGTCCTGCACTCATTCCAGTCATCTTTTTTTCACATTCATCCACAATGGCTAGGGGTTTTCCTTAAATCTACTGCAGACCTTCTGTAGACGTTTCTAGTTATCCTAATTCCATTCTTCAGTGTGTCCCCGGCTACTTTGTAAATCTACAGTCATGTCTGATCCTTGCTTTCTAATCCTGAGGTCAGCTTCCTAAAGCTTCTTTCTTCCTCTTGACCAGATGTTTCACATCGCTTGTCGACCATGGTTCTTTCACCCTGCCACCCTTCCCCTGCATGAATGGGGCAAACCTATCCAGAGCCTCATGTAAGTGGAGCCTAAAATACCGTCACACTTCAGTTGTGCATTTTCCAGGACACATCCAGCCTAATACCATTATAGTTAGGCAGGATTTTCCAGCCTACTATCATCATAATTCCACTTACACTGTTAATAACTTTGGGAACTGACACGGGTCAGTGGGCAGAGAGTGGCGCAATGGGATGGGATGGGGAATGACACGAGGTTGTGGGGACACAGTGGGGCATTGAGATATCTTTGTGACTGACGCGGGTCGGTGAGATTAGCGTGTGTACCACGTTTACGAAAGGAGTGTGCTGGACCCCTTATAATTTGCCTACCGACACAATCGATCGACAGACGGCGCAATAGCCACTGCTCTACACACCATCCTTACACATCTGGAGAAGAAGTATGCTTATGTGAGAATGCTATTCTTGGACTACAGTTCAGCATTCAACACCATCATTTCCTCCAGTATCGACAGGAAGCTCAGAGACCTCGTCTTTGACCCTGCCTATCAGATCGCCAGCTGGATGTTAGCGTGGACTCCCTCAGCTCCACCCCACTGAATTTCAACAGAAGCCCCTCAGGGCCATGCACTGAGTCCCCTCCTTTACTCCCTGTATGCCCATGACTATATCGCCACCCACAGTTCTAATCTGTTAATTAGAATTGCCGACGACACTACATTGATTGGCCTAATCTCAAAAAAAAAATAACGAAGTGGCTTACAGGGAAGCAGTTATCGCTCTGACACAGTGGTATCAAGTAAGCAACCTCTCCCTCAATGTCGCAAAAACAAAAAAGCTGGTTCTGGATTACAGGAGGAATGGAGACGGGCTAACACCTATTAACATGAATAGATCTGGGGTTGAGAGGGTAAACATCTTTAAGTTCCTCGGCATCCACAGAGAGTTGCAGATCTGTGGAATGCACTGCCTCAGAAGGCAGTGGAGGCCAATTCTCTGAGTGCTTTCAAGAAAAAGTTAGATAGAGCTCTTAAAGATAGTGGAGTCAAGGGATATTGGGAGAAGGCAGGAACGGGGTACTGATTGTGGATGATCAGCCATGATCACAGTGAATGGCAGTGCTGGCTCGATGGGCCGAATGGCCTACTCCTGCACCTATCGTCTACTGTCACATCACCGAGGACCTCACGTGGTCTGTACACGCCAGTTGTGAAGTGAAAAAGTCACAAGAACTCCTCTTTCAACTCAGACGGTTAAGGAAATTTGTTATGGGCTCCGAAGTCCTAAGAACGTTCTGCAGGGGCTCAATTGAGAGCATTCTGACTGGATGCGACACTGGTATGGGAGCTGTACCTCCCTTAATCGCAGGACTCTGCAGAGAGCGGTGTGGACAGGCCAGCGCATCTGTAGTTGTGTAATTCCCATGATTCAGGATATTTACAAGGACAGGTGTGTAAAAACGGCCCAAAGGATCATTGGGTACCCTGGTCACCCCAGCCACAATCTATTCCAGCTGTTACCATCTGGCAATCGGTACCGCAGCATTAAAGCCAGGACCTACAGGCTCCGGGACAGCTCCTTCCACCAGACCAACAGACTGATGAACTTACGCTGATTTGAGTGTACATTATTACATTGCCTGTTTTATTCGTTATAAATTATTATAAATTACTATGATTGCACATTTAGATAGAGACGTGACGTGAAGATTTTTACTCCTCATTTATGTGAAGGATGTAAGAAATAAAGTCAATTCATTTCAGAGTGAAGCACAATAAAATATAAGTTTTATTATATTTTTTCCAAAGTCTTTTTTCTGTATTGTTGCATAAATAGTTAAATTGATCTTCAGAACTATAGTAAATTAAAACCATCGAAGATCTCCACCTAACGGCCTAACCCCGCATTTCCGCGCTCTGACGCCACCCTTCCTTTGACCTCAAGTCCATGGAATCCTTGATCCTAGAAGCACGAACAAATCCACCAGTGCCGGGACTAGGGGGCTCTCACCTACCATTTCGCCGCTCCTCCATGGATCAGCCCCATGGAGGCGAGGTAAGTCTCCAACTTACCCCCACTATCCCACAGCCCCTTCGGTCTCAAGACCCTATCGACTCGAAACGCCTCGCAAGAGAGCATCAGCACCTTTCTCTCGGGGGAGCGAAAGCCCACCGGCTCCGGTTCCAGCGGACTGGAAGTGGGAGAATGTCCCGGCCCTCCTGCAAAAGCGTCCGTTACCACCCGAGAATCTGAGGCTGAGGTAAATGTCTACCTTTGACTCTGCCTCTGCTGGGCCCGAAGGGGGCAGACTCGAGACCCATGCGGCAGGTCCGAAAGGCCAGGCAGGATGTTGAGAACCTTTTCGGTCCCGTCCCGTCCGAGAAGCGCCAGGGAGGCCGCAGTGCGCAGGCAGTGGATCTCTGCGAAGAGTCGAAGAGAAAGAGGGAGTGAGAGTCAGTTCGAGGAGGTGAGGGAGTTGGTCATAGAGATGGTGGATGTGGAAAGCGGAAGAGAGGGTGATGGTTGCGAAGATGGATTGGGGAGGAAGATCCTGATATGGGTTTCGAAAGAGTGGGTTGCATCAGAGGGGTGACTCAGATGGAAAGGGCTGGCTGTTTCAGAGGACATTTCAATGGCCTCATTGAAATCCCAGAATGTCTTGCAGGTGGGAGAGATCACTAACGGGTCACTGAACATAAGCCTTTCTTCTGACTGACAATTAAGACCATAAGACAATAAGACATAGGAGCAAAATTGGGTCATTTGGCCCATTGCGTCTGGATAATACTTCTTCCACAACCACCCCACCCCCTCCCAATCCCGGCCTTTTGGCCACGACTTTTGATGCTGTCCAATCAGGAACCTCTCAATTTCTGCGTTAAAAAAAAACACCCAACCTGGCCTCCGCAGCGGCATGTGGTAGCTAAAGCAATTTCCTTGTACCTGTGTTGTAAATAGACGCCCGTCTATCCTAAGGCTGTGCCTTCCTGTCCTAGACTCCCCCACTTTGGGAAACATTCCTTCCACATCTACCCTGCCTAGGCCTTTCAACATTATCAAGGTTTCAATGAGCTCCCCCGCTCATTTTTTTCTCTAAATTCCACCGAGTACAGACCTAGAGCCGTCAAACGTCCTTCGTATGATAATCCAGTCATTCCCGGGACCGCCCTTGTGAACCGCCTCTGGACACTCTCCGATATCAACACATCTCTTCATCTCTTCGTAGATGAAGAGCCCAATACTGTACACAATATTCAAGGACAGGCCTCACCAGGTGCCCCATAAAGCCTCTGCATCACATCCTTGCTCCTGTATTCAAGCCGTCTTGAAATAAATTCTAACATTGCATTTGCCTTTTTTTAACACCGAATCAACCTGCATGTTAAAATAGCCTGCACATTTACATTTATGTCTACCACTGGAGTGCATGGCCATGTATTTTATCAACATTGTATCTAATTTGCCACTTTCTTGCTCATTGTCCCAATATGTCTTAATCCTTCTGCCACCTACCTGTTACCCCAACACTACCGACCTATCCATCAATCTTCGTTTCATCTACCAAATGGGCAACATAGCCACCTATTCCACTATCTAAGGCATTGATATGCAGCACAAAAAGCGGTCCCAACACTTGTCCATTTTGCATCCCTAATGAACTGATACTCACCCTGATGACAATGCCCCACCGTCATTACATCCTAGTCTATCAAACCCCGTCTTTCTCATCCCGTTTCTCTGTCTTGCCTGCAGATTTTTCTTAGCGACACTCAATTGTCTCGGGCCTCTCGCTGCGGTGTCGCTGGCTATTCAGCCGCGGGAGGAGAGGCGTTTGATCCATCGCGCTCTGCTGGGGACGGCGTAGCGCAATCGTGGCGACTGAAGACTGAAGATTGAAAATGGACTGAGTTGTCTGAAATATGTACATATGTAACAACAGGAATTCTGCCGATGCTGGAAATTGAAGCAACACACATCAAAGTTGCTGGTGAACGCAGCACGCCAGGCAGCATCTCCAGGAAGAGGTACAGTCGACGTTTCAGGCCGAGATCCTTCGTGAGAACTATGTACATACGTATTTGTCTGGTTGTATTTTTATAGGCGAGACTTGGCTTCGCAGCCACGGATTCGTCTAGCGGGAGTCGGTATTGGAGAAGAGTCATAGCCCCGATATCCACGGTGTCGCCTAGCGGGCCTGGTTGGTAATATGTCTTTGTATATTGACCCCGTAGTAGTGCTGTCTCGTTTGGCAGTATTCATGACTATTCGCATATGGTAATTTAACTTGAATTGAAATAAATTGAATTAAGTTGAGCAGGGTTGTCGACTGAAAGGGGAGAAGAGAGGTGACAGTGAAGGACAGTGAGGTGAGAGGAGTGAGACGGCAAAATGAGGAGAGGATGGAGGAAGGAGGCTGAGGGAGAGGAGGGTGTGCTGAGGGATTGGGGAGTGGTGAGGGAATGGTGAAGGTGAGGAAGGGAGGGACGAAATAATAGATTGCTCTGTGGAGAGGGGAAGCAGAAGATGGTCAGGGAGCTGCACACATTCAGACACGGTGCTGGGGGAGTTCCATTCCTTCTGTGGTAATATAGGATCAGGTGGGTAACACGAAAATATCAAAAAATACGCAATAAAATACTAACAAGTTCAAGACGATAAAAGCGGAAACTAAGAGAAATCAGGAAGTATTCAGCACATTACAGGATCCTGAAACAGTTCAATGCAATCTGATTACTTACACAGGCACAATCAATTGGCAAGCATCATTCACTAAAATCTTGTTTTAAATTGCAAACTCATGGAAGAAACGATCCATTACTCTAAATACAATCCCGGGAGAGTTTTATGGTCAGAATGCTACAATTATATTACGACCAGTCCATTACTAGCGATAAGGCAACACATGATAAACGTCCAGATATAATATCACAGGACAAACCAGCAAAAACTATTTATTTAATAGTCATCCAATAACAAACAAGAGAAAAATCTGCAGGTATGTGTGTGTCATTCCAAATGCACATAATTTAGAGAAATCAGTACGTGAAAAAAAAAACACCAGAGATATGCCGACTTGAAAAATAAAACTGTAAGACTATGGTACATGAACAGGGTATACATCGTCCCAATTGTAATATCTACCGGTGGTTTCATCCGAAAGTCACTGCACAACAAAAATTATACCTACACAGCAATACTTGTGTGAATCTCCAGACATCACTGGAATAGCAGGAAAGATCCCAGCAACTGAAAAGCGAGTGTGATTGTCTATGTCCATACCACATGTTTTACCAGTTACAACTGAGAAAAAAAAATATTAATAAGCATGCTTTTATACTTCAGTATACCTCAGCAGAGGAGATTCAACATGTAGTTTTCTGGGATGGAAATCTATCAGAAATCGGGAGGTGAGATGACATTCTTTCCTTGAGGCAGGGTAGACATTGCGATTTTCCATTGAAATTTGCACAATTGTAAAAAAAATGCAAATGTTCCGTAGTGTTGAGCAAGAAACCACAATACTAAATACTATTGGAATTGTCAGAATATTTTTTTGCCATTGAGAAGTCATTAGAAGTCATTAAGGAGTCAATAAAAGTCCCTGTTACCCACCCAAACCCACAAACAGCTGGGGAAATGGGGAGGAAAGGTGCCTTTCTCATAAAGTAATGCAAGCCCCCTTTAGAAATTAACTTTCTGCGGATTATAACTGGACACTGTGAAGAAATTGTCTGTGCCAGTGAACGTATCACTTGAGCTGATACAAACTCACTGGACACTGCCAAACGGTGTACTGTATATGTTGTCTGCTCATCGAGTGTTGACGGACTTGCCGGTCCGATGTTGGGTGAAATCAGCTAAATCTCATTGCCGTGCTGCCTCCTCACTGCAAGCCCGGACCACTCTCGATCTGACCGTCGGGGTGCTCACTGTGAATTCCGTCCGTTCTCCTTGTGACGGCGATATCTCCAGCAGCTGCTCCGTTTCCTATCCGTCTGCGAGGAGCATCGGCTATGTACGCCACTGGAGAGGTGAGTATTTACACTGTCAGGCGGGATTTATTATTGAACGTGGTTCTGCGATGACGGTAGCGGAGATATGCTCAAAAATAAAAAATGAAATGTAGGATGAATTTAATCAGTGGTCGGAGGTGAAGGTCGCAGGGTGCGGGTGCCGAAGGGTCTGTTCTCGTGTTGTGTCTCTCTCGGGCTCTAAACCAGCTTTATTCTTCCCGCTGCCACATTCTCCAATAACCGCCAGTTTTTGCACTGTCAGGGTGATAAAATCCTCCTACCGCCAGTAAGAAGAACTTAGTAATTTTGTTAATTAATTGGTTGAATAAATGACATGAGCGCATAACTCCCTGCGCTGGTGAACTGCTCTCTGGATTCGGACTGAGTTACCCCATAAATAAACGCGCTTGAGCAGCAAATTAATACCATCAGCATGTATCCGGAGTGTCCAAACATGTTCAAATCCTTGGAGGGAGTCCAAGCAAAAACAGACGTGGGGGAGGCAATGACGGAAGAATAAGAGCATGGGGGGCAGTGGAGTGGAGACAAACGGGGAAGACAGAGATCGGTAGAGAAACTGAGATATAAACGAGAGAGAGAGAGACGGAGGATCAGCAAGGGAAGAGAACGCGAACGAACCACGCACGTGAGGGAAAAGAAATTTCAAGGAAGCAGACACTTTGGTTCGACAGACTATGGCGGAGAAAGATTGGCTGGAGGGAGACTGGGAGTGGGTGGTAGATTTATAGAGTGAGAGAGGGGGCAGAGGAAAGACAAACTGGGAGAAAAGAGAGACTAGTGGAAGACAGTCTTGCAGAGATAGGGAGAGACACGGGGAGCGAAGGAGAGAATAGTAGGAAGATAGAGACTGGGAGAAAGACAGGAGAGAGGGAGAGGTTGAGAAGGTGCATGTGACAGGTACGGGGCGAGAGATACGAGGGGGATACAGGTAGAAGGAGAGTGACGAGGAGAGAGAAACTGGAAGAGGAAGAGTTGAAGGAAAGAGAACGGGACTGAGGGAGACAGGGTGACAGAAAGCCTTGGAGGAAGAGAGAGAGAGACAGATAGAGAGATAGAGAGAGGGAGGTGAGGGAAAGAGACTGGGCGGGAAACAACAGGCTGAGAGGGCAGAGAGACTGAGAGGGGTGATAGACTGGGGGAAGAGAGAGAGAGAATGTGGGTAAAAGAGTGGGGTGAGAGCCCATGCGAGGAGAGAGACTGGGGTCACACAAGAGACCGGGACGAAGAAAGAGACGGAGAGGGAGAGGTTGACTGAAGAAGACAGACTGTATAGACAGAAACTGGGGGACTTGAGAGGCAATCAGGGAGAAAAAGAAATAACGGTGAGATAGTCCCGAGCAGAGAGACACGGGGTGGGGAGGGATAGCGGGATTGGAAAACGAAAGTGATGGGAGGGTCAGAAACTGTGGGAGACGAAAGTGATGAGGGGGATAGAGGGAGACTGCAGAATGTGCCCAGAAAAGGGGTGAAGAGTCTAAGGAGAGAAGGATGGGGAAGAGGGACGTAGGAGAGAAGACAGCTGAGAGGAAGACGGAGCCGATGGCCTATGGGGAGAAAAACGGCAGAGGGGGAGATGAACTGAGGGTGAGAGTTGGAGAAGAAAGTGGACAGGTATGAGAGAGAAACAGGGAGAGAGTTTGAGGAGACAGTTGGGAGAGAGAGACAGAGAGAACCTGGGGAAGAGAATCACTGGGCGGAGATGGACTGGAGAGAGAGAGTGTGGAGAGTGAGTGAGGGAGAGAGATTGCGGGAGAGAGAGAATCGGTAGGTAGAGACTGGAAAAGGGGAGAAACATTCCGGAGGGAGGGGAGAAAGAGGCCAGTGAGAGAGACTTCTGGCAGAGAGATTGAGCGAGACAGTCTAGGAGAAAAAGACTGGGCAAGAGAGACTGGTTGGAGAGAGAGCCTGGGGAGATAGACTGTTAGAAGAGAGACCGGGGAGGGACATGGACAGGGGGAACTAAAGACTGGGGACAGAAACGGTGTGAGAGAGTTTGGGAGGGAGAGAGAGATAGAGTGAGACATACAGAGGTGAGAGAGCTAGTGAAAAGTAGAGCGAGTATGGAATAAGACAGAATAGGGCAGAGAGAGGTTTGACAGGGAGAGAGAGAGAACCAATGGAGAGAGAGTCGAGGGGAAATGGAATGTCAGGGAAGGAGACTGGGGAGCGCGAAAGTGGGGGTAACGAGGGCAGAGGAAAGAGAAATAGAGAGAGGCCACGCCGGGAGCAATATAGAGGCTGGAGGATAAGGCGGAGAGAGAGAAACAGGGGGAGAGAAACAGACGGATGAGTGAGTGTGGTCGGAGAGTATTTGGGGCAGATACAGGAGGGAGTGGCGAGAAAGGGAGTGATATGAGGAAGAAAGACTGAAGCAGAGAGGCTCTGGGAGAAGGAGAATGGAGCACCAAGGAGAGATACTGGGGGTAGGAGAATTGAGAGTTAGGGAGAGAGGCCGATGTGGTAGAAAGAAACCGAGGGGGAGAGGTAGAAACAGACCAGGAGGAGGGTTGTCTGCGTGAGTCGAGGGATGTGCGTTGGGGAGAGTGATTTGGGATGGGAAGACAAATCGGAGTAACGAGGTAACGAGGAAAATGGGCAGAGACCCAGAACAGAGATGATGATGATGATTACTGTTGTTGTTGTTATTATTATTATTATTATTATTATTATTATTATTATTATTGTTAGTAGTTGTAGTAGTATAAACATGCGATTGTACTGGAGTAAATGCAAAGGAGATTCAACATATATTTTGCTCCGATGGAGATTTTTTTAGAAATCAGGAAAACGACATTCGCTCCTTGATGCAGACTGGACATTGGGGTTATCCGTAGAAATTTCCACAATTGTGAACAGAATACACGAATTTTCTGGCGTTATTTTTTTCATAACAGGTTTTTCTAATAGCAAGGACAAGTGTAACCTTTACTGTAAGTTTGCCTGGACTGTTGATTTTCTTTTTCGTTTCATTCTTGTGCAGAAGATAAAACTAACAAATGAGTTGCATTCCTGCCGATTTGGTCCTCAATATCGTCAGACCCTGACCCGCTCTGTTAGTACCGAAAGCGCAGCGGCGGAAACGAAAGAGGGAATATTGTTAAAACATAAATATAAAAGGTAAGATTAGATTAATTTTTGATTAGAGGTGGAAGTCGCGGATTCTGGACTCCGAAGGATCTGTTTCCGTGTTGTGTGTCTGTCCGTTTTATTCTCACCACTGCCATTTACACCGAGTGACCGCCAGATTTGCAGTATCAAGAACGAAATCACGGAGACCGCCTCTGAGAAGAACTTAGATATTTTGTTTATTAATTAGTTGAATAATTGACGTGAGTGGATAGTTCGCTGCGCTGATGAACTGCTCTCTGAACTTGGACTGAGTTATCCCATTAATATTCGTGTTTGTGCAGCAAATTAATGTCATGAGCATGTGTCCGGAGTGTAGAAATACGTACTCCGATTCGTTGTAATTATTTTGATCCAGTCCGGCGATGGTGTTATAAAGGAATTCGGCAACACTCACCGACCACAGGATGATGAAGCTGCCGGAGATGGTGAGAAGTAAGTTCACAGACCTCCTCCTGCTCTCCATCTCCGGGTCACTGCGGTTCTTCGCCTTGCTCTGACCCCTCAGCCTCTTACGGACGCGACTAGTCACTAAAATGTGTCTGACTGTTAGAGAGTTGAACAGTAGTATTAACACGAACCGGAGTAATGGCACTACAACGGTAGTAAGCCAGTCATATCTCAACCACCCGGGATCCGTATCGTTGCTGGGCTTTGGAATACAGTCCCAGGGTATATTGTCAATCACTTTCGTAGGGTGGTATGTAAGGAAATTTGGCACATTATAAAAGCAGAACAGAAGGCCGGTTGTTGCCAGAACCACAACCGCAGTTTTCCCAGTGCAATACATTGCTTTCCGCTTCTGGCAACAGATGGCGACAAACCGATCAAACTTAAAAGTGACAGTGAACCAGACAGAACAGTCTGTGGCTGAAAATCCTAGACAGAAATCACACTGCATACCGGGGTGATGTCCAGGAGAGTCCCGGGGAAGTAATAATAACTGATCCTCCACAATATGACCCGAAAGATGATGGTTAGTCGATCCGTCATCGCCATGGCTACCAGGTAGCGAGGGGTGCAGGTGGAGAGGCCGCATTATCCCCGGGACAAGATCGTAATAGCCACTAAGTTCACTGAGGAAACAGCAGAGAGATAGAGTGCATTATTGTTTCGCCTTTCCATGGGTCTCAGGGCAAGGATAACCTGGACAATGAGAACAATTGCACTTTGCAGATAACTCATTTTTGGATGTTGACAAGTGTAAAGCGAGAATGACCGATGTCTGAAGCGCGTAACTGCTGGGTGAACGGGTACGGAACGCTGTTTGAGAAGGAAGCATTGTCAATTGATGGCCAAGGGAGCTATGGGAAAATCAATATAAATTTCCCATCAAAGGTACTCGAGTAGCGTGTAAAGCCTGGATACCTCGGCAACTGTCTCAACGACGCCGATTCCCGAGTTCTCGTCACTTATGTTCTGGCAAACTCCACATAGAGCCAAGGCCTGCTCCCTCCGTCTCTGTTCACTTCCAAAGTTCTATGTTGAAGACAATTTTATTTCCTGCAGTTGCATGTCTTATTCTCGCTTCTTTTGTATTCTGCAACTACATTTCTTCGTGGTTCCTTCACACTATATCAATGGATCTTAACAGAAAGTTTCAGTTTTCGCTTTTAAAGATTTTGCCTGACCCGCTGAAATTTAAAATATTTTGCACGTTGGTGATTAAACCATGTAATTTTCAAAGGAAAGCCAATGTAGATACTTCAAAACATTTGTCACTTTTAGGGGTTGCTCCAAATTTCTGCAGCATTTTACTAAATGCTTCGATGCTTTTTCTTCGAGAGCGGAGTATCGCCTTTACCCGGTCTGACCTCCCACGGACACTGCTGGGTTGACTCTTACTTCTTTCTTCAGCTGACGAATAATAGGGCGTGGAAACAAATCCTGGTACACTAAAACGCACACAGACCCTATATGAATTTTGAAAACTCCCGATATTTCGGAGTCTAACTCAGAAGTGTAGTCTATCGCTCTCTTCTGATTTTCACCGGGGTTTCGCTTCCCGTGTTCCTTTGAAGGTCGCAGCAGTTTCTTAAAACACCGTGCAATACATTAAAATTTAAATTTAATACATGTACAGTATCGCCATTGACGCGGATAACACCAATTAACCCGTAAAGGTTCCGAGCGCAGTTTACCGGAGTTTACTTTGACAGCGGCTTTGCACTGACAAATCAAAACTGCCAGCTCTGAATCCACAAAATGAATCCGTCTCTCCGAACTTCCACTGCACATCTGTGTCAACAGCCGGTTCATTTTCAGCTGACACCACAGATAAATCTGCAAGGGAATTTCTGAAAAAAAAACACGATGTTTAGACACAGTGCTTGCATCGATACAGCAACATCACAACTTTGTCGGTAACTGAACGAAATCACAGACCAGGCACACAGGGCTGCAAATGATAGTTCGCCGATATTCTTACCAGAAACACCGATAACGGCTACGGTCAAGTAATATGTCTTTCTCACACGGTAAAATGTTTGAAGCATGCTGTGTGAAATTCAGCCTGTCTTCTAGCTGCCCGCGATCTCGCTGAAGAAACTTTAAGCTGATGAATCTCCACGGTCATTCATACTCGCTCCAGCACACTGAATATTCAGTGCTACATAAGGCTGACGGGCCTTACAACAGCTGGTATAAAAATAAGAATGATGTCATTCAATTAAAATCCCAATTGTGATGAGGTATGGAGAGCTTGAGACGAAATTACAAAATCACAAAGATGAAGAAATGACATGCGAGAAGTCAGTGAATGTTGTTGCGAAGGATCACATCTCGGTTGCATGGTACTCATTGTTGATCTTGTCCATTCCTTGGTTCCACGGACTTTGTCATCATAGACCAATGCTCTACTGTTAGTCATCTGTTCCGTTTGACTGGCAATAAAACACAAGAAAAATTAAGACAGAGATTGATAAGTATCCGAGTAGCCAGGCCATCAAAGGTTATGGTGAGAAGGCGTGGGAGTGGGAATAAATGGGAGAATGGATCAGTTCATAATAAAATGGCGGAGCAGACTCGATGGACCGAATGGCCGACTTCTGCTCCTTTGTCTTATGGTCTTATGGTCTTATGGTTATTTGTGTGCTCTTGGTGAGAGTAAGAGTTCGGCACAGACTAAAAGGGCCGGGATGGCCTGTTTCCGTGCTGTAATTGTTATATGTTTATAGTATTACACAGTAATATAGCCTTAAACCAATAAAGCGTCCACGCTTACCATACCACCATAAGAACATGAGACGTAGGAGCAGAATTAGGCCATTCAGCACTGCCATATCATTTAATGCCCTGTCCAATCAGGAAACTCTCACCTTCTGCTTTAAATATACCCACAGACTTGGCCTCCGCTGCAGTGTGTGACAGAACATTCCGCAGACTCACTACTCTCTGGCTAAAGAAAAAAATATCCTGCTTACCTCTATTCTAAAAGATCGCCCTTCAAATCTGAGGCTGTGCCCGCTAGTTCTGGATACCCCCACCATAGGAAACTCCCCTCCACAACTACCTTGTCTAGTCCTTTCAGTATTCGGTGGGTTTCAATGCGTGGTAACTTCTGCCTGACGTTATCTGGATACCCCCACCATAGGAAACTCCTCTCCACAACTACCTTGTCTAGTCCTTTCAGTATCCGGTGGGTTTCAATGCGTGGTAACTTCTGCCTGACGTTATCCTTGCTGTTGATGCTTGTTGAACACGGGGTTCCTGCTCACACTTGTAAGATAAAGAACTGCAACGAAGTGTCCATTGCTATCACGGAAATCCAGAAATTGTTCAGCGACAGCACGGTAAATCTCACCTCCAGTGCTGGATCAGACTGCAGCTTACGCTTCCTCTGCCATCAAAGTCAAGTTCTCAGCATGAGCAGAAGATCCAGAGAAACGGACCCTACCCAGTCGGACACTTGTTGGAAGGGAGGAAAATGCTGACCATTTTGTCCCGGATTTGTAATGGATTGTGAGAACGGCTGAGGAAATCGTCTGGGGCTGCGGTCACCGAGACCTCGACATTATCAAAGGCAACTCGCATTAGTCCTGCTGTTCTACAGTGTCTTCGACCTCATACCGTCAGGCACAACGTACCACGGGCTAAGAACAACGATTGTTCGGCTGGGTAACATCTTCTTCGCCCTGTGAGACTTCTGAACAGCTATTTGGCATCCATTAGACATTATTTATGGCAATGTATTTAGTGTTATTCACACATGTTTAACTATATGTTGTACCGGATATGCACTTAATGTCAACTTGTACAGTATATCTCCAGGATATATGTTTACTCTCTGGTAATATTATTGTGGTAACAATATTTTATGCCTTGTATGTGTATAGATTTTGTGTTTCGCAGCTTGGTTCCAGATAAAAAGTTGATTCGTTTAGATGTGTACATGTTTATGGTTAACTGGCAGTAAATTTTAAGCTGAACTTGAATGATAAGTTTGAAGAGATTTATGTGAGAACAAGTGGCAGGAATGGTACTCGGATGCACGATTGCAAAGCAGAATGGATTCCCAGTCCATCGTTTTAACCTCACCACCACCTCGAAGCTTATTCCGTGTTCTGTATTTCTTCAGAACACACACATTCTCCATTTATGTTCCGCGCATGTGTTTCATGTTCTATGTCTATTGATATTGTACGCCCATGTTCAGCAACATTCATGAATATGGATATGGAAAGGTTCGAGAGATATGGGCCAAACACAGGAAAATGAAAGTAGCTATCACAGGCCCCTTAGGCGCTGTGGTCGTTTTGAGCAGAAGTGTCCTACTCCATGCACAGTAGCTCAGAGAACCTGTGAGTATACTGTATAGTGGAAACATATAAAATTATTTTAAATTAACAAAGTCCAGTTGTTTTCTTTTCACACAATTTGACTTCACGTAAACAGACGTTATAGGAATTCACCAGCTGATTCTAAAATAGGAACTTTTCATGGATTGGGCAGTCACGATAAGGCGGCAGCTAAATACTATTGGCAATTTCCAAATAATCTGACCGTGTGGCTTGATGGATAAGGCGTCTGATTTCGGCTCTTGATGTGAGATTATCAGAAGATTGCAAGCTCGAATCCTGTAACAGTGGCTAACCAGAAGGTCATGGCTACTTGCATCGATTTTGAAGTGTCACGCGCCGTGAATAAGATGACTGGGTTACTCCGCCTTCCTGGGAAAAGTAACCAAATATCGCGTCTTCCTTTCACGCAGTATTTAATTTTATATATTTTATCTGTGATATATTTAGGAAAACACCCTCATAAACAACACGTTCGAGCTCCCTCAGCTGCTGATTGGAAGGCGAAGTGTGGTGCACATTCACAGGTCAGGCCGCAGTAGAGGAAACAAATGAACTTCTTAACTATTGGGAAAGGAGTTTTAACGCACGTTTCCCTTCCATCAGCACTGTGCGCGGGGACGGTCCTGATTGAGATGCAAAGAATTCTAACTGGAATCCAGAAACATGGTTACTTTTCAAGGAAGGACGATCGGAGATGTATGAGTTCAGTGTGAGGTGTGAGACCACTGTGTTTCCGTGTATCTTATCCCAGTCCCGCTGTGAAACTGTGAGAAATATCACTTTGCTGAGAGTATTTCAAACAATGATAATGTATCCCACGTTTACACCATATGCGGAACTAATCGTGTAAAGTTAGTTAACATCGTCAACACTTTCTGTGGGACCTTTCAAAACATCTCGTCTTCTCTAAAGGCAATCCTAAACTTTTTTTTTTAATCCAAACTGCTCGCACCAAGTCCATTTGATTCCATTCTCAGCTTCTCTGTCAAAACGAGCGACATCTCATTCTAAACAGTAGTAGCAACCTGGAAAAAAAAATGTTTTCTCGGATCCCATCCCCGGAAACTTGAAAGCACATTAATCCTTTGATTGGCTGTGGTAATGAAATTAACCACAAGTTCATCCACCATGGCCAGGATAGATCAGTGGTCTAAAATTTTGTATTTAGATCGCAGTTTCCACTGGAGAGGTAGTTTCCAATCCAGAACGAGGGGTCACAGTTTGAGGATAAGGGGGAAGCCTTTTAGGACTGAGATTAGGAAAAACTTCTTCACACAGAGAGTGGTGAATCTGTGGAATTCTCTGCCACAGGAAACAGTTGAGGCCAGTTCATTGGCTATATTTAAGCGGGAGTTAAATATGACCCTTGTGGCTACGGGGATCAGGGGGTATGGAGGGAAGGCTGGTGCAGGGTTCTGAGTTGGATGATCAGCCATGATCATAATAAATGGCGGTGTAGGCTCGAAGGGCCGAATGGCCTACTCCTGCACCTATTTTTTATGTTTCTATGTTTCTATCCATGACAGTTCGGCATTCTTCCTCCCTTCCGTTCTTTGTTTTCTTCATTTTACACCCAATTCTGCTGAAGGAATTTATCTGTCATTCAGCAGATATCTCTATCATGTTGTTTTTCACGATCTTCTCTTTTTCCCCTCGGCTGTTAGCAAGACATGAAACATCCTTCACACACTCTCTCATTCCATCTCCATACTATTTTTTACCCAAACAGCAATGTGGTGATGGCATCGGCCATAACAAGCATACTCAATGTGGAGTGGGGCAAAGTGTATGGTAGGTTGTACAGTTTGAATGGGAACCTTCTTGTGAATTTTGACTTCGATGGACTGAAAAGAGATAAATACAGATAGTAAATTCGGAAGGTGACGTGGCATGAGTTGAAAGGTCACGTGACGGAACAATGCTTGTCAGTGAAAGGATAATCAAAGTAACTCACCAGAATGTGAGACGAACTTGCGAAATACACACAACATGCTGGAGGAACTCAGCAGACCAGGCAACATCTCTGGAAAAGAGTACAATCGACGTGTGAATATTCGCCCTGAATAAAGTTCTTACTGTGTGCCATTTATCAAACGACTCTGCTGTTCATGAAACAAATACTTCTGTACACCCGCCTGAAATCATTCTAATTATCAGCCGTCCACCAGCCGCCGGGGCAGGGAATCGCTGAGCATCACCCTGTGCAAGAAAAATATGGTCGGAATTGAGTTTTAAACACACGTCCCTTGTTTGGGTCCCTTCCACTGGCAAACGCATTCTGACGTGCACTATATCAGGATCCGTTATATTCTAATTTTGACTGAATCAAGTAGCGAATACTCGTAATCTCATAGGAATACGGGCCTAACATATTTTGACATCAGGCTCTCCTCTCAACAGCGGAAAGGACAATGAGTTTTCTACCAATTGACTTTAAATGGCTTCGTAGTTCAGCTGTGACGCAATCTGCGAACGTGGGCTCGTTGGTCTAGTGGTATGATTCTCGCTTCGGATGAATAAGCATACAATATGCGAGAGGTCCCGGGTTCAAATCCCGGACGAGCCCCGTTATTGGATATTATCAGCGATTTGCTTCACTATTTCTGAATTGACGCACGAGATAATTGGCTGCATGAAAAAGAAACACTGAAGAAGGAATTGGAAATAGTTTTTAAGGCAGGGAAGTTTGAAGTATCACATTTTGGAGTGTCAAACCAGCTGCGTATTCATTCTATGAATGGTAGAGCACCGGGGAGTGCAAATCAGCAGGGAGTGAGAGTGGTAGACGGGCATAGTTTGCTGAAACCCGTCTCATATGCAGAGAGACTGTGGGAAAGGTGTTGGGCACGCTGGTCTTAGGAGGTCAGTGTTGGAGTTGGGAGATTGCGTTGCTGTTACACTCTATTGTGGAAATAGGTGTAAAATGGAAAGAGCACAGACAGTCTTTGGAAAACGATGGATCTGCATGTCGACGAGCGCTGTAGACAATTATGTGGAAGAACAAGAAATTGGCAAGTGATTTTACATTGCTTAAACTCTTCTCTTTTTCTGACCAGGACACAAGCGCCTCTAACTTGCATACAATATCGGCATATACATTTCCTAGGGTTTCAAATCGGTGCGACCAGAAATTAGGTGTCAAAAGAAACCGCTCACTCCGGTCACATTATTTTGCCAAACGCTTGGAATTTAGAGAGCTGCAATTTTAACACTGAATTCACTTTCTCTGATCCAGATTGAGAGTCTCAATTCTGATCTTCACCAAGTGAAGTCTGGTCAAGTCAAGTCACTTTTTATTGTCATTTCAACCATAACTGCTGATACAGAACATAGTAAAAATGAGACAACGTTTTCCAGGACCATGGTGCTACATGAAACAATACATAAACTACACTGAACTACGTAAGAAAAAAACACAAAAACTACACTAGACTACAGACCTATCCAGGGCTACATAAAATGCACAACACAGTGCAGGCACTACATTTAATAATAATAAATAATAAATAAGACAGTAGATACAGTAGAGGGTATAGAAGGTTGGTGTAAAGCCAGGCTCTGGGTATTGAGGAGTCTGATAGCTTGGGGGAAGAAACTGTTACATAGTCTTGTCGTGAAAGCCCGAATGCGTCGGTGCCTTTTTCCAGATGGCAGGAGGGAGAAGAGTTTATATGAGGGGTATGTGGGGTCCTTCATAATTCTGTTTGCTTTGCGGATGCAGCGTGTGATGTAAATGTCTGTGATGGCGGGAAGAGAGACCCCGATGATCTCAGCTGTCCTCACCATCGGCTGCAGGGTCGTGCGATCCGAGATGGTACAATTTCTGATCCAAGCCGTGATACAGCTGCTCAGGATGCTCTCAATACAACCTCTGTAAAATGTGGTGAGAATGGGGTTGGGGGTGGTGATATGGACTTTTCTTAGCCTTCGCAGAAACTAGAGACGCTGCTGGGCTTTCCTTGCTACAGAGCTGGTGTTGAGGGACCAGGTGAGATTCTCCGCCAGGTGAACACCAAGAAATTTGGTGCTCTTACCGATCTCTACGGAGGAGTCGTCGAAGCTCAGCGGAGAGTGGTCATTCCGTGTCCACCTGAAGTCAACAACCATCTCTTTTGTTTCGTTCACATTCAGAGACAGGTTGCTGGCTCTACACCAGTCCGTTAGCCGCTGCACCTCTTCTGTGTATGCTGACTCTTCGTTCTTGCTGATGAGACCCAGCACGGTCGTGTCATCGGCGAACTTGATGATGTGGTTCGAGCTGTGTGTTGCGACACAGTCGTGGGTCAGGAGAGTGAACAGCAGTGGACTGAGCACACAGCCCTGGGGGGCCCCCGTGCTTAGTGAGATGCTGCTCCCGATCCGGACTGACTGAAGACTCCCAGTCAGGAAGTCTAGGATCCAGTTGCAGAGGGAGGTGTTAAGGTCCAGCAAGCTCAGCTCTCCAATCAGGTACTGAGGAATAATTGTGTTAAATGCTGAACTGAAGTCTACGAATAGCATTCGAAAGTACGTGTCTTTTTTTTCCAGGTGGGTTAGGGCCAGGTGGATGGTCGTGGCAATGAGGTCGTCTGTTGAACGGTTGAGACAGTACGAGAACTGCAGGGGGTCCAGTGAGGGGGCAGCAGGACTTTGATGTGTCTCGTGACGAGCCTCTCAAAACATTTCATGATGATGGATGTGAGTGCAACGGGACGGTAGTCGTTGAGGCAGGACACCAACATTTGTCTTACGGATGTGACTTATTTCAGAATCAATATCAGAATCGGTTTTAATATCTCGGACATATGTCGGGAAATCTGTTAACTTAGCGGCAGCAGTACAATCAATACATGATAAATCTCCCAAAAAAAGTCAATCAAACATTCAATTAGAGTAAACATATTATGTATATTAAATTGTTAAATAAAAAAAGAAGAGCAAAAGCAGATTAAAGAGTGAAGTAGTGTTCAGAGGTTCAATGTCCATTTAGACATTGGACGGCAGAGGGGAAGAATTGGTTCCTCTATCGCTGAGTCTGTGGCTTTAGGCTTCTGTACCTCCTTCCTGATGGTAACAATGAGAAGAGGCATGTCCTGGGTGATTAAGTCTTTAATGACTGTCGCCGCCTTTCTGGGGCACCGCTACATAAAGATGTCCTGGATACAACGGGGGCTTGTCCCCATGGTGGAGCTGACTAATTTCATAACTTACTGCCAGTCTCGCCGCTGGCTTTTCCGGGCAGCAATGAAGATCCTTCATCTCGCTCATTGGCGATGTTCAGGGATTCATTTATCGTGTCAGTAGCTTTCTCTCGCTTTGCACAATTGCCTCCAAAGTCCCGGGTACCGATTCAGAAATACTGACAGATACATATGAATATGGGCTCTTCATTTTCGTTTCCCTAAAGTTTTATTGACCAGTTCGGCTTGTTAGCTCTGAGCTAAACTCTCGAAATTGTAGGACCGGTGGAACACTCTCAGTCTGCCCTCTACCATTTCACTTGTTTGGCATGAGTGACCCTACCAAGAGCCAAAGCATTAACTCCTAACTCAGCCAGCTTCGCTCTCCAGGTTACTGAGACACACAAACCTTCAAACCACGACTAGGTTGTGTTCCGTTTGGAGGCTACTGGTGTGATCACTAATAACAAGCCAACTCTGAGTCGAATACCTGGAATACCTGACAACATAACGAGCTAAAACCATTCACGTGAAAGTGATAATCTCAGCCCATCTTGTGTTTGCAATGAAATGTGCAAACCCTTTATGAAGCGTGTCGTTCCCCGTGACGCCGCTCGTTGCTACATTCTGTAGATACTGAACCATTTCAGCGACAACCGAGAACAGATTACTCACAGTCATTCACACCGGGTAGTCCAGCGGAAAAGCCAGTGCGTTGACTGGATTGCTGAGGAATGACCGGGACGGGTGAAGCACCCAGGAGGCAGTGACTTTCCCTGCTAACCACACCGCACTGGGAACTTGAAGGAACACATAGTTTGGGTTCACTCTGCATGCAATCCTGCTTCTAATGACACCAATAGGCGTATAAGCATCAGATTAATATGCTGGTTGGGTGGATTCGAAGCAACAACCTTCTAATCAATTTTATCAAAGCATAGGAATTAATTGTCAGGTGAGAATTCATGCTTCAGGTGAACAAACTCAAATCCTCACTGAGGGTTCAGAAGGGTGAATACCTTCAGGTTCTTGGGCCTCAGCATCTCAGAGGATTCGTCCTGGTTCCAACATGGACCAGACGCCATTACTGTTCATTAACGAGGTTTAGAGAATCAAATGAAGTTTTATGGACGTACGTGGAGAGCATTGTCATTCGTTGCATCAGTCTGATGTGGGGCGGTGTCCCAATCCATAGGAGGTGCAGAGTGCTGTAGTCTCAGCCAGTTCCATCACGGGCACATCTCGCCACTATCGAGGACATGTTCGAAACACGGTGCCAAAAGAAGGCTGCGTGCGTCATTCAGGTCCTTCGCCAGACCAAACATCCCCTCTTCACACTACTGCTCTCGGGATGGGGAGTGGAGTGATGGAAATAGTATCCTGAAAATAGAAAATATTTTTAATTTATTAAGAGCCTCTTCCCCTCTGCTTAGACATTTCTCAACACATGAACACCCCCTAACAATTCCCTTTGTAAATGCCTATTTACTTAATTTTATTGTAGTGACATATTGAAAATAAATCAAATCCTCAGAGAGAGGTAACAGAGGATCGGAGGATGGGAGTTATATACAGGCGTCGATCAGTCGATTTGAGTACAAATGACAACAGGAGATGTACAAGGCATGTAAAAATGGAAATATTACGATGATCATTGTAGGATTTCAGGTAGTTTGGGAAAGTCTAGTGGGCGCTGGATCCCCAGAGAGGTAATTACTGGATGGCGTTTTTAAAACAGATTGTGGTTGAACCCATTAGGAAAAGGCAATTGTGGATTGTGTGTTGCGTTGTGCTTTGACAAGGCAGAGTAATATACAGGAATGCTTAAGAGGCGGTGATTGTAATATGATCGAATTTATCCTGCAGTCTGAGAGCGGGAAAATAAAATTAGACATATGAGTATTTCATGCAGCAAGTGGAACTGCAGTGGCACGAGTGAGCAGAATAAAAATAGGTTCAAAAGGTTAATTTTATTGCCAAAACCTGTATGTACAATACAGCTCTGATATTTGTCTGCTCCAGACTGCATTGAAACACAGGGAGGCCATGGGTGTTGAAGCAAGGACAGACATCGACCCCGGCACGAGAAACGAAAAGAAAACAATCTCGCAGACCCCAAAATACCTGTTCCCCCGCAGCAAAAAAATAGCGACAATAGCAGTCCCCGAACACGTCACTGGCAGAAAAAAAATATCAGGGATGAACACAATCCTCGACTCCGCCACTCGCAGAAATAAAATCAGGAACGATAACAGTCCTCAAACGCGTCAGTCGCATGGAAAAGCAACGGCAATAACAGTTCCCGACCACGTCACTCACAGAAAAAAAAAATCAGGGACTATAACAGCCCTGAACCCCATTAGTCACGGAAATAAAATCAGGAACGATAACAGTCCTTGACCTTGTCACTCGCAGAGAACAACAGCGACTGAAGTCCAGAGCTGGCCAAATCGATTGGCAAGGGGCACCAGGAGAGTTAACGGCAGATCCAACAGGGCTGGTGTTCTGGGGGCAACTGGAAAGGCGCAGGATCGATGCATCACCAATAAGAATAAATATTCGGTAGGAAGGATGAGACAACAGTGTCTGATACTGGAAAGTATAGACAGCATAAAGGGAAAAGTGAGGGCTTATAATATAACAAGCATTAGTGGGAAGCTGGAGGTTTGGGACACTTTCAAAAAACAAAAGAAGGACAGTTGTGATAGGGGACTCGATAGTAAGGGGGTCAGATAGGCGATTCTGTGGACGCAGTCCAGAGACCCGGATGGTAGTTTGCCTCCCTGGTGTCAGGGTCCGGGATATTTCTGATCGTGTCCAAGATATCCTGAAGTGGGAGGGTGAGGAGCCAGAGGTCGTGGTACATATAGGTACCAATGACATAGGTAGGAAAAGGGATGAGGTCCTGAAAGGAGAATATAGGGAGCTAGGAAGGGAGTTGAGAAAAAGGACTGCAAAGGTAGTAATCTCGGGATTACTGCCTGTGCCACGCGACAGTGAGAGTAGGAATGCGATGAGGTGGAGGATAAATGCGTGGCTGAGGGATTGGAGCAGGGGGCAGGGATTCAAGTTTTTGGATCATTGGGACCTCTTTTGGCGCAGGCGTGACCTGTACAAAAAGGACGGGTTGCACTTGAATCCTAGGGGGACCAATATCCTGGCAGGGAAATTAGCGGGGGCTACTGAGGTGACTTTAAACTAGAATGGTTGGGGGTGGGAATCAAATTAAAGAGGCTAGGCGTGAGGAGGTTAGTTCACTACAGGGGAATGGGAACCAGTGCAGAGAGGCAGAGGGGTGTAAAGTGAGGGAAGAAACAAAAATTACTATGGAGAAAAGTAAAAGTGGCAGGCCGACAAATCCAGGGCAAGCATTAAAAAGGGCCACTTTTCAGCATAATTGTATAAGGGCTAAGAGAGTTGTAAAAGAGCGCCTGAAGGCTTTGTGTGTCAATGCAAGGAGCATTCGTAATAAGGTGAATGAATTGAAAGTACAGATTGTTATTAATGATTATGATATAGTTGGGTTCACAGAGACATGGCTCCAGGGTGACCAGAGATGGGAGCTCAACGTTCAGGGATATTCAATATTCAGGAGGGATAGACATGAAGGAAGGGGAGGTGGGGTGGCGATGCTGGTTAAAGAAGAGATTAACGCAATAGAAAAGGAAGACATAAGCTGGGAAGATGTGGCATCAATATGGGTAGAGCTGCGTAACACTAAGGGGCAGAAGACGCTGGTGAGAGTTGTGTACAGGTCACCTAACAGTAGTAGTGAGGTCGGAGATGGTATTAAACAGGAAATTAGTAATGTGTGCAATAAAGGAACAGCAGTTATAATGGGTGACTTCAATCTACATGTAGATTGGGTGAACCAAATTGGTAAAGGTGCTGAGGAAGAGGATTTCTTGGAATGTATGAGGGATGGTTTTTTGAACCAACATGTCGAGGAACCAACTAGAGAGCAGGCTATTCTGGACTGGGTTTTGAGCAATGAGGAAGGGTGAATTAACGATCTTGTCGTGAGAGGCCCCTTGGGTAGAGTGACCATAATATGGTGGAATTCTTCATTAAGATGGAGAGTGACATAGTTAATTCAGAAACAAATGTTCTGAACTTAAAGAGGGGTAACTTTGAAGGTATGAGACGTGAATTAGCTAAGATAGACTGGCAAATGACACTTAAAGGATTGACGGTGGATATGCAATGGCAAGCATTTAAAGGTTGCATGGATGAACTACAACAATTGTTCATCCCAGTTTGGCAAAAGAATAAATCAAGGAAGGTAGTGCACCCGTGGCTGACAAGAGAAATTAGGGATAGTATCAATTCCAAAGAAGAAGCAGACAAATTAGCCAGAGAAAGTGGCTCACCTGAGGACTGGGAGAAATTCAAAGTTCAGCAGAGGAGGACAAAGGGCTTAATTAGGAAGGGGAAAAAGATTATGAGAGAAAACTGGAAGGAAACATAAAAACGGACTGTAAAAGCTTTTATAGATATGTGAAAAGGAAAAGACTGGTAAAGACAAATGTAGGTCCCCTGCAGACAGAAACAGGTGAATTGATTATGGGGAGCAAGGACATGGCAGACCAATTGAATAATTACTCTGGTTCTGTCTTCACCAAGGAGGACATAAATAATCTTCCAGAAATAGTAGGGGACAGAGGGTCCAGTGAGATGGAGGAACTGAGCGAAATACATGTTAGTAGGGAAGTGGTGTTAGGTAAATTGAACGGATTGAAGGCAGATAAATCCCCAGGGCCAGATGGTCTGCATCCCAGGGTGCTTAAGGAAGTAGCCCAAGAAATAGTGGATGCATTAGTGATAATTTTACAAAACTCGTTAGATTCTGGACTAGTTCCTGAGGATTGGAGGGTGGCTAATGTAACTCCACTTTTTAAAAAAGGAGGGAGAGAGAAACCGGGGAATTATAGACCGGTTAGCCTAACGTCGGTGGTGGGGAAACTGCTGGAGTCAGTTATCAAGGATGTGATAACAGCACATTTGGAAAGCGGTGAAATGATTGGACAAAGTCAGCATGGATTTGTGAAAGGAAAATCATGTCTGACGAATCTCATAGAATTTTTTGAGGATGTAACTAGTAGAGTGGATAGGGGAGAGCCAGTGGATATGGTATATTTGGATTTTCAGAAGGCTTTTGACAAGGTCCCACACAGGAGATTAGTGTGCAAACTTAAAGCACACGGTATTGGGGGTAAGGTATTGGTGTGGGTGGAGAGTTGGTTAGCAGACAGGAAGCAAAGAGTGGGAATAAACGGGACCTTTTCAGAATGGCAGCCGGTGACTAGTGGGGTACCGCAAGGCTCAGTGCTGGGACCCCAGTTGTTTACAATATATATTAATGACTGGGCTGAGGGAATTAAATGCAGCATCTCCAAGTTTGCGGATGACACGAAGCTGGGCGGCAGTGTTAATTGACAGGAGGATGCTAAGAGGATGCAGGGTGACTTGGATAGGTTGGGTGAGTGGGCAAATTCATGGCAGATGCAATTTAATGTGGATGAATGTGAAGTTATCCACTTTGGTGGCAAAAATAGGAAAACAGATTATTATCTGAATGGTGGCCGATTAGGAAAAGGGGAGGTGCAACGAGACCTGGGTGTCATTATACACCAGTCATTGAAAGTGGGCATGCAGGTACAGCAGGCGGTGAAAAAGGCGAATGGTATGCTGGCATTTATAGCGAGAGGATTCGAGTACAGGAGCAGGGAGGTACTAGTGCAGTTGTACAAGGCCTTGGTGAGACCACACCTGGAGTATTGTGTGCAGTTTTGGTCCCCTAATCTGAGGAAAGACATCCTTGCCATAGAGGGAGTACAAAGAAGGTTCACCAGATTGATTCCTGGGATGGCAGGACTTTCATGTGAAGAAAGACTGGATGAACTGGGATTGTACTCGTTGGAATTTAGAAGATTGAGGGGGGATCTGATTGAAACGTATAAGATCCTAAAGGGATTGGACAGGCTAGATGCAGGAAGATTGTTCCCGATGTTGGGGAAGTCCAGAACGAGGGGCCACAGTTTGAGGATAGAGTGGAAGCCTTTTAGGACCGAGATTAGGAAAAACTTCTTCACACAGAGAGTGGTGAATCTGTGGAATTCTCTGCCACAGGAAACAGTTGAGGCCAGTTCATTGGCTATATTTAAGAGGGAGTTAGATATGGCCCTTGTGGCTACAGGGGTCGGGGGTATGGAGGGAAGGCTGGTGTGGGGTTCTGAGTTGAATGATCAGCCATGATCATACTGAATGGCGGTGCAGGCTTGAAGGGCCGAATGGCCTACTGCTGCACCTATTTTTTATGTTTCTATGTTTCTCTGTTTCTAAATAAAAAATGATGAGAGGAAAGATTTAGTGGCTAATAATAGAGAAAATACCATTTTTAAACATATGAAGAATACTAGGGATGTAAGAGTAGATATCAGAAAGCTGGAAAATGACGCGGAAGAAGTAGTAATGGCGGGTAAAAGATGGACGAACTGAATGAATATTTTGCTCCAGGCTGCGCTGTGGAAGACACCAGCATAATGGCACCGATAAACGTGTGTCAGAGTGCATCAGTGAGAGTAGATGTTATGACTCTGGAGAAGGCGCCTGTGAAGCTGAAAGCTCTGAAGTTATATGTCATCGGGACCAGTTGGACTACAACCCAGGGTTCTGAAAGTGGTAAGTGAAGAGATTCTGGAGGCAGTTGTCGTACTCCTTCATGTATCATTACATTTCAGAATAGATCCTGATGGTTGGAAAATTGCGATTGTCACTCCACTCTGGGAGAATGAAGGGAGGCTAAAGAAAGGAAATTATATGCCAGGTATCCTGACTTTAACGTGTTCGAAAATTCAAAAATTGAAAGCACATCTAAGATCAAAGACATTTGAGGAGAATGAACAAAGATTTGTCAAATTGATAATCGTGTACTGTAGTATAGTAATGCATATTGGAAGAAAAGATTGAAAAAACTTTTCTAAGTGAAGATAGTTTTTAGAAATCAGAGGTGAAAAGTGACCTTGTGCAATATTCCCTAATTAATACTTCCAGGCTTAGTCAGTGGTAAAGGAAGGGAAATGCAATTTCAATATTCATTTCAGGAGAAGTAGAATATAAAAGCAACAATGTAATGTTGACAGATATAAGATACTGGTCAGAAAACACTTGGAGGGTCCAGAGAGGTTACCGAGAATGATTCCGGGAACGCATGGGTTAACATGTTTAAACGAGGCGCTTCTGCTAGCTCCGTGTCTGTGCTCACTGCAAATGGTATCTCATTGAAATTGGTCGAATATTGAAATGCTTACTTAGAGTAGAAGTGCGGAGGGTGTTTCCTTTCGTAGGGAAATGTAGGATTAGAGAGCAGGGCCTCAGAAGAGAACGATGATGGTTTAGAACAGGGATGAGACGGAATATCTGTCGCCGGAGGGTGGTGTGTCTGAGGGATTAGTTGTCACATACGGTTACGGAGGCCAACGCATTGGGTGTTAGCAGCAGAAGTTGATAATTTATTGATTGCTAAGGATGTCAATGTCAATGCCAATGTCCGATAGAATGGGTTTGAGGGGGATAATAAATCAGCTCTGCCACATTGGCGGACAGTCTTGATGGGGCGAATGGCCTGTTCCTGTTCCTCTGTCTTATGGACCTATGACTTTATATAATTAATCTATATGTGTTACACGGTATAGTTACTATAAATCTGAACAAAAAGACATATGTCCGTCATAATAACCCTGATTCTGATCCTGACCTTTATCTCAAACCGTGGAAATCTCCTTCATTTGCGACACTGACGCCAATACCATCCCCTGACACTCAAATTCTGACCTAATGGTGTTGAAACAAATTTCCAAACTGTCCAATCGTACTATTTGTATCGGAGTGATGATTCATCAAGTTCGATTACTGAAAATAAACCATGTTCAATCATCATTTCAGGTGCAGTACTACGGTACTACATGGAGCTGCGATGGCCGAGTGGTTAAGGCGTTGGACTTGAAATCCAATGGGGTTTCCCCACGCAGGTTCGAACCCTGCTCGCAGCGCTCACATTATAGGCACAAAGAACCAGAAGTCCAAATACCTGCCAATAAAATTTAAACCCCTGCCTGCTGTCTGAGCGCTGCATCTTCCCTGAGCTGACTCCTGCAAAGACTTGGTTTTTACAATCTTTAGTACAATTCAGTCCAATGCATTTCTACTCACCGTAAAGAGTTCATTTCTATCCAATTCTGATCAATCTCCTTGAGGCAGCTTAAACTCTCTGCAATTTGGAGATTTACTGTCTCATAGAACTGAATGAAGGAACTATGCAGAGCAGATTCTTCAGCGTCAGCGGGGAGAAGCGGACTCCATCCTTTCACTTTACGATACACATGACGACGTCTTCTCATCATCTGTCAGACTCTGACTTTAATCAATTCCAGTGTTACTGCAGGTCTGGCAGAGTCCACACAAGAGCATTAGCGTCTCCCTCAGCTGCAGCTGGAGCATCCCCCTGATCAAATCTCCGGTACGTCTCTGCGCCTGGAGATGTTGCCGATCACGGGCAGCAAGCAGTAGAAGCGAGCAATGTGTGGCGAGTGACAAACAGTGTCATTGACTACAGATGACCCAAACCCTGATATTGCATGCAGTACAGTTGCTGACAGCAATACTATTCGTCAGCCTGAGGTTATTTAATTGATAATAGGGTCCTGGCATTTTAATCGCCGTTCTGTACGAACGTCAGCCGAGGAGGTCAGTCCCATGAGTTTAATTAGCTACTGAATAGAAAATTCCGAAACGTTCCTTCCAGTCTGGGGTCCAAGCCAGTTACAGATGGCTTCCGTCCGGTTATACCGTATGATCATGACTGCGCTTCCCCACGTTTCAAACTGTCTTCTTGCCTTTTTCACAATCCTAGATGTCCTTAATGTTTCAGAAATGCATCCATGTCCTATTTGAAGTAGCATCCTGTGTTATAATATCCACAACCATATCTCGCGGAGTATTTTATTGTATCAGGAATCTATGTGTGGTTATTCTGGTTTAACTCGGTTTTAAAGGATAATTCCTCATACCTTGAATTAATTTTCCTCGACTTCACGTCTCAGCCATGACCCTAGATTCAGCCCTAATTCTCTATTCTGCAGTTTATAGTTTTAACTTCAGTTGTTCGGTAGAGCACGTACATTCATCACGGAAGGTAAGTCACTCAAATTGTTCCGAGTTTCTCCAGTGCTACCGTACCTCAGCAAATAAGCGAAGTAAAATTATCGTCGCCGCACCAGCGCCGACCTCAGCAACCCTGTACAAATATATGACAATGGTTTCTCTATTTCTAATTTCCAATCTAGTTACAATAAACTACAATCTGCAGTTGCCTTGAAAAACTACCTGATCCACCTACCGGCTCGCCATCACTGTTTCGTGAACAGTTTCCCTTCATAGTCTTACCGGAACCTTTCGTCCTTATTTAATACCAGTCCCAACGAAGTACATGAGACTCACACATTCCTGCAATAAACGCTGCCGTCCAGTTTGAGCCCCTCACTCAACTAACCTGTCGGAGCCTAAATATTCTCATTGCAGCCCGTTGTCCGGCTACGTCACGTCATCAGCCTCACACGCTCAGCAGAACGGACAGCTCATTAATGAGGAACAATAGTAAACTGTCCTAACGCTTCCTGATCTAAATTCATCAAATCTGCAAAGGAGCAACGTCGACACAGCACCAGATACTAGTTTTCAGCCTGGGTGTCTCAGGTTATGAGATCGAAGCTCTGTCCGACGCGGCACTTTCCCGATCCGAGTTTCATTACCGACCTGAATGCCGATGTATTGAGTTCCAGCACAACACTGGAGCCGGTAACACGTTCTTCGATAAATCCTGTTCCTTCGGCTGGCGAGAGTCGAGAACTCGTGGAGTTGATAACCATTCCATATTTCTGTCAGTTCAATCATGTGAATGAACACGAGATTACCGAGGTTCCTGATTCAGTTTTTCAAAGGAAAATATTGAATATTACGGCCCCCACCCACCCCTCCACACCACACCCGCAGATGCTGGTCGACCCGATGAGTTCCCACTGCGCAAAATTTAATGACAGTGATTTAATTCACCCGCATCTGGTGACGGGTCTAATCGAGGGGGACATGTATTATAGGTAATTGGTGATTACCTCAAAGTGAACACGAATTTATATCAATGTACACATCTACGTGAACGCACAAGTGCAATGAAATATCTACTTGCTGATAGGTGGGGATACGTGGAAACGAGCCAAATGGACACGCCAGAACTCTTTATTTAGCTACGGTATTTTTTAAATTTGCAACCGAGTGTCTAACCATTGATTTTGAGTAGAAACAGGACGACTGACGTTGGTGTGTTCTACAGCTGTATGGATGCAGAACACCTCACTTCGTTCACCAAGGTACTTCCTTCAGTTAGAGTGCGGACGATTTATCTTGCACCCAAATCAGCACTGAGTTTGGAATTTTAAGAATTAATGACACCAATTTAATGTTAATTGCTTTTATAGTTGAAGAAACTGGATTTGTATCAATAACTATAACGTTGCGCCCTCACTCGCTCCCTCTGTTGGACGGTCATGTGCAAACGCATGAGCCATTTCCCCTCCTCAGTCCGAAGGGTGATAATACTTACGAGCCCACCAGCTCCGACTTTGAATAAACGGACGGAAAGATCAACTTCGTTTTGTTGTTGGGGTGAAATATTGCTCTCTGATAGTCAGGAAAACACTGCGGAGAAAGGTGGCCCAAAATGAACATGAAATTGGGAAATTGCCCTGTACCTCTCCCTCTCCTCCTTTCACACTACTCCATTTATCAATCTTGCCATGTCTTCAATGTGCCTCTCTTCCCTGCCTTATTCCATGTCTCGCTCTCTCTAACTCCACCCCCCCACACACACACATTCCTCACACCCACACTTCCCTCACAAGCTGAAGCAAAGGTTTAGAAAACAAGACAGCTGGGGTTGAGTGTAGGGGAGAGGGTGTGAACTGGTGTTGAAATGTCGGGGAGAACAGGAGACAGGACATGAAGGAGTCGCGTTTTTCCAACAAATCTGTTCCCGGAACTTTGCTTCAGTGCTCCCTTAGGAGACGACCACCGTGTAAAATTTTCAATTAGCTGAAAAAACTTGAATATTGAACCAATAAACTATCCACATATTTAAATAAGAAATGCTGTCCAGCCGAGGTTGAAGGGGAGGGGAATGTTTGGATTATGACACTGTCGCTGAACTGCGCAGACCGGTGCAAGCAGGACCGGGAAGAACTTTTCCCGTTTCATGTCACTCACTCTACAGACTCTCCATTGCTCCCTTGAGCGACGAGTCACCCGCCTGTTGCCGTACAAAAGCAGGTTCGCTGATCTTCCGTCAATATCACCCTCGCAGGTTGTCTCTGATGCGGTGTACAGACTGTGCACGCGCCGGACATCAGCCAACAACGCACAAGGCAACACTCCTCAAATGATGTGAAACCTGCTTACTCCAATTGGTGTGCGTGGATGTCAATCTATTGTGTTAACCAATGCGGAAATAGTTTCTCCCAGGTCTTGTTTTCTCCCGCAGACCCTGACTGGTTCTGCCTGCTTTAAGTCCTGTCAACCCGGAGCGAAACTCAACAACGTCCCGTTTTTATTGATATTTCTATCTATATGCTTCCGTCCAAAGTTTGGGGCGTTATCAGAGCATCGAATTAAAGACGGAGGACAGAAGTTTATATGCTTTCACCTCGGGAGAAGGAAGAAGACTTGGTGGAGGACACCGGAAGACTTTGAACGGGAAAATGTGGAATGGGGAGTGGGATTGAGAGCATGTTTGGGCCAGGCTGATCCTATTGAATGTCAGGGCTGGCTGAAGAGGACGATAGGCCTGCCCTTCTTTCTGTTGTCTGGGTGTTTAATGAAAAGGAATAAGCAGGCCTTTCTTGGGCCGGCATGCTATCCCAGTGGATATAATAGGGACAGATGCTTGGAGATGAATTATTCCCAATCTATGTCAATAGTCTGTCGAGGAATCATTTCCTAGTCTGAAAATGGTACAAAACTATATCTATCCTTTGTTAATGATGCAGCATTGTATAATTTATGTTACGCGTACTGTCTGTCTCTACGCGTCTGCAATGTGGGTGCAAGTGTTTCATCGTCCCTGTACCTCACCGTCCCTGGGCACACGGCAATAAACTCGGCTGGACCTGATAGCACTCACTCAGATTTCAGCAGATGAGGCCAGAGGAGTCGTGGTGAGTAATGAGGACTAGAGTCAAATGTGGACAATGTATGGTCATCCTGTCTACAGACAGACAGCATCTCTGAGTGTTCAGTAGGCGAAGGATTGAGATGCAGTGAGTAGTGAAGAAGATCAAATGTGTTTTCTTGAAGGTTACTGTCTGTAAGATCTCACACAGTTATTCTGGGGTTTATTGACTCCGAACCTGGGATACTTTTCAAATTCATGCTCTCCTTATCAAACAAATGTCATACAGAACAAATCTCTCCAGGTACAGTGGACAGCGGGTCGGGTAGAATTTGTGGACGGAAATAGTACACATTTCGGATCCACACACTGACTCTGAGCTGAAGGTAGAGGGTAGATGACCAGTGTGGGGAGCTGGGAATGGGGCAAGAGTTGGGAAGGAACTGGAGAGTGCAAGCCAGGAGGTGCGGCAGTCAGTTGGATATCGAAGACTTGTTTATGCCACAGTGGTCGCTTTTACTCGTTATTCGTTATCTATGTCGGCAGATTTGATGTGAAATCACGTCTTGATCAGAAGATTTCTGCATGACACAAAATTAGGCGGTGCTATTGAATTCTCTAACTTCCGCTAATGCCCCACCTCCGTCTTGTACCCCATCCTTTATTTATTTCTTTACACACATCGTTTCTCTCACTCTCCTTTTTCTCCCTCTGTCCCTCTGACTATACCCCTTGCCCATCCTCTGCGTTCCCACCCCCACTTGTCTTTCTCCCCGGGCCTCCTGTCCCATGATCCTCTCATATCCCCTTTGCCAATCACCTGTCCAGCTCTTGGCTCCATCCCTCCCCCTCCTGTCTTCTATCATTTTGGATCTCCCCCTCCCCCTCCCACTTTCAAAATCTCTTACTAGCTCTTCCTTCAGTTAGTCCTGACGAAGGGTCTCGGCCTGAAACGTCGACTGTACCTCTTCCTAGAGATGCTGCCTGGCCTGCAACTTGGATGTGTGTTGCTTGAATTTCCAGCATCTGCAGATTTCCTGCTGCTTGCGGTGCTGTTGATGATTATTGCAGATTACAGGCTTATCTAGATCAGTTAGAGATGTGGCGAATGGATCTCAATGCAGATAAGTACACTGTGGTGCGTTCTGGAAATCAAATTTACAAAGCACTCGTGTTGTAAATGGCATGGCATTAGAGAGTGCAAATGACACGGGGGGCCCAGGGCACATGTGCACAGTTCGCTGATTTCGGCGTCACAGGTCGATAGAATAGACCGTTTTCTCACGCCGGCCTTCCTGATCCAGGGCAACAGGAAGGAACATAAGTTGAGACATTATAATGCAGTTGTATAGGTCGTTGTTGAGCTTGTGGATACAGTGCCATGTACAGTTTTGGACGCTGTATGAGAGAAAATATCCCGACAATCTTTAACGAATGTGAGTAAGTTATACAATGACGTTGTCAGGGCAGGAAGAATCGGGTTATATTAAGGGTTTGTCCAAGCTTGTCATTAGTTCTTTACAAGAGGAGGAGGATGCGATTTAAATGAGGAAAGGCAGAGATAAGGACAGTGATAGCAGTCTTTCTTGAGCATGGGAGACCAAAACGCGGGAAATGGATTTAGAATGAGAGGGGAAGATTTGAAAGGAACTTGAGTAGCAAAGTTTTCACAAAGAGGTTTCATGAATATGTGGAATGAGCTGCCAGAAGTAAGATTAGGCAGGTATTACAGTTTCACGGAAGGCCTGGGGTTGGATGAATATGGGCCGCCCGCAGGAAACTGGGATTCGCTGGTGGTATTGTTGGTCGGAATGGATTTTAGGCCGAAGAGCCTGTATCAATTCATAATTTCCTCACAACTCTCATCAGTGGAATGCGTCAGGTATCATTGGATAGACATGATATGGAAGTTAATGGTAAATGAGAATGCTTGGTTGCGAAGCCAACTACTGCTGTGATCAGGAGATGGAGATACTGTCATTTTGCTGAGCAATCAGATTGTCTGTGACTCACTTTCCGCTTCTTATGGACCATGCAGAGCAATGGAATCACGTGGTACTTTCATCACCGGGACACATGTGCAAACAAGAAGAGTTTGATCAACCGCCAGCAGGCGGAATCAGAATGGACAGAGGCATGTTGACTGTCCTTTTTCTAATGAAACTGTCCGGCTGGTGCACATGCAGATGGATGGCAAAGAGATCAGATGAAGAGACTTACTCGAGCGCTAAATGGACACAGAATATTGTCATTAAACGGTCTTTGATCCCAGCGCTAAAGCAGACCTGATTAATGAAACATTCCAACAGTTCCAGTGCAGGCACCAGGAATGATCGACTCACCCCAATCAACATACACAGATTCCTCAGAGTGAAAGCAGCAGGGCATCCTTTGAGGGAATAGAGAGACCAAGGAAGGACTTAGTTTGGGACAGCAGGAAAAGACGTAGCAGATGAAATGCAGTGCAGAGAAACGTATGGACATGCACCTTGGTAGAAGGGATGATAGAGTAGACTACTTTTTTAAATGCAGAGAAACAAAACGAAGGCGCTAAGGAACTTCAGAGTCCTTGTGCAGGATTCGCTGAAGGTAATTTTGCAGGTTGAGTTTGTGGTGAGGCAGGCAAATGCGATATCAGCCTTCATTTCAAAAAAAACAATACAGTATAAAAGCAAAGATGTAATTTTGAGACCTTATGGCCTCACGGAGCATTGTGAGCAGATTTGCGTCCCTTATCTTAGAAAGCATGTGCTGCCACTGGAGAGGGTTTAAAGGAGGTTCATGAAAATGATTCCGGGATTGAATGGCTTCTCATATGAAGAGAGTTTGATGGCTCTGGGCCTGTGGTGTCTGGAATTCAGAAGAATGAGGGTTGACCTCATTGAAACCTATGGAATGGGGAAAGGCCTTGATAGAGTGGATGTGGAGGGGATGTTTCCTGTGGTGGCAGAGTCTAAGACTAGAAGACGCAGCCTTAGAATAGAGGGAATACTTTTTCAGCGGAGATGAAGAGTAAGTTATTTAGCCAGAGTGTTCAATCTGTGGAATTTGTTGCCACGAGCAGCTGTGTAGTTCAGGTCTGTATGTATATTTAAGACAGATGTTCATAGATATTTCATTGATCAGGATGCAAAACGGTACAGAGAGAATGGGGCTGAGAAAACAATGGATCATCCATCATGAAATGGCGAAGCAAACCTGATAGGCCAAGCGACGTAATTCTACTGTATCATATGGTCCTATGATCCTGATTCAGGAGGATGTAGGCAAAAAAGAGACGGAAATGCTGTTGTTGTTACAGTAGGTTGGTAAACACGGTAAGTTACAGTGAGTACAATAAATTATAGTAAGAAATATTCTAATTCCCTGACCGGGAATCGAACCCAGGCCGCGGCGGTGAGAGCACCGAATCCTAACCACTAGACCACCAGGGAAGCTGCAAAAATGCTGCACTCAACGATAGACAACTACCCAATAAGGAAATACAAATTAAAATATACATAAATAATTAAAATGAAGAAATAAGTGAGCTGTACCGTCATTGAAACAATGGGTTGGGGAGCCAGTTCAGTGATGGACTATCCACTCTGGTTTATTTTCAGTAAAGGGTGAGAACCACAGAACCACAGAACCATAGAACATTACAGCACAGAAACAGGCCTTTTGGCCCTCTTGGCTGTGCCGGACCATTTTTATGCCTAGTCGCATTGACCTGCACCTGAACCATATCCTTCCATACATCTCTCACGCATGCACCTATCCAAGTTTTTCTTAAATGTTAAAAATGAGCGCGCAGTTACCACTTTCTCTGGGAGCTCACTCCACACTCCCAACACTCTCTGTGCAAAGAAGCCCCCCACCCCCAATGTTCCCTTTAAACTTTTCCTCCTTCACCCTTAACCTATTTCCTTTGTTTTTTTTTTTCTCTCTCCTCTAACCTCAGTGGAAAAAGCCTGCTTGCATTCACTTTATATATACCCATCATAATTTTGTATACCTCTATCAAATCTCCACTCATTCTTCTACGCTCCAGGGAATAAAGTCGCAACCTATTCAACCTTTCTCTGTAACTCACTTTCTCAAGTCCCAGCAACATCCTTGTAAACCTTCTCTGCAGTCTTTCAACCTTATTAAATTCCTTCCTGTAATTTGGTAACCAAAACTGCTCACAATACTGTACTCCAAATTCGACCTCACCAATACCTTATACAACCTCAGCATAACATTACAACTCTTATACTCAATACTTTCATTTATAAAGGCCAATATACCAGAGGCTTTCTTTACGACCCTATCTACCTATGACGCCACTTTTAGGGAATTTTGTATCTGTATTCCCAGATCCCTCTGTTCTACTGCACTCCTCAGTGCCCTTCCATTTGCCTTGCATGTTCTAACTTGGTTTGTCCTTCCAAAGTGCAATATCTCACACTGGTCTGTTTTAAACTCCATCTCCCATTTTCAGCCCATTTTTCCAGCTGGTCCAAATCCCTCTGCAAGCTTTGAAACTCTTCCTCTCTGTCCACTGCACCTCCAATCTTTGTTCAACAGCAAATTTGCTGATCCAACTTACCACATTGTTATCGAGATCATTGATATAGATGACAAATAACAATGGACCCAGCACTGATCCCTGTGGCACACCACTAGTCACAGGCCTCCACTCAGAGAAGCAATTCTCCACTACCACTCTCTGGCTTCTTCCATTGAGCCAATGTCTAATCCAATTTACTACCTAACCATGTATACCTGGCGACTGAATCTCCCTAACTAACCTCCCATGCCAGACCTTGTCAAAGACCTTACTGAAGTCCATGTAGACAACATCCACTGCCTTCCGTTCATCCACTTTCCTGGTAACTTCCTAGAAAAACTCTAATAGAGTTGTTAAACATGACCTACCACGTACAAAACCATGTCGCCTCTCCCTAATAAGTCCCTGTCAATTCAAATACTTGTAGATCTTTCCTCTTAGTGCTCCACCCAGTAAATTACCTACTACCGACGTCAAAGTTACCGGCCTATAATTTCCCGGATTACTTTTACAGCCTTTTTTAAACAACGGAACAACATGAGCTATCCTCCAGTCCTCCGGCACTTCACCCGGAGATACCGACATTTTAAATATATCTGCCAGGGCCCCTGCAATTTCAACACTAATCTCCTTCAAGGTCCGATGGAATACCCTATCAGGTCCGGGGGATTTATCTACTCTGATTTGCCTCATGATAGCAAGCATACTCCTCTTCAACCTGAATAGATTCCATGACGTCACTACTTCTTTGCCGTATTTCCATTGACTTCATGCAGTTTCCTTACTAAATACAGACGCAAAAAAGACGTTTAAGATCTCTCCCATTTATTTTGGTTCTGCACATAGCCGACCACTCTGATCTTCAAGAGGACCAATTTTATCCCTTACTCTCCTTTTGTTCTTAATATACCTGTTGAAGCTCTTTGGATTATCCTTCACCTTGACTGCCAAAGCAACCTCATGTCTTCTTTTAGCCTTCCTGATTTCTTTCTTAAGTACTTTTTTGCACTTTTTATACTCCTCAAGCACCTTATTTGCTCCCTGTTTCGTATATATGTCATACATCTCTCTTTTGTTCTTTATCAGAGTTCCAATATCCCTCGAGAACCAAGGTTCCTTATTCTTATTCACTTTGCCGTTAATCCTGACAGGAATATACAAACTCCGCACTCTCAAAATTTCTCCTTTGAAGGCCTCCCACTTACCAATCAGATCCCGCTCCACCATCTGCTCTGGCATTAGGGTTCCCATCGCCCTGAAAATCTAGTTTAAATCCTCCCCAACAGCACTAACAATCCTCTCTGCAAGGATATTAGTCCCCTTGTAGTTCAGGTGTAGCCCGTCTCTCTTGTACAGCTGCCACCTACCCCAAAAGAGGTCCCAATGGTCCTGCAATCTGAAACCCTGCCCCCTACGCCGTTTCCTCAGCCACGTGTCCATCCGCCAGAGCATCCTATTCCTACCCTCACTGGCACGTGGCACAGGTAGCAATCCTGAGATTACCGCCCTTGAGGTCCTGCTTTTCAACTTCCTACCAAGCTCCCTATACTCACTCTTAAGGACCAGCTCACTCTTCCTTGCTATGTCACTGGTACCGATGTGCACCACGACATCCGGCTGATCACCCTCCCACTTCAGAATGTCATGCAAGCGATCAGAGACATCCTCGACCCTGGCACCCGGGAGGCAACAAACCATCCTGGATTCTCTGTCACGACCACAGAACCTCCTGTCTGTACCTTCAACTATCGAGTTTCCTATCACTACCGCTCTCTTCTTCTTCCACCCTCCCTTCTGCACTGCAGAACCAGACTCAGTGCCAGAGATCCGGCTGCCGCAACTTGTCCCAGGTAAGTCGTCCCCCTAACAGGTCCCAAATCGGTATACATTTTGTTGAGGGGTATAGCCGCAGGAGAACCCTGCTCTGCCTGCCCCTTCCCCTTCCCTTGCCTGACGGTAACCCAATTACCTGTGCCCTGCTCCTTTAGCGTAACTACCTCCCTGAAGCTACTATCTATTAACTCCCCATTCTCCCGAATGTTCCGGAAGTCATCCAGCTCCTGCTCCAGTTCCCTAACGCGGTTTGTTATGAGCCGAAGCTAGATGCACTTCTTGCAGGTGTCGTTGTCAGGGACACCGAAGGGATCCCTGACTTCCCACATCCTGTAAGAGGAGCATTGCAACATCCTGTCTGGCATTCTCTCTACTCTAAACAAACAAAACAAAGCTTACCGGAACCGACCCTCGCCTCTGCCTGTTCACGCCGAAGCCTGTTGAGCTAAAGCCATCCCACTCTGCTCCCTCTCACTCCACTGACGCTCTCTTCGCTGCCCACTGTATATGGTGGTCTTTTTTTTCCAAACCTTTGGTGCTCTACGTTACGCGCCCGTGCAGTCTAACCTCTTTTGCCCGAGCAGTGGAGAAAATAAACTTCTCTCCGAGATTCTTTACTCCCTCGCTCTCGGCCGCTTACTCCTCACAGATTCTATATACTCCGTTCCCCGCCACGTCCATCGAACTTGTCTGCAAGATGCCACTCGAGTTCAGAAAGCGCGATAGTTACTGATGCGGGTTTTGGGAGACAACATCCACCTTTAATTTGAAAGTTAAAAATGATTTGGCATATCCAGGTGTATAAGGAAAATCACGTTTTATAGATAGATCAGGTGTTTTGAACATGTAGCAAGAGGTCTTACAAGGTCTCAGATGGTAAGCTAGCTGAAGGATGAGAATACGTAGGTCCGTTGTGAGTTGGACAATTGCATACAACGTAGGCCCTCTGAGAAGATTCACAGGAAACGAGGGATGTTATTCTGAGAGGAGACCTGCAGGTGGAATGATCAGTAAGTACGCAGTTGACACCAGAATTGCTGGTGTGGTCGATAGTGAAGAAAATTGGGAACTGGGTCAACGGGGAAAGCAGGTTACAGAATGGCTTAGGCATGAAGAATGTGGTGCAAATGGACAGTTAATCCGGGAGAGAACTTATACAGATAATGGATACCTTTAGATAAAGCCAGATGGATCCCTGAAATTGGAAACAGAGACAAAGAGAAGGTGAAGGAGCTGTATGGCCCATTGACCTGAAACAGTAACATCATTGGGACCCAAAGTCGGGATGTCACCTTAAAACACTTCATCACGTTGGTTAGTCCACACCTGTCTGCTTGTGTACATTTGTGGTAAGTACAATATTGAAGGGGTATGATAAAACTTGGGAGGCTGTAGAAAAGAATCCCATGAGAGAAGGAAGTCATGGTGCAGATACGGGAGATCCTCTGTTGAAAACTATAGGCATATATTACGGGTCGTATCTCTGACGCCTCTGCTCCACACTCGCTCGGTTAAACTCAGCCGATTTTTTTGAGGGGGGACCGGTTTACTGATGATGGGAGCAGCCCCTTCATTAAAGGGACTGCTGTTCCACTCTCAGGAACATTTCCCTCAGCTTTCTGTTATATCTTTCAGTCAGGAGTTCCGGTTCGTTGCCACTGGCGGATTCGACAGCCCGGCCCCGTGAGGCCAATGAGGACGCTTTGGATCCTCCGCCTTGTTTCCTGTTAAACGCCGTTTCCTACATGCTTTCCACTACTAACTAGCTCCTAACACCGGCACTCTGTAATCACAGCACTGGCCTGCACACCCATTCTGGCTTCGATTCCCCGTGGCCAAACTGCATGTTGTCAATACACACACACATAGTGACCGCGGTGTGGCTGGATTGGGAGCCCAGATCTGGAAAGACTGTCTGGGGCCCTGAATGGTGGTAAGGGAGGAAGTGTAAGGGCAAGCCACTAAGTACATCTTTCCCTCCCCCCACCTCTCTCTGCTTTCCGCAGGGATCGCTCCCTACGCGACTCCCTTGTCCATTCGTCCCCCCCATCCCTCCCCACTGATCTCCCTCCTGGCACTTTTCCCTGTAAGCGGAACAAGTGCTACACATGCCCTTACACTTCCTCCCTTACCACCATTCAGGGCCCCAGACAGTCCTTCCAGGTGAGGCGGCACTTCACCTGTGAGTCGGCTGAGGTGATATACTGTGTCCAGTACTCCCGATGTGGCCTTCTATATATTGGTGAGACCCGACGCAGACTGGGAGACCGTTTTGCTGAACACCTACGCTCTGTCCCCCAGAGAAAGCAGGATCTCCCAGTGTCCACACATTTTAATTCCACATTCCATTCCCATTCTGATACGTCTATCCACGGCCTCCTCTACCATAAGGATGAAGCCACACTCAGGTTGGAGGAACAACACCTTATATTCCGTCTGGGTAGATCCAAACTGATGGCATGAACATTGACTTCTCTAACTTCCGCTAATGTCCCACCTCCCCCTCGTACCCCATCCGTTATTTATTTTTATACACACATTCTTTCTCTCACTCTCCGTTTTCTCCCTCTGTCCCTTCTGACTATACCCCTTGCCCATCCTCTGGGTTCCCCCCCTCTTTTCTTTCTCCCTGGGCCTCCTGTCCCATGATCCTCTCATATCCCGTTTGCCAATCACCTGTCCAGCTCTTGGCTCCATCCCTGCCCCTCCTGTCTTCCCTTATCATTTTGGATATCCCCCTCCCACTCCCACTTTCAAATCTCTTACTAACTCTTCCTTCAGTTAGTCCTGACGAAGGGTCTCGGCCCGAAACGTCGACTGTACATCTTCCTAGAGGTGCTGCCTGGCCTGCTGCTTTCACCAGCAACTTTGATTTGTGTTCCTTGGTTACAGAATAGATGTTTTGTAAACTCTCCATCTATTTTGCCAGTCCTATACTCACCAGCAAGATACAGTAATTCCAAATCCAGGCAGCCGAGTTTCCATCAATCCCATGCCTTCTGACCTTCTGGGTGATTCTATTGTGGGGGCTGTTTTCGAACGCCTCACTCAATTCCATACAGAGAGCCTCTACCACTCTACCCTCATTAATTTGTTTTATCACCTCCTCAGAAAATCATTCAGGTGCGCAAAGCACGACCCTCCCCTCACAAAGCCACTTCGTTGAATCTAGTTAGGTTTTTCCAGATATTTTCAACCCTATCGCTACGAATCCGTTTCAAAGGTTTAGCCTCCATTAATGACAGCAGTCAGCGTCTTAAAATTCCCAGGACTAATGGGAAATTTAAAATTAACCAAGTTCGCGGCCTAAGGTAGAGGAAGTCAGTTTTAGAAAACCTAGCATATTTATTTTTCACCGCAGTCCCTTCTTACATGTACACACTTAGTCCAGCGGTCGTGGAGCATACGGATCCCTTCTTTTTAGAAATAGTCCACAGCAGGGATGATTGATATGTTCGTGGCCTAAGGTAGAACGATATGAGGTATTAATTTCACATTTTCTGCATTATCAATCAAAGAGTTGAACTGCACGCTCATCTAACGAGAGCGGCTTGAACTTCCAGGTGGTGCACAGTAGGGGTAATGGATGAATTAGTGTCCTAAGGTAGAAGGAGATTAGTTATACAGCTCTGGATACATGCACGTGCAGTTCAACTCTTTGTGTGAAAACACAGAAAGTTTGAAGTTAATAACTCGTCTCCTC